>NC_064807.1:11042306-11122043 GCF_023721935.1 Panthera uncia
AGCCACTTCCTGGTTTTGGAGCTTCCCCGGTGAGGATGGGATTCTTGGAGTTTCTGTGCTTAGTCTACAAGTTTAAGGAGACATCTCCCTGGCCCCTTCCCCCTACCTCTCCGTTAGATCCTGTCTTTGTCCGCACCTACCCTCGTTGAGTCTTCGACAATAGAATCCCATGGGGAGCTATTTTGGACCCTCTTTTCATCTCTCATTCTCCGCGTTAGAGTTTTCAAACTGTGGGTAGCAACTCACCGGCAGGTCATGAAATCACCCACAGCAGGTTGTGCCCAGCACCGGGAGAAAGAACAGAGGATCCCTGAACGTTCACCGTGGTAGAGGTAAGATTTGGTCAGGTTCATTGTCGTTGGTGACGTATGCGGGATGGAAAACGTATTTCTTATTCTAGGGCCTCCTCGAACTTTGAGAACTACAGGTTTTTGCACTCTCGTTCATTGCTAGGATTCTCAAGCCTCTATCTCTACTTCCGTTTCTACCTGCATGTCTTTCTCGGTTCCAAACCTCTGTCTTTACCCACCCGTTCACCATGTGCACTCGGAAAGCTCAGCAATCCACATCGCAAGCTCAGCTCAGCATTATCCCTTTCAGGCCTGCACCGTGCTCCCTCACCACCCACTCCACCCCTCCTCCTCACTGCTCGTGTGTTAGGAAAGGGCACTGCCATCACCCCCGCCTCGTCCAACTGAATCCTGGGAGTCCTTCTTGGCCCTTCACACCCAACATACTCCCTTTACGAACTTGGTTTATTTCACTCCCGTGCCTCTTTCAACAAGGTCTCTTTCAGATACCTTTCGCCTCTCCCCATGAGTGCCACCCTTCTGATCCCAAGCACTGTCTTCTTGCTTCCTAACTCAACCTCTCCACGTCTTCTCTCACCCCTTGGCAACCCGTTCTCATGCTGCGGCCAGAGGGGCCAACTAACCGTGGCACCTCCCTATGAAATCGAAGGGTGAAGCCACCAATCAATAAACTGGCTGGGAAGGAAGTCCATAACTGGTTTCTCACCATCTTCTCTGTCTGGTCCTCACACGTGCCATCTGGGGCTCTCGCAGCCTTTCGAATGTTCTGTATTGCCTCACGTTTGGACCCCTGGAGGTTCTCTTCCTCCCAGGAGCTCTCTTTTGCCATCACCTCTTAATGCATCAAACCTTCCTTGCTTGTTGAAATCTCAGATGGCTATAAACTCTTCAGGAAAGCCTTCCTTGGCTCCTGAATAAGATTGGGTCATTTCAGCATAAAGCACAGCATAATTGGAATTATTTACTCATCGTGAAGTCTTTTTCCCTATAAGACTATATACACTTGATCCAGGCAAGGACCGCATCTGCTGTGTCTCTGCCCTGGAACCATAGCACAAAGCCCAGGGGCTGATACATGGTCGTGGTTCTTTCCTTTTTAAATAGATAAAAGTGTTTAAGACCTTTCTTGGATTAATTATGACGACCAGTTGTGAATCATTTTTACAGAGCAGCCAATGGCCTGAAAGTGGTATGTGGCCAGTTGAAACATCCTGGGAGGTTTACACTTGGTTTTTTTGTGTCTTTAGTTTATCTTGAGAGAGAGCAAGAACATGAGCAGGGGAAGGGCAGAGAGACAGGGAGAGAGAAAATCCTAAGCAGGCTCCGTACTGTCAGCACATAGCCCAATGCAGGGCTCCAACCATGAGATGATGACCTGAGCCGAAATCAAGAGTTGGACACTTAACCGACCTAGCCACCCAGGCGCCTCTATTTAATATTCCAAATAAGGGCATTTATGCCAGCTGAAGGTCAGGTGTGTAACAGAAGCCTATATAGTCACTGCGAGTGTGATTTTTTGCTGCTTGCCAGACGGGAAGATCCTGGTTAACCCGATATCTATGATGGCTGGCTCCCACGTTGACCTGTCTGTATTAATCAGAACTCCCATGCAAAGATGTGACTTAGTGACACCTAAAGGAGTGTGATTCTCTCTCGCTTACACTGCCACGGGTCATTTTTCTGTCCCTTGCACCCTCCTGTCAATGCCAGGCCTACAAACAAGTCAGGCCCCTGACTTCTGATCAGCCTCAACTATTTTTCATGCCGTTCAATACATTCTGCCTCCGCATGTCCCCAGGGGATACTCCAGTAATCACCTTGGCCTTGCTTTGAAGTTGAAAATTAAAACGCGTTTTCTCCGGTTGCTTTTAAGTAATATAGTTAAATATTACAGTGTGGTTGACCCCTGCCTCCCCACAACTCCCTTTGACGTGATTCCAACTTGTGCTGACCGGCCTGCTGACCAGAAAAACATGGTTGAGCTGAAGAAGGAGCTGGCAGGGGGAAAAGGGACCTGTTACACTTTAATAAAAAAGCAATGTCATGTTCCCAGAAGACTGGGGACGGGCCCTGGAGGTTCACGTACCGCGTCTTGCGGAAACTACAAAGGCCAAAGCTCCCACGGGCCCATCTTGTTTTCAGCAACCAATGCAGCAGTCAGAGGAAGTGGGGACCCTGCCCCGTGCAGGTGCAGAGTTAGGGTGTCAGGGAGGGGTCAAGTCTGGCATCCCCTCACTCCCCCCACCAGGAGCTCAGACTGCGGCCGCATCTCCAGCACTGGACGCCCCAGTCGTGCTCGAGAAGAGGGAGCACGGGGCCATCTGGCTGCCATTCTGTGCTGCCAGCCTGAGGGGGATGTGAAACCGGCCCTCATTCCTGCGTAAGCCATGGGGAGGTCTCGGCTGGTGGAGAAGTTCAAGTTGTTTGCAAATCGAGGCCTTAGCAGTGTGGTCCGTGCTCCGTCCATGTCAGCTTTGGGGAGACAGAAAAGGCTGAGGTGGCTGCTGCGTCATTTTGGCTTTGGCGAACGATCCTGCCTACGGTTTGTGACGAAACTCCAGGAGGGTCCTTTGACTCTTAATGACCATTTGGTTTCAGGGGACTACGTAATTGACCTCCACTTAATATTTCACATAGTCTCTTACTGCCCCTGTCTTTGTCCTTGATCCCTGACTCTCTTTCCTTCCAGTTGTGTATTTCTTGGCGAGAGGAATGGTTTCCATTATTTCCGCAGGCTTCCTGTAGGAGTGCTGTGCTCTATATGTCAGACTAAAGCAGCCTTGACTTACTTAGGTCCGGGTCCTTAGGGCCAGACGTTGAGACAGCTGCACGCAGCAGGTTTCTGGAAAGTACCCTGGAAGGGAACGCAGAAGGCAGCGTTCGGCAGGGGAGAAGCTGACCCACAGCAGGAGGGTAGGGAGGGTGTGGAGAGGGGTGGGTACGCAGGGCTGCAACCCAGAGGCTTTAGCCAAGCTCCTAGGGAGCCCTGGAGCTGAACAGCCCTTTGGAGGTGCCTACATGGGAGCCAGAAACCAGGTTGGGAAGGGGACTATTCGTGCCCCAGGATGTTGCCTTCATTGGAGACGGGGCTTCTGGGGCACAGGTGCCATGGGGAACTGCCCATCGGTGACCTTGGTGCCTGCCTGCTATAAGGCTCAATCTGGCCTTCTGACACGTGTGTTGGTTTTTTTCCCCCACAAAAAACTTGGGAGAAGAAGTAAATTTCACAGAGGAGTCCAGACCCTCGGCTTCTCTTGAAAAATGAGAATAACGAGTGGACCAGTCAGAATCCAGTCAGGAAAAGAAAATCCACACTGTGTGTTGCAACAGCGATTTAATAGGAGGACGATCAAGGGAGGACAAGGGGACCCTGAGATGACCCATATGCATTGACTGCAAGAAGGAGCCTCCACTCCTGGAGTTGGGGGAATGAGGGGCATAATGAGGGGGTATAAACCCAGGGGTTCAAAGTAGGAGGTCTGGCAGCTGTCGGTACCTGGCAGGGGCAGGGTGGGGGGGGGGCAGCCAGGCTGGGTCTGCAGTGGGAAGGAGAGCTGGCTTCTGACACCCACTGCTGCTGGGGTGAAGGCCACTGTTGGGGTGAGACAGGTGTTCCAAGGAGCCAGCAGGAGGCTGAGAGAGCCTGGTGCCCACCTCCTGCCGCCTGGCTCCCTCTGGTGCCCCCTACTGGCAGCATCTAACAGGAAGGCGGTTGACAATGGAGCTCGGCCCCCAGCACCATTCAGCACGATGCAGAAGAATAGGTAATAAGTTCCTAACCACCACATCTGGCAATTGGGCATCCCCGGTCCAGCGCGGTACCAACCGAGGAGGTGCACCTGCATCCCCTTCTTAAAAAGGGACGGGTACCTCCATTCCCACTGGCCAGGGTGTTGCTCACTGGCCTTCCCAGGCAGGTCCCGGTGGGCATCTGTTAGCCATCCTTGTATGAGAAAACTGTTACCCCAGCTCTGAAAGATCCAAAGCCTTTTTTGAGGAGGGATCCAGGAAGGAGCGTGAGATTGAATGCTGAAAGCTTTAACCGCCTCCTGTACCCCTTGATGGTGTTGTTGGTCCTGGGACCAGATTTCTCCTCTGTCTCCCTGCCCAGCCCCCAGGCACCCTCACCCAGCCCCTCTTGATGGGAGAGGGGTGTGGGCTTCCCGGTCCTGGTTTTTCTGGAACCCATTGCATCACTTAGTCCTTTGAACCTGTCACTCCTGCTCCTGGTTCGTTCTCAGTGTCTTTTTCCTTTGGGGAGGGGGCTGTAAAGGCCAGGCCGTCTTCTACCTCCGGAATCGAGGGAATTGTGATTCCCTGGGGACCAAAGGCTCCGCTGCAACTATTTGCCCTTGGTGTGGATTTATTTTGGTGAGAAATGATGTAATCAGGGCTTGGCAAAAAAAAAAAAAAAAAAAAAAAAAAAAAAAAGGCTACAACTTTCCTAGCAAATTCGTACATAGCTCTGAAGCCAATACTTGATTTGCAAATGAAGGTCCTGGAGCCCAGAGCCTGGGAATAAGGGTTGTAGGTTTTCAGCGCCTGGCAACTTGAAGAGCCTGGAATGGCTGGTTCCCCCAGTGGGGCTGGAGGGACCCTCGTCGGGCTGCCTGTCGCTGCTCACGGGCCATGGAGGCTCAGAGTCTTGACCTGTGTGACCCGAGCGGGAGTGGATTCCGTGGTCCCTTATTTGCCTCCAGTTTTCAGATACTCACCTGTGAAGTTTCCTTTGCACCTTCACACCTACTTAGGACTCCCACTGGCTGAGCACGTTCCTCCTGGCAGCCCTCCACGTGTCCTTACTTTGTCACTGCCGAATGGGAATTGTCACCCCACCCCCAGCCTGCCTCAGTTCAGCTGAAGCAAGAACACAAGAGACCCTCTCTGTGCGTGCTTTGTATCAAGCACAGGCCTAAGGTCTGTTAGGACCTGACTTTTTCTGCTTCCCAAGAAGTGACCATTGACCCTCATGATGGGAGCGCCTACTATGTGCCAGATTTCACGTACGTTATGTCTACATCTCTGAGGTTGTTCCTATTTTCAGATACAAAACTGAGGCTCAGGGTGGTCGGGTGACCCAGGTCAAGGAAGGGACCAGACTCCAGTCTGGAGTCGGACTCGAGAGCACATAATAAAGTTACATTTCAAGGTCTTTCATTCGTGAGGATTACGTTGAGGAGAATGTCTCACTCTGGCCCCACTCCATGTTTGAAGTTTGATTTTTTTGTTTTGTTTTGTCGTGATGTTTTGGTTTTGACCTATTTTTTAACACCTCTGTCACACCTGCTTCTTTTCTCTCCCCACTTCCTCTTCCCAAAGAGCAAAGCTTTGACGTTGGCAGGCAAGAGAATTAGGCTGGAAGCTCATGACGTTGTCTTCCAATTGTCTATATTTTCATAGTTACTTCCTATTTATGGTAAGTGACGCTGATCTTCCACTTACGGTTAGAGACCTGGTTTCCTTTCCGAATAGACGTAAGTTAAAAAAAAAAATCTGCCTTCAATTTAAAAAATGATTCACTACCTGATGACTGAGGTGGTACTTGGTTGTAGCAAGTGTCACGAGGGCATGACCTTGGACCTTTCTGAACGTCTCAGGGCCTCTGTTCTCCCAGAATGAGAACGGGACCCGGTTGCCAAGGCAGCTGTGAGGATTCACAACCCACGTCGAGGGCTTAAGGCAGTACCTGGGCCACAGTGGGCACGACCGAAGAGCTACACGTGCCCGACGTGTAGAGAAGATGGCCATTTGCTACTTGTGTGGCTCCTGGCGCAAAGCACGCTGGGAAAGGCATGACCGGCAGGGGCGCCTCACTTCCAAATAGATATTTACTGATAAAAGCTGTGCCCCGTTTCCCACCGTTCTGTAAACTTGCGGAGTTGGGGGGAAATTTTCCTGGCACTTATGGTTATTAGCATGCTATTTTTCTTCTCTAATATTCAAATTTTGTGTTTATTACTATCAGGAGCCTACAGCTTTTGAAGTATTTTATTTTTAACACCCATCCCAGGCTGCTGCGGTCTCCATACACCCACAGGACATCGAGAACAGTAGTCAAATGTTGGAGACGGCTTCAGTAATCATTTACCAAGTACAAAGCTCATTAAGAAAAGTCCAGGGACTTGGAGAGCACTATTTTACTCACAGGGGGCATGATAATGATGAGGGAAGACCTGAGTGTCTTCTAGAACACCCAAATGTCTGGAAATACAAAGTAAAATCTATGGGGAGAGGTGAACCTTTTAAAAGAGCTTCTGGGACGTATTTTAGTGCTAAGGAGTTTCAACAGGAGTTAACTTTCAACAGCCCGCCGTGTCATTTTGGAGATGAAAGGCTGGTGTGGTGCGTGGGTCACAGGAGATTGAAACAAAGCTTATCTGGGCTCTCAGGTGTGAACCTTTGGTAGTCAAAGCAACAGTTAAGTCCTCAGCTAGCAAGTAAAGGAGCATCTTGCATGATATTTCACAGACAGGCATTCCATAAAGACAAGCGTACAGAGACCTCATAGTATTTCTATTAGGTAATGATTGGAGACAGTAGAGTTACTTCGGACAGCATGGTCTCCTGACCAGCATAGGCAGCTTTACCCGGGAAGAGAGTCGGGCCCCACCCCAGAACTACTGAATCAGGAACGCTGGGAAAGGTCCCGGAGATTTGTGTTTTAACAAGCCTTCAGGTGATTCTGATGCATACTTCAATGGAGAAACACCAGTTCAGAGGAAAGGCAGTTTGTATTTTACGCACTACACCTGTCTTGAAATAGTTGTGCCATAGGCCGGTCATAGACGTACGTAAACACAGACTGGGCATTAGCTCCTTTATATTTCTTGGCTTTGCGTCCCGAGGAAAATAAATACAGTCATCTTCTAGATTGAAGGAGGACAGCTTTGCCACAGTGACTCAGTTCTCTAGGGCAGCCACAGTGTTTTGGAGCCCAGGGCTCGACTCACAGACAGCAAAGACTAAGAATATTCTGATGGTTATTTTAGTACCTCACGATGTAGGATCTGACACAGAAGAGGATTGCCTCTATGATGGTCCCTGATGCTCTCCTAGACACCCCACAGCGGAGGCCCTGGGATGTGAAACAGAGGGCACGCTGGAAGGCAAGCAGAGCGTATATGGTGGTGGTGATGAGGGGTGGGGACCAGCAGGGGGTTGGGTGGAGGGGTCCCTTGCTTTGGCAGGGGTGTTGCAAAGAGACTAGGGCTGGGCGCCTACTCCGTTGAGCCATGGTTTTTGCCCTTGATGGCCCTTTTCACTTGTTAAAAAAGTGAAAAGTGGGGCAGAAATTTTTCCCTTAGCCGTGCAGGAAGGAACCAGAGGCTGATACTCCCTGTAGAAGGTATTGGTCAATCCAAGAAATCAGAGTAAGTGTAAAAGTTGGCAGTCAGGGGTCAGGAGTTGGGCAGAACTGAACTTGAATGGGATTAAGAGAAGAAAATGAGGTGAGGATAGTCCTGGGGTCCACTCATCGTGTTACGGGTACATCAGGTTGGCTTAAAGTTCCGTTAACTCCTACTCAACAAGTATTAAGTCCCAATGGTGTGCCAGGCACTCTTCCAACAGACACTTGGGGTTTTGTAGTAATCAAAACAGACAAAAATCCCTATAATCATGAAGCATGTAGGTAGCAACTGGTGTCACAGGGAATATTAATAATTAATAAGTCATTAATGATTCAATACCATTAATGATTGCTTACCACTTGCCAGGTAGTGTCACCATTAGCTCACTTCGACACACTGCCAGCTGGCGAGGACGTAGTTGGTATGCTTCTATTGTTACGCCAGCTCTCGCTTTTCCCAGGGTCATTGGTTAGACCATGACTTTGGGGGGCACAAGCCTTAGGAGTACGTACCATCAGAACAAGTGGTCTGGGATACTGTATTTCAACATGGCTGCTGATACGCTGGTGAATCACTTCTTTACTGAGCACTGCTTATCGGAAACTGAACAATGCGGCTGCACGTAATGGAATAATAGGTTTGGGTGCTGTGTTGGTATAACTAATAGGTTTAAAAAAATGGTTTTAAAAGGATGAACATCACATGTTTTTATTTCGTGATGTGTCAACAGGAGAACATGAACAGTGAAGTATGCTATAAATTCTCTCAATAAAACTTTATGAAAAATAACACTGCCTTGGGGTGCCGGGCTGGCTCAGTAGGTTAATCGTCTGACTTCGGCTCAGGTCATGATCTTGGGGTTTGTAAGTTCGAGCCCCGCTTTGGGCTCTGTGCTGCCAGCTCAGAGCCTGGAGCCTGCTTCGGATTCTGTGTCTCCCCCTCTCTGCCCTGCGCCTGCTTGCACTCTATCAATAATAAATAAATGTTTAAAAAAAATTTTTTTTTTTTTTTTTAAATAATACTGCCCAACTGACAGGGGTTTGGTTGAAAATTCCAGCCAGGGGCGCCTGGGTGGCACAGTCGGTTAAGCGTCCGACTTCAGCCAGGTCACCATCTCGCGGTCCGTGAGTTCGAGCCCCGCGTCGGGCTCTGGGCTGATGGCTCGGAGCCTGGAGCCTGTTTCCGATTCTGTGTCTCCCTCTCTCTCTGCCCCTCCCCCGTTCATGCTCTGTCTCTCTCTGTCCCAAAAATAAATTAAAAACGTTGAAAAAAAAATTAATAAAAAAAAAAAGAAAATTCCAGCCAGATGGTGATTACTAAACACAAACCAGCAACAAAAACCCTTATAGTTAAACATACGTACACTTTCTTGTGTAAAAATTTCCATAAAGAAATGTATACACATAGATAGGCCAGCCTCAAGTGCGTATGTGACAACAGTATTCCTAAATACCAAGTTTTTCAGAAATTTTCAACTTGTATCAAGTTGATACAAGTTGAACTTGTATCAACAATTTTCAACTTGTTCTTACTGTTTTCATACCCCTACACCTAGAGTTGGCTATGCTAAACTCAATTTATTCATTTGCCTGGCAAATGATAATGAAGCATCTACACTGTCCTTGGTGCTAGGGACAGAGCAGGAAACGGGACAAGGCCATTACCGTCCAGTGGAAAGACAGAACCCCGACAAGTATACCTCACGCATTCAGCGTTACAAGAAGGAAACCCACGATACTATCACAGACTTGAGTCAGGAGAGTCAGGCGTGGCTCTCGGAGGAAGGGGGCTTTGGTCCGGGATGGTGCCAGGTCCACCAGACAGGCAGTCAGCATGTGGCTGGGAGAAAATTAGCCTATTGAGGGGGCATTTTTGAGTTCATGGGGAGTCAAAGACGTCCTCAATGCGCAGACTCTTCCCGTTGCTTCTTTGTTTCCCTTATGAGACTCAGAACCTCTTGAAGGCAGGGACCCAATCTTGTTTCCTTCTCTCTGGCATCCATTACAGCATCTGATGCATCTGTGCTAAAGGGATAAATAGTTGGGGATGTGAGCAAGGTGTTTGGCCTGTCTGTCCTCACGTGAGAACAGAAAGCCACTTGGACTCCCCATTGTCCCAGCCCCTATTCTGCTTCCTAACAGGGGATCTGGCTTCTTGCCACGTTCACGTTTCCCTGTCTTTCCAGGGCTACGCCTGGCGAACGCTTCTGTGCAAGAGAGAATAAAGCATGGGGGTGAAGGGCTCAGGCTTTGTGGCCAAGCTGCTTGGGTTCAATTTCTGGCCCTGTCACTTACTAGCTGTCGACTATTGAGCAAGTTACTTAACTTGAGCATGTCTCACTTTCCCTGTCGGTAAAATGGGGTAGTAATAATAGTTCGTCATAGGTTGATGAGGTTTGAATGTATTAATGAGGTGCTTAGCATAGTCTCTGATGCATAGCAGGTGTTCCATAGGAGACCGATGGTGCGCTCTCCTGCACATTAACCGCAGGCTGTCCTTGGCCCCCTCAGCAAGCTCTAGACTGCCTTCCCTGCTCAAGGCCTGCATCTTCGATCCCCGATCGTCTTCCTTCACGTGGCTGCTGGCACCTCTTCCCCCCGGTTGCCCCCCTGTGATTCCCCGCAGCCCAGGAGAACCAAGTCCTGTCCTTACACTTGGAGGCCTAGACAAGAGAGAGAATGCAGAGGGTACCTTCCCCCTCTGGCGTAGGTAGGCGCCCATCTTAGGGTTGACTTCTGAGTAGGCTCCTGGCTTGGTCCTGGCCTTTTCCATGTGACCAGAGACAGCTGTGCCCAACCACCCTCTCCAGGTGTCCCCACATCTCAGAATCCGGCTCCAGAAAATAAGACCACGCTTTTCTCTCCCCCTAGGCTAAGGTCCACCTGGAGTGTTCAAGTCCTGCCTCTGGATTGACCCCTCCCTGGGGTGGATGAGAGTTGAAGCATCCCTTCCATTGGAAAAGATAAGCCCCCGGGGTGCCTGTGCGACTCAGTTGGTTGAGCGTCTGACTCTCGATTCTGGCTCAGGTCATGATCCCAGCGTTGTGGGATTGAGCCCGACATCAGGCTCCACACTGAGCATGGAGTCTGCTTGAGATTTTCTCTCTCTTCTCTTGGTCTCAAAAAAAAAAAAAAAAAAAAATCCCAAAAGGACAAGCCCCACTCCAACCACAGGGATGTGGGATATCCGTAAGGTCTGACGAGACATTAATGTGTCTGATGTGGAGACTGTCATGGGAAGCGCGGTCCTAATTGCACACCGGTTCCCACCGGGGACACCACCCCCCTTCAGCTTCTACTCCGCCATCTTTCTCCCCAAATTTTACAAAAACCTTAGGGTCCAGTCTCATCTGGGGTCCCCTTAAGCCAGGAGAGGTTGGGGTCCAAGAGACCCAGGTGCTTTTCGAGGATTCAGAATTCCTTGTTCTCTCTAGGACTATTTTAGCTACACCGCACTTGCAGAAGACGTGGAGCCTTCTTCTGGGAATTTAACTCTATTTATAACATCGTTTCTATGGGGGGAAAAGAAAGAGTGTTCCAAGTGACAATCCGTTTAAAACAGAATTCTTAGATCACAGCCTTTTCATTGCTGGAGGCTTGCTGCTAACTGTTCACATGTAGAGATTACATTGAAGTTTTTAAAAATTGCATCTAGAATAAACGGAACGAGGAAAAGGCAGGTGTGGCTTCATGCATTTTTTTTAAGAAACAATGTTGATTTCAAAAGGTCACATCGTTTACTGTTTACAGGCCACCGAATTAAAGTCTCTGTGTGTAGTATTTCACTCATTCTTGACAATAATCCTTTGAGATGTATCCTAAACATCTAAGCCCATTTTTGATGCTTAGGGGCTGGTCGCTTTCAAACCCCACCGGGTTCCTTACCCTTCTGCCCCACATCCTGACAAGCTTCTAAAACAGCCCTGGTGTTCCCTCCTTTGGCGCTGACCAGAAGGTTAAATCATGCAAACTCAATTTGCAAGGGGAAATCCTCCCCAGCCCTCATCCTCAGCAAACGCTACTTGCAAAGGGGCATCCTCCCCCCTCCCCAAACTCCAAAGCCAGCGTCCTTTCCCTGCTCCCCTAAACCATTCCTGTACCTGCTTGACTACCCACCTTACTCTCCCCAGAAAGCCCTAGAAATCCTGTGATTCAGGAACCTTTTCAGAGCCTCATGGTGTCTGTGGAGCATCATCAGTCTGAACATCGAAACCAGATTTTGAGTGAGGGGTCCCTCTCACCTCTGACAGGTGACCGCAACAGGCAGATACAACATTCTCTGTCGTGCAGATGAAGAAACTGAGCCTCCAAGATGAAATTCCTCACCAAAGGTTATAGAACCAGATAATAGTGTCTTAACCAGTCCGTTCTTTTCCCCCTTCAGGTCAGGTGGGTCTTATCTTTGGAGAATTAGTCGACAAAGTTGCACCGAGGGCTCGGACCTCTTGCTAATATTTAACACCTACCTGTCTCCAGCCCTTTCTGTGCATTAACTCACAGTGTCTTCTCCCAGCCTCTGTGAGGTTGTGTCCATCGTTACTCCCGTTTTTATGGATGAGGAAGCCGTGGACCCGCGCACTTCACTAAGTCACGCAAAATGAACTGAGATGGCTGTGCTTGGACTTGAACGCCAGCTGGCTGGCTCAGAAAAGGTACTCTCACGGGGCTGTCATGCTTCTTCTACGTGTACAAGTAAAAAAGCTGATGATTAACCTAGCGCCCAGGGTTGTATTCTTGCCGCTGCTTAAGCGGGCAGCATTTGTTTAAAGGAAACCCTATCTTCAAGACCCAGGCAGTGGCTTTATTAGAGCTCTTCGATTATCCACACATATTCACCCAATACTGTCAACTTCTGGAAGGAAAAGCTAATACTTTGTTGTCTAAGACATCCCTCTCCCCTGTCCCCAGTAACTAGGAGATGGCTTTTTAGACAGTGGGGGTCAACAAATGCCATTTAAATAGCTTACACTCAGTGGATGTTGCAGACTGAATTCTTGCAATGTCCCCTTCCCCCTAAATACTGCCCTACACCTCATTAGAAATGGGCCCAGACTCTTCACCAATTGCCATGGAAACTCTCTGGGACTCGTGTTCTCCGTCGTGTGCCATCTTTTGACTAAATGTAAAGGAAGGAAAATAATCTGTAATTTCTCATAGGAAAGAGCCCCAAATTCACCAGGAAAAGTGTATATATTTTTAAACCATCTGCTTTTCCTCTGGGCTTTCCAGCAACTTCTCTGCAGCTAATAAATCATATGAAATTTTTCATGGCTGATTCACCCTACGTGGCTAGTGGCTCTAGAAACCCAGTTATTTGGAATAGCAGGAAAAACTATGAATCCAGGGAAATCAGCATGGATCACAGCACTGAGAGTTGGCGCGGATGTTAAAATTATTTCAGTCTGCGTATTGGAGGCGAGGTTTGCTGCTTTTAAATCTTGGCCCTGACTTCCTCTCCCTCAAAAGCCTTGGCCCAAGAACTGTGAAATTTGCCCAAGAACAAAGCTAGCTAATAATGCAGAACTGTCAGAAGATAAAGGAGCCTGTGAAGGATTGTTCGGGAATGAAACTTCACGTGATTGTCAAATATGCTTGTTCCTCTGAGGAAATAGAGCAAAGCCGGAGGCTGAAGTGTTTGACTAGGCTTCATACTTCATTCAGTTGGGTGGTTCTCATTCTGTGCTCTGAGGGAACCCTGAGTTCCCTCTGATTTCCCTCTGGAGTTGCCAGAGGAAAGAGGTGAGCACATTTATCCCTAGACTCACCTGCCCAACTTTCCCAGAACACCTCTGCATTTATTTGGTTTCCACCCGAGGATTCTCATAAAACGGATTTTAGCAAATAGTCTGAGAAACGCTTGATGTCGTTCAGCTCCTTCTTTTTAGACTTGAGGCCACAGAAAGCCAGAAAGGTAAGTGATCTGCTAAGACCCCAGAGATCCTCAGCTATAGCTGAGACCAGAACAGTGATTGGAGTCCCAGATCGGATCCTCTCTTGCTGGCCATTCTGGCTGGAACTATGACCTCAGCCACACCTGCCAGTCAGAGATTGAGTTCTGAACCATTGTTCTCAATCCCCTTTCTGGAATTCATTCTCTCGGTCTACTAACTTTTTGCTTCTCTGATGTATTTTCAACTGGCCAGTTGTCCTCACTGCCTAGTATAGATTTCTCAAACAGCATCCTATTGGCTCTTCAGGTAGATAAGTAAGTAGGTGTTGATTTCCTGAGAATTGCCGGTGCACTGTGCCCTGGGAGAAATAAAGCCTGCCAAGGCATATCCGCAAAGTTCTGGGCTTTAATATCTCCAAGAAATATGTGACCCACTTCAAAGAAAACACTGTTTCTATTCATGGGGTGGGAAAAATCATAAACTTCTCTCTTTGACAGAAGTTAAATCGCTGGGGGGCGCCTGGGGGGCTCAGTCAGTTGAGCATCTGACTTTGGGTCGGGTCATAATCTCGCGGTCCGTGAGTTCGAGCCCCACGTCGGGCTCTGGACTGACAGCTCGGAGCCTGGAGCCTGCTTCAGATGCAGCATCTCTCTCTCTCTCTCTCTCTGCCCCTCCCCTGCTATGCTCTGTGTCTCTCTCTCTCTCTCTCTCTCTCCCAAAAATAAATAAACGTAAAAAAAAAAAAAAAAAGTTAAGTAGCTAAATTCATCATGTCTCCCAGGAGAAAAAGATAATAAAGGAGAAAAGCCTATCATGTCTTTGTTAAGTGCAACAGGCTCCAGCTGATAGCATTGGTATTGGAAGAGACCAGGGAGGTCGTTTCTCCTTCAGGGAATCTGTGGTTTCCACTCTCAGTCCTCCTCTTCACCACTGCTGCCATTCTCTGAGCACTTACTGTGGCAACCGTGCTAAGCTCTTGACCAGCACTGCCATTTAATCTCTGTAATCACTCTGGATATCCTGATTGTCCCCATTCTTCAGGTATGGAAACTGAGATTCACCGTGGTGGAATCAGTGCCACAGTGCTGCACAACTACAGGGGACTGATTCACTTTGTTTTCTATGGATGGTGACTCCCAGCCTCACAGAGCTGGTAAATGGCAGATTCAGGAATCACGCCAGGATCCTAAGCCCATCTTCTAGCCACTTCTACAAGCATCTGCTTCAGAAATCCTACGTGTCCTCAGACCCTGAGTCCTGCAATTGACAATTATTGCTGTTGATAATTTGTTGATAATTATGAGTCAAGAAGGAAGGAAGTTGGCTATTAAATAGTGGGTGTGACCCAAGACAAATTCTCAAGGAAATTTTATTCATTCTGTTTTTTTTTTTTTACCCCCAATATCAAATAGTTTGTTTCATGATAAAATTTTTTAATTTTTATTTTGGTATAATTTCAAACTTAGAAGTTGCATGAAGAGTAAAGAATTCCCAAATAATTCTTTAATTCAGATTCAATAATTATCCACATTTTGTCACATATGCTTCTCTGGCATCCTCTGTGTATATGTGTATAATATCACACATATCATATATAATTATATACATATACATTTTAGTTGTCCTTAGAGTGTGGTCTCTGGGAATCCAAATCACCTGAGTATTGGTTACAAATAAAAATTCTTGGATGCCTGGGTGGCTCAGTTGGTTAAGCGTCCAACTCTTGATTTTGGCTCAGGTCATAAACTCACTCAGGTTATGATCTCCGTTCATAAGATCAAGTCCCATGTCAGGCTCGCATTGACCCCAAGGAGGCTGCTTGGGATTATCTCTCTCTCTCTCTGCCCCACCCTCCTGAACTCATTTGCTCTCTCTCTTTAAAAATAAATAAACGTACAAGAGAAAGAAGAGAAAGAAATACAAATTCCTGGATGTTACCCCAGAAAGGCTACACCAGAAATCCTGGGGGTGGCAACCTTAATAGCCCTCCAGGGGATTCTGAAGTTCACCCAAGTTCAAGAACCACTGTCCTATGGAAGAACACTTAGTGGGGGATTGTTCCCAAGTACTTGCTCTTTTTCTCATAAAAGGAGAGAAGTTGGGAAAAGTTGGGAGGCAGACCGTAGTTTTTTGAGGTTGATGATGACATTTAAAAAAAGGTTGAATTATTCTCCAGCCCACTGTCTTGATTCACATAAAGGGGATTCTATACGCTGAGGTTAGTTCTAGACTTCCTGTTCTAATAAAGATTCAAATAGAACTTTACAAATTATTGCCTGGAATGGGTTCATTTCTGTGTACTTAATCTCTCTGAAACTGTTCTAATTTTGCTGCTCATACTTCTACCAAAAAAAAATCTTAAATACAAATATGTTTACCAAAGTGGTTTATTATAATTTTTAGAATATCCTCTTTCTAGAGAGCAGTTAAATAAGGCTGTCGAACTTTGAACTGACAATGAAATCAACCACGGAAAAGTCACATTTCTCTCTAAATGATTGAGGGTTTACAACCTGCAAAGCGGATATTTCCAGCTTCAAAGTGTGTGTATTTTCAGGCAGAGCTTGAGTTTTAGAATTGGTTAGTATGATTACCAACAATTATTTATTTCTGTCGTCAGGGTCAGTTACTGGTCATCAGAAAACAGGCTGATGGTGACTATATATAGAGAGTAAGGGATAAATTTCCATAGAAGGAACCCTAGGAAACATATCTTTGGGCTATTAAAGTTTGTATAGATCTCTGTGAAGTAGTCCTTTTTAGGAAGGTTTCTTCTTTGTTAATGTGACATGAACTGAAATGATAATAAATAGCTTAAATTTCAAAGTCCAGATGAGGATCCATTTCAGTAAAGAAGCAGAGCGGGGGTAGGATGGGGGGAAGAGGGAGGAGAAGGCAGAATTGGGGGCAGTTTCCCAGATGGGTTTAAAATGAAATCTGACCCTGTGTTTAGAATTTGTGTGTAGGGAGGGGGAAGGGAGTTTAATATTCATTTCCTGGGACTTAAAAGCTATGGTATTTTGACGATGTTTATGTTTATTCTGAAAACTTCAAAGAGCTCTGTCTCAACAACATTTCAGGCACCAAAGATGAGACAACAAATGAGCAAAGGACACGATGTATTTTGGGATTTTTACTCCTCCCTGACCCACAAGGTAACCTTTTTGGAAACTGACGAATCTCAAAAATCTTATAATTTTGATACTATGTCTCCTCTCAAGAGTCCTAGCCATCAGTCATGGTTGAATTCTTGCAACCTCCCCTCCTACTACCGCTTGAAGCTCTCACCCCTTTAACATTTGGCAAAGACTTTCTCCCTAACTTCAGGCCTCAAATCCAACATAGGAAGTCCTGCAGCTCATCGTATCACATTTCTGATAAGTGATCCATGAGAATTTATCAATATAGCTTTTATGGCAACGTAATCACAAGGGCTTTGAACTTGGGATCTAGAAATCTGAATTTGAGTTTGGGTTTGGCTACTCATTAGTTTGTAACCTTTGGGTCGGTGCTAAAGCTCATTATCCACACCTGTAAAATGCGGAGATTGGAGTAGGTGACCTAGAAATATCCTTGACTACTTCTATGATCTCTTTCTTCTCCTGGTTTATTGAGATTGTAATTGACATCTAACTGTGTAAATCTAAGGTGGATGTATAATGACTTCCCTGTGTTGTGAAGTGATTGCTACAATAAGTTTTGTTAACCTCTATCATCTCCTATAGATAAAAAAAATTTTTTTTTCCTCGTGGAAGTACTTTGAGGAGCTACTCTTTCAACAATTTCCAAATAAATGATACAGCAGAGTCAGCTGTAAGTGGTCATGTTGTACATTACATCCCTAGGACTTAGTTATCTTCTAACTGGAAGTTGGTACCTTTTGACCACCTTCTTCCAATTCCCTTTCTCGTCCCCTCTGCCTGCTGCAACCACAAGTTTAATCTCCTTTCCTGTGAGTTTGTTTTCTTCTTTTTTTCTTTTTCTTAAGATTCTACATGTAAACCCGATCAGACAGTATTGGTCTTTCCCTGACACCTTTCACTTACCATAATGCCCTCAAGGGCATTCATTCATGTTGTCACAAATGGCGGGACTTCTTCTTTTTTATGGCTGAATAATATTCCATTGTGTATGTCTGCCATACCTTCTTTATCCATTCAGGTTATTTTTTTGACTTGGTGAGGGAAGATCATGCTTCTTAGAACATAAGGGTGCATAAATCTCTTTGATACAGTGTTTTCATTTCCTTTGGATATATTCCCAGAAATGGGATTGTTGGACCACCTAACAGTTTTATTTTAAATGTTTTTGAAGAACCTCCATACTCTTTTCCAAGTGGTTCTCTGAGTTTACATTCCTGCCAACAGTGTGCAAGGGTTTGCTTATCTCTACATCCTCACCAGCATTTGTTACTTTTTGTCTTTTTGATGGGGGCCATTCTAACAGGCATAAGGTGGTATCTCCTTGTGGTTTTGATTTGCACTTCCCTAATTAGAGCAACTTTTCATGTGTCTCTTGGCCATTCATATATCTTCTTTGGAGAAATGTCTATTTAGGTCCCTTTGCCCATTTTTAAAACTGGATTATTTATTTCTTTTGTTATTGAGTTATGTGAGTTCTTTATATTTTGTGTATTAACCTTTATGACATAGAGGGTTAGCAAATGTTTTTTCCCATTCCATAGGTTGGTTTCCACTTTGTTGATCATTCCTTTTGCTCTGCAGAAGCTTTTTAATTTGATCTGGTCCCATTTATTTTTTATTCTGTTGCTCTATTTTAGATGTCATATCCAAAAAATCATGCCCAAGACCATATCAGGGACCTTTCTTCCTTTGTTTTCTTCTGGGAATTTCATGGTTTATGGTCTTGCATTTAAACCTTTAATCCATTTCAAGTTAATTTTTGCAAGTGGTGTTAAGACATGGGGTTAGTTTCATTCTTTTTCATGTGAATATCCCATTTTCCCCAGCACCATTTATTGAAGAGACTGTGCTTTCCCTGTTGAGTATTCTTGGCTCCCTTTCAAGTCTTAGTTGAATGTCTATGTGCGGGTTACTTCTGGGCTCTTGATTCTGTCCTGTTGGTCTGTGTGTCTATTTTTATTCCTGTACCCTTCTGTTTGGATTATGATAGCTGTGTAATATAGCTTGAAGTCAGCAAGTATGATGCCTCCAGCTTTCTTCTTCTTTTTCATGATTGCTTTAGCCATTTGGGGTTTTTTGTAATTCCATATAAATTATAGGATTTTTTTTTTTTTACTTCTGTAATAAATGAAACTGGAACTTTGATAGGGATTGCATTGAAGCTATAGATTGCTTTGGGTAATATGGACATTTTAACAATATGAATTCTTCAAACACATTAACATGGGATACCTTTCCATTTCTTTTTTTTTTTAATTTTTTTTTTCAACGTTTATTTATTTTTGGGACAGAGAGAGACAGAGCATGAACGGGGGAGGGACAGAGAGAGAGGGAGACACAGAATCGGAAACAGGCTCCAGGCTCTGAGCCATCAGCCCAGAGCCTGACGCGGGGCTCGAACTCACGGACCGTGAGATCGTGACCTGGCTGAAGTCGGACGCTTAACCGACTGCGCCACCCAGGCGCCCTTTCCATTTCTTTTTAAAAAATTTTTTTATCGTTTATTTTTGAGAGACTGAGAGAGACACAGTGTGAGCATGGGAGGGGCAGAGAGAGAGGGAGACACAGAATCCAAAGCAGGCTCCAGGCTCCGAGCTGTCAGCACGGAGCCCGACGCAGGGCTTGAACCCACATACTGTGAGATCATGATCTCAGCCGAAGTTGGGTGCTTAACCAACTGAGCCACCCAGGCGCCCCCCTTTCCGTTTCTTTGTCTTAGATTTCTTTGATCGATGTCTTGTAGTTTTTAGTGTAGAGATCTTTTACCTCCTTAGTTAGATTTATTCCTGAGTATTGTTGTTTTTAATGGCATTGTAAGTGGGATCATTTTCTTCATTTGTCAGATAGTTCACTGTGCATGTGTAGAAGTGGTACTGATTTTTGTATGTTCATTTTGTATTCTGCAACGTTGCTGAATTGTTAATTAGATCTAACAGGCGTTTTGTAGAGTCTTTAGGTTTTTCTACATGTATAATGATGTCATCTGCTAATAAAGACAATTTTACTTCTTTTTAAATCCTGATGGCCTTTATTTCTTGCCTCATTGTTTCTAGAACTTCTAGTACTATATCGAATAGGAGTGGTGTCAGGGAGCACCTCTGTCTTGTTTTTGATATTAGGGGAAAAGCTTTCAACCTTTGACCACTGAGAATGATGTTAGCTGTGGGCTTATCATAGATGGGCTTTATTATATTGAGGTACATTTCTTCTGCACCCAATCTGTTAAGAATTTTGATCATGAACAGTTGCTGAATTTTGCCAAATACATTCTCTGCATCTGTGGAGACTGTCATATAATTATTTTCCTTCACGTTATTAATGGGATGTAGCAGATATTTTTGGGTGTGTTCAACCAACCTCATGTCCTAGGGATAAATCCCACTAGATCAGGGTAAACGATCCTTGTATTGTGCTGCTGTATTTGGTTTGCTAGTATTTTATTGAGAATTTTTAATCTACATCATGAGGGATATTGACCTATAGTTGTCTTGTAGTGTCCTTTCCTGACTTTGGTAACAGGATAATGCTGGCCTTACAAAACGAGTTTGAGCGTGTTTCCTTCTCTTCTTTGCGAAGAATCTGATAAGTATTTGATATTAATTCTTCTTTACATGTTTTGCAAAATTCACCTGTGAAACCATCTTCCCCAGACCTCTTCTCTGCTGGGAGATTTTTGGCAACAGATTCAACCTCTGTACTAGTAATCGCTCTATTTAAATTTCCTACGCCTTCCTGATTCAGTCTTGGTAAGGTGTATGTTTCTATGATAGCCTTGTCACATTATGTCCCAGGAGCTGCAAATGTCAGTTTAAAAACTAACAAGTAGGACTTGAAAGGGAAATCAACATTTTAAAACCCAGTGTACCAGAAAGTGTGCTGAGTCTATTTCCTGTGGATCATCTAATGTAATCTTTACAACAAATGTGCAACATGTTTTGGTTGTATTTCCATTTTATAGAAGGAAAAGGGAATTCCAGAGGGGGTAAATCATTTCTTACTATTTCATGGGTTTAAAGTGACAAATCTATCATTTAAAGTACTTGGGTTTTGGGGCGCCTGGGTGGCTCAGTCAGTTGAGCGTCTGACTTCAGCTCAGGTCATGATCTCACAGTCTGTGAGTTCGAGCCCCGCATCGGGCTCTGTGCTGACAGCTCAGGGTCTGGAGCCTGCTTCGGATTCTGTCTCCCTCTCTCTCTGCCCCTCCCCTGCTCACACTCTGTCTCTGTCTCTGTCTCTCTTAAAAATAAATAAACATAAAAAAAATTAAAGTACTTGGGTTTTAGATCAAAGAGGTTTGAGTCTATATATTTGTAATTAACAGAAGACGACTTTGAGTGGTTAGCATATGTGAGTTTGTGAATATATATTTCTATACATATATTACTTAGAGATAGTTGAGAAAGTAGGGCCAGGTTCTACAACCATTTTAGACAGTGAGAAAATTGACACGGAAGAGATACGTAACTTGCTTAAGGGATAAATGGTCTCGTAGTGGAATCGAAAGGGGAGAGATTTTTCTTCAGCTTTAAAAAAAATTTTTTTTAATGTTTAATTTTGAGAGAGAGAGACAGCAGGAGTGGAGGGGGTAGGGGGCAGAGAGTGAGGGAGACACAGAATCCAAAAGCAGACTCCAGGCTCTGAGTTGTCAGCCCATAGCCCGATGCAGGGCTCAAACCCTTGAACTGAGGGATCATGACCTGAGCCCAAGTCAGCCGCTTAACCAGCTGAGCCCCCCAGGCATCCCAGGGAAGAAATTTTTCATAAGGCTCTTCTGGAGTTTGAGAAGAAGCCAAAGGTTCCACAGCGGGAAAGGTAGAAGTTACCCATAAGCAGTCTTTTAGACAGAACGAGAAAAATGTACACTCTGTATTAAGCCTTTAAAAACCTGCAGTCATTTAAGAAGTTGGAAATGAGCCTCGAGGACTGTGCAGATGACCTCACCTTCCTGAGAGTCCTAACAGCCATGTGTAAGCTCCATGGTTCAGGACGTTGACTGCATAAGCATCAAAAAGCAAGGCTGACTTGTTCCTTTATGAAAACATACCATTCATTTAAAGAAAGTTAAAATCTTCTGCAAATCGTGCCTGACAACAGGCGTCACCAAAAAAAAAAAAAAAAAAAAAAAAAAAAAAAAAAAAAAAAAAAGACAGTGTCGGAGTAAATGCTTCCAATTGAAGTATCCTGGCCAATGAAACTTACCTGCCCATTGCCCCAGACCCCTGATCTTTGCCAAGAGATGGGGGTTCGTTTTGATTAATCAAGTCAACAACCCCACACTATTGAGTTCACCAGTCAGTGTTCTATGTCTGTAAGTGAGAACCGTCCTGGGTAAAATGCCCAAACCTAATGACTCCTGGGAATTTAATATGCGATTGTTGAATTATCACCGTTTTCCAAAATTTCAATAATGGCTGCTAATGCCAACAGCTTTAGGGCTCTGTAACAAACCAGCAGAGGAGATATTTGGGGGCCTTTTGGACTTTCTTTTACCACTGTTCTCCTGAGGGGCAAGTCTACGTTAATTCTACCTCCAACAGCGAAATGCTGTCTAAAACCAATGTTAACTTTAGGTTCACTGGGTTCTTGTTTGGGGCTTAAGAGGCAAGGTGAAACCAACCCTTGAAAAATTGTGCTTTGAAATGTTTCTTTTCTAATTGTGCTTTTATGCACACAGTTGGACAAAACGTCTAGTTCTCTTAGGGAAAGAACCATCCACATAAACCAAGATAGTAACGCTGCTTTTTTTTTTTTTTTTCATTTTTGCTTTTATTTCCTTCTTTCATCCATCTGTGGAATGAGTCAGCACACCATTTGCTGGATGCTGGATGGCACAGAAACATAGTATCTGTCCACAGGAAGTACATATTTGGCTGGGTAATACAGATGGAAAAATAATTAAAGTATGTGATAAATTTATCTGGCGGGGGGGGGGGGGGGGAGGGATGGTTTTGAGACAATGAGGCATTGACCCACGGGAGAGAGACCAGAAAGGTGAAGAAATAATCATGGCAGTGGGGTTGCGTGGGTTAGTCAAGTAAAGACTGGGCAGAGGAGGAAGGAGCAGAGACTATTCTCCTGGGGACTGAGATCCTATCTAGAGCCCTAGGGGTTCTCTTCACATGGACCAGAGAGAATCTACAGAACACCTGCCAAAAGTGGCCAGGGTGGTGTCCACGCTTGAGAGAGGGGGAGAGGGAGAGAAGAGAAGCTTATGGTGGAGGGCGAAACCACTAGCTGGGTAACAAACAGGTTAGGGATGGGAACTGAGCGTCCGGAAATGCGAAGAGGAAATTAAAATGTCTTCTACTTTAAAAACAATTTTTTTTTAACTTTATTTTTGAAAAAGAGAGAGAGAACGCACACACACAAGCAGGGGAGGGGCAGAGAGAGAGAAAGAGACCCAGTATCTGAAGCAGGCTCCAGATTCTGAGCTATCAGCTCAGAGCCCGACAAGGGGCTCGAACCCACAAACCGTGAGATCCCGACCTGAGCTAAAGTCGAACGCTTCACCGACTGAGCCACACAGGCACCCCAAAGCGTCTTCTACCTTTTTATCTCGATTGTTAACGATAAGCTGTGATAAGAATGGATTTTTATCTTTTACGCACAGCAATCGGCGGATAGAGCGTTCATTTATGGATCCTTTGTTTTTGTTGTAGTTGTTGTTGTTGTTAAGCCAAAGTCAATTAAGTGATTATTTGGCTACATTTGAAAGTTTGGATGATTGAAATTTGCCATTTGCTTCCAGATATGTAGTGTCTATACTCCCTCTCCCAAGGGGGCCACTCTGAGTCACCCCCAGAGTGTAAGACACCAGTGACAGAAATGCACTCTGCCTATGCAAATATGGGGGAGAGTGAAATATATCTGTAAGGCCTACCCTTGCCTATCATCAGACCCCTAGAAGAGAGATGAAAACAGGTTTTAAGCACTAACTCTGGCCTCTCGACTAGTGGGCCTCAGAGAAGTCTTCTAAGGCTGTATCCAGACTTAACAGATGCCTGCCTTGATTGATAAGCAGTGCGCGTTCACTGGGGACCCTGTTACCCCTTCTAGCTTTGCCACAAGATGGCTATGTGATCTTCAACAAGTCCTTTCGTTTTCCAAGATCTCAATGTCTTCACAACTAAAAAAAATAAATAAAATAAAAATGGAGGGGTGCCTGGGTGGCTCCGTCGATTGGGCGTCCGACTTCAGCTCAGGTCATGATCTCGCAGTTCATGAGTTCGAGCCCCGTGTCGGGCTCTGAGCTGCCAGCTCAGAGCCTGGAGCCTGCTTCCGATTCTGCATCTCCCTCTCTCTCTGTCCCTCCCCCAACTCGCACTCTGTCTCTCTCTCTCTCAAAAATAAACAAACATAAAAAAAATTTAAAAAAAAAAAGTGGAGGCTGGGTTATTTCTTTCAGCCTGCCTTAAAAATTTTTACAATGCAGAGAGTACTTTTTCTAGGACGAATTCATTTCTAAGTAACATCTTGTACGGTCCAGTAGAAAAGGACCCTGGATATTCCATTTTAAGAAGAAGCAAGTCACGTTAAGCCTTAGTCTGATAGTACATTCTATTTTGATAAAGTGGCATTGATAATTTGACAGTCAGAGGCAGTTCATTGTGACCATGTTTGGGCACAAATACGTGGGATGTTTATGGCCTGAGTGGAGGTTGTGGATGGGCTAGGGCCTTCCCCGCTGCCACTTGGCCAAGCTTCTCATCTGTCTACTCTTTCCTTATATGTCCTTCCCTCTGGCTCTGTTCCTTTGTTTGCTCTACTTAACCGCCTTCATTTTCACCTCGTCCCCTGGAGTCACGAGGGGGCTGGAGTCCTGCCTTGCTGGAGGTCAAGGTCTAATTCTTATCATTTGGGTTTGATGGTAGATACAACTGTTGGAAGGTGGGTGGTTAGATGAGGCAAAAGGTTACAGAGAAAGAAAGGTCTAGATAGAGTTCTCAAGGCAGTGGCTAACATTGGCTCCAGCCTGGTCCCGGGGAACGAGGAAGGTTTGGAGGAGTCTGAAGGAACTGCGATGCCTATGGATGTGTCTTCTCCAAACTGGGCCTCCCGCAAAGCGTATTTGGGGGGCACATCCTATAGGCTCGTTCCTCAGGGCTTCTTTGGGTTCGGGAGAGCAGCAGGGAGGCGGCCTGAAGGTGGTCGTCCTCAACCCTGCTGCACAATAGACCCTTTAGGGAAGCTTTTGAGGAATACTGATGCCCAGTCCCTACCCCCCAGAGATTCTGGATTCATCGGTCAGGGGGTAGGAAATCGAGAATTCATTGATGGGTATATTTTTGAAACTCCCCCAGGTGATTCAAATGCACAAGATTGAGAATCACCCCTCTAGGACCTTAACACCACATTACCTAATTTAAAAGCTGTCCGGGAAAAGCTGGTCTACTTCCCGGGGTAGACACCGGTGGCCCGGGGTTAGAACTGGGACTGCTGATGTGTTTTGTTTGGCCAGCCCAGGGTTAAAACAAAAAGCACGCGAGCAAATGAAATTCCTGAATTCGGATGCCTTTTCAGGCGGCCTGACATTCATTCAGCGGGCTTCTTAGAATTGTTGTTCTTTGTGTGACTTTTGCAGGCATTTGCTTCTGCAGCTGCTCGGCTGCTGAGACCAATATACATACAGCCAGTTGTTTGCCTCTGATAGCGAAGAGTGATACTGGCCCTGGGGGTGCTGGTGGCAGGGTGGGGGAGTGGAGGGGTGAAGGAGAGGAAGAGGAGAAGGGTGATAAGAGGGTAATCAGAAACCTGCAATCTACCCCAAATGATGACTCCCCCTTCCCTCCAGTTCCTACCATCCAGGCACACCCCAACTCCACGACAGGCTACCCCCAAGGAGGAGGAGTTCTCATGGGATGGATCAATTTTAAGGACATTAATTGAACCAGATCCGACACCGAGTCGGATCTGAGCAAGGCCTTCCAAAAGGTCATTGCTACAGGCTTCCTTGAGCGGCTTTGGTTAGCAGTGAGAACTATCCCCCAAGGTCAGGTGCAGGGACCTCGCTTTGTTGCAGAAAATCAGAAAGCATGGGTGGACTCAAAATGCTTGAGGATTTCCTACCCGCTGCGGCGTTTGTGACTATGTCGAAAGTCTCTCTCTGGAAAACGGCTAACACCTTTTGTCACAACCTTTCAACACAGGGCACCAATCCATTTCTAGCCCCAGTTTTCTGCTGCAGATGCTTGCTTTGATTTTCCCGGGAACAGAGAGGTTCTATCATGCAGCCCCCCCCCCCCCCAAAAGAACCCTTTCCGAAGGCCGGCGGAGGGTTGCCGGGGGGGGGGGGGGGACAATGAGTGGTTGATGGGCCTGGCTCATTTGCAGTTCTATTCTTCTTCGCACTTATGGGCGGGGCCAGGAAATCTCAAAATTCCCTTGGCGTTAGCACATTTCTACTAGTGGTTAAAGCTCAGGAGGAAGAATAGTGTGGACTGGTTGTACATTTTCTTTTTCTTTTTTTTTTTAATGTTTATTTATTTTTGAGACAGAGAGAGACAGAGCATGAACGGTGGGGGGGGGGGTGGTCAGAGAGAGGGAGACACAGAATCTGAAACAGGCTCCAGGCTGTCAGCACAAAGCCCGATGTGGGGCTCGAACTCACGGACCGTGAGATCATGACCTGAGCCGAAGTCAGACGCTTAACCGACTGAGCCACCCAGGCGCCCCTGGTTGTACATTTTCAAACTGCAAAAACCAGCCCAAGTGCACGATCAGCGCTGCTATTTCTGCTTCCTTTAAAATGCTGTTACAAGGATCCGATCAGTTGTCTTTTTTTTTAAGTTTATTTCTTTATTTTGAGGGAGAAAGAGCATGTGCATGAGCGGGGAGGCGCGAAGAGAGAAGCCCAAGCAGGCTCTGTGCTGTCAGTCCAGAGCCCGACGAGGGGCTCGATCCGGTGACCCTGGCATCATGAGCTGAGCCGAAATCAAGAGGATGCTCAACCGACGGAGCCACCCAGGCACCCCTCAGTTTTTGTCCTAATCCTGTAAATCAGCGTGCCCCTGTCCACAGTGAAAGAGCACATGAAACACCTCGTAATTCAAATATGGCGGAGAGGGAATGGCCTCGGTTTCTTGCTGGAGCTTCAGGCACTGTAGTACCTCAAGCTTCCGGAGCCACTCACCCCGTGCCCTCAAGTACTGGAGACTGGGCAGAGAATGAGGAGGCGCTATCTCGCGTCTCCTTGTTTGTTTTAAAGGGTCTAAAACAAATAAGACCAGAGTCCCAAGAATCTCATGTGGGTGATGATATCTACAGCAATTTATGCCCAGCGTTCTGGACTGGACAACACGGGGGTGATACGTGCCCATCCCTCCGAGGCACGCATTCCCACCACAGCACCGTCCGTGCTGGGGGGTCCTTTAACAGAGAAGAAAGAAGTATATCTTGATTTGGACATAACTGCCTCACTGTAGGCAAACATGAAATTTCTCCTAAATAACTTTATACATTTCACCTAAAATAAAGATCGTGAATGGGGAATCATGCTGGCTTTCACCTTTACTCCTTCCTCTGGCATCGCAAGGAATGACGTCTTTCCCTGTTCCTGAGCAGCGAGGACAGGTCCACTATCTTATTTGAGTTTGGGGGTTTTCCTCCGTCCCTGTGCTCTCTCCATCGTCACGCAAATGTTTGATTGCCATACAAATTCATAAAATTATTGCCATAAAGATTATTTTTATGACTGCTGCTGACATGCCTACTTCTCCCCACAGGATGTTTATATTGATCATTTCTCTCTCTCCCCTCCCCCCCCCCCCTCCCCCTCCATGCTGTACTGACATCACCTTCTCATGCCGCCCTTTGTATGGACTTCAAGGGTCCCATCGCCTCTTTGGTCATCTCCTTGTTAGCGATATGCTTGGTTCCAGGTTAGATCCCATACTGTCCACGTTTATGCGAGGTTCGTGACCTCATTGGTCACACATTTTTCTCAGGCCACACTTGTCATGCACTGACGACTCCAGCTCTTTGGACGGCTGATGCTGGCAGTGACTCAGCCCTGCTGTCTCAGCCACGAGAAAGTTTGTTGCCCTAACCCCCCTTGTCCTGGATCAAGAAAATTAGCTCTCTCTTTGAGCACTGTTTCTTTACCGTAATCTAATCCGCAGAACATGAGGTAATTGAAATGTGAATATATATAATAAGAAAAATGATGCTCTGTGTCTATACTCAGGGACTTTGGGGGGCCTTTACTCTTTCATCGATGGACTTGTCACATACTTAACGAGAACTCTAGGGGACACCCCGGATGCCCTCCCCTGATCCCCACACATCCTTGGCTCTGTGTGCCATACCCAGCTTTTGTGAGCTTCCCTTCCCGTTCCAGCTTTGCCTTTCCCCTGAGCTTTGGCCGTGACTGCTGACGTTACCTTGCCCATTTAGAGCGTTGAAGCGCCTGGGAGTTTATGACCCACGGTCCCCTCCCTGATCTCCGCCACTCAGTGACTGACTGTGCTGTGGGAGGGAACATTGAAAACACCAACTTCCGTGCCTCAAGAAGAAACAAACTCTGCCGTACGGTTTGGGCTCTCAGGCTCCCCGAGGGACCCAGCGAAGACTGGGACTTTTCCACTTGACATGGCCTCTTCCTCTGTTCTCTGGGGCCTCCCCGCTCTCTTAGCAGTTTCTGCTGGGAACTGGTCCTTAATAAATTACGGGCATTTGCATTTTTGCTTCAGGGTCCGCTTCTAAGAAAACCCCATCTAAGACCAGCATTTTTGTGTGTGTTCCAGACACTGTGATTTCTAGTGGAAGGCGCTGACATGAAGAAATTATAAGCTAAACAGGTTTTTGAATCTTACCGGACATCCTGGATCTCTAACAGAATAAATGACGCGCCAGTCAGGGGTCTGAAAGGAAAGAGATGGCCTACCCAATTTGGGTAATTTAATGACAGTTGTGTTGAAGGACTAAGTGTGGGCAGGATGTAGGGCTATCACAAGGAACAGGACACCGTCCTAGAGCAGATAACAATAGGCTAGCATTACTCCTTCCTAAGAGAAAAGTCTGCCTGACCCGAGTTGTGGCCTTTGGTCAAGGGACAGAACCAGACCACGGGACCATATCAGGAGTCCAGAGTGGAGACTCAGGATAGGTTAATAAGCTTTTCAGTGCTCATGGTGTGTAATTGTCAAAAACTACTTAAATATAGGAAACCACTTTTAGGGACCATCTGATGACAGCTCATGGAACTCCTGGTGGCTTGTGGGATGCATTTGGGAGATACTATAGGAGAGCGCTGTTGGAAAATAACACCTTAAGAATCACAGCATCTTTTTGTCTGTGGAATTTCCCTGTTTCAGATATACCCCCTTCCCACCGCCTCCGTCCAAGTTATCTAGGTCTTTTGCAGAGAGGGGAACAGGTCAGGTCTTTGGAATCTCTTCAATTTCTTGCATAAAGGTGAATTCTAACAAGCTATGGTATCTCGTTGCTGATTCCACAGCAGATGAGAAAGAAGGTGGGCATGCCATGGTATTAGGGACGGGCGGCGTAATAGGCAGCCGACAGGTGAAATGGGGTAGAAAGAACTCTGGAGGGGGTGCAGGCTGCAGGCAGATTGCGTCCAGACCACCTGCTCCGCAGCGGAGAAAAGTAGAACCGTACTCAGACCTCAGCCACTCTGCAGCACTCGGTTGCTCTTACGGGCACAGAGATGATTTTTAGGGAGAAAAATCTGAGACCCAGAGAAAATGGTTAATGTAGGCCGCTGTACCCTGTTTAAGAAGGCAGCGAAGGGGGGCCCCTGAGTGGCTCAGTCGGCTGGGCGTCTGACTCCGGCTCAGGTCACGATCTCATGGTTTGTGGGTTCGAGCCCCGCGTGGGGCTCTGTGCTGACAGCTCAGAGCCTGGAGCCTGCTTCGGGTTCTGCGTCTCCCTCTCTCTCTCTGCCCCTCCCCTGCTTGTGCTCTCTCAAAAGTTAATAAACATTAAATAAAAAAAAAAAAAGGCGGCAGTGAAGAGTGTATTGAACCTTTAAACACTGTTTATCTTCCTGGTTAAATAGTACTCATTAACGTTTGCTAATACTGTGAGCTCAGGATTATGCTAATTATTCTCCTTTAATTGTGAAAATGACTCTGCAAAGTCGGAACGCCGATCATCCAAATGTTACAGGAGGGAAAGTGAGGTTTTGAGAAGGTAAGCCCGGTGTCTACATAGCATGTGGCACAACCATTCCAGAAGCAGGTCTGTCTGATCACAGCCCGTACCTTTAATCTCTTTTTTTCCATCCGGGAAACCTCACGAGCGGTTTAGTGGCCCAAGACTTACCTTGTGAGCTCCCTGGGGCGTTCCCTCTCACCACACACCACGTCTGAAAAGTGGGGCAGCGTTGTGTTCGTTAAGCTGGCTAATTTCAAGAGGATGTTCCTAGGTAACAGGATAAATAGAACAACAACAGAAGGTATTTCATCAAAAAACACGTAAAAATCAATCAGCCCCAAGGAATGCAAAGTGATTCGGTTGTGCGTTGAAGCAATCTCTGAAGGGGGTAAAAGCCACAAACTCCAGCGGAGGAGACTCTGTCTTTGTCAGTCTTCTAGATTCTTCCGTACAGCCTCAGTCTCTGCCTCCTGCCCTCCACCAGAGAGCGCTGGGTTTCCCGGGACCGGTCCCAACGAGAGCCCAGAGACACGATGAGGCAGGACATGACCACTAGAGGGAAGCAGTGAGGCCCTTATGCTTCATTTTTCTGAGGGATTCAACTTTGTGGGTGTTGATAATGTCCTCGTTTTAAAGACCGTTTCATCCAAGACACATACTTTCTCGTGTGTGATTGGCGTCAAAGAAAAATGTGCTCTGCACACCGTCGGGGTTCACCATGTGCATCTCAACAGGCTCGGTCTGATCTCGGCAGGTAACTTCGAGGACCACCCCAGGTCCAGCCTACTTGGTAGAAAAGGCATTTTCTTCTACCCGAGTTTTGCAGGATATATTCAATCCATTAACGTTAGCCCCAGTTCATGTTGATTACAACATGTCTGATTCTTGTCATTTCTTTGTTGAGGGAGTTGTGGTTAACCCAGAATAGAGGCAACAGGAGGGGCCAAGTGTGGACAGAAGTCGCCCACGCACTCCCCAGATGCGTCACGTGAGTCACCTGTGTTCTGAAGGAACCGTACCGTCTAACAGCACCACCTAAAGACTCTTTTGGAAGACAGCAGAATGCTCCATTGGGGTGTGCTTTGAAAAGAGCTCTGTAGTTATTAACGTAATGACAATGATTCCTCTGGCGTTTATTTTTCAACTACCCTCTTGGTGCATGTGGCTCAGAACACATCGCTTGAATGGAGACACTTAAGGTTTTTACACAAATAGCAGTGGGAGATTGGAGAAGGTTCAAGATGTTCTTCAATGTGGAATAATAAGCAGCCGTTTTAAATGATGCCGAGGAGTAGATTTATTGACAGAGAAAGGTAGCCACGATGTCTTAGGCTTTGTAAGTTCTAAAACACTCTGAGCCTGTTTATGGAATGTATATTTATATACGTACATTGAAAAAGTCTGGATGTTGTACTGATTATCTCTGTATGGGAGACTGATAAGTGATATTTCCTTTATATTTTTCTCCTTTTTGCTTAGCTGTGTTTTGGGATTTTTCTACCTCACCATGTATTTATATATCTAAGAGTTTTAAGTTTACCCTAATGCATGATAGTGTTTCAAGGGATTGTCTGATCTTTTTACCCTGGATATTCTCATAATCGTGTAATTTTCATCCCTCTGTCCTTCTCCTAAATCACCAGGCTGAATTAAGAGTGGGCCAGGCAGAATTACTGTTTTCCCATAATGTTATACTGGCTGTCTCTTGCTTTCAGAAAGCAGTGCTATGTCTCTGAAGTGTCCCTGCTCAAGGCTCTCGCTCCTAAACACCACCCCGGTCACCTTACCTTTCCAATTTATTCTCCTTCCAGAACTGTATTCTTTTTTTTTTTTTTTTTTTTTAACTTATTTTGAGAGTGAGTGAGCACAAGTGGGGGAGGGGCACAGGGAGAGGGGGAGAGAGACAGAGAGGATCCCTGGCAGGCTCCATGCTGTTAACACAGAGCCCAGCACAGGGCTCGATCTCATGAACCTTGAGATCGTGACCTGAGCCGAAGTCAAGAGTCAGACGCTCAACCGACTGAGCCACCCAGGCGCCCCAGGGATGAGAGTTTTAAAAGTATATCTGAGCATACCTTTCCCTCTAGAAGCACAGGCAAGGCTTGCCCGGAAATGGCTCTTGGCTCCTGACGTCACTGCTGATGCAGGAGAGCAGGACAGGGTGGTCTGTGCATGGCACATGCGGGGCCGCGAGGAGCCGGTCCACTCTGCAGGCCCCTGGTGGAAATGGGGTGCCCTGGGGCCTGGCACACGTGCCCTGCCCCAGGCTCTCTGCTGTCCTGCCTGATGGACGTGGGGCTCCGCAGGGCACTTGGAAGACGGCTTCCCCTGAGTCCTCCCCAGACCAGCCGACAGAATTTCAAGTGGCCCCTGGAGACTTCCTGTCCCTGTTTTCTGGCTCTGTCCCACCACCTGACCAGTGACAATGCCATTGCGTTCGCTCTCCACACTCCTCCCAGCCCACCTTCCCCCGGGCCTCCCCTCAGTCAGGCTGCGGGGGTCTCCCTGGGATGTAGGCGACTGGTGAGGATGGTCACGAACACTCCCGATTTGGAGCTCCTGATCCAGCCGGGCTCAGCTGCTCACACCGTGTCCAACGCTCCCCAGGCTTGCCCTCTCTTTCCCCCCGTTTGCGCGTCATGACCCCCGCCTGGAGCCCCCTGCCTTAATTCCATGCCAACCCCGGCCAAGATCTCCCTCTCCCTTCTCGACCATCCTCATGCCCAGAGCATCCGGGTTACAGTGCTGGGTGTCACCAGCGTTCACGTCGTCCGGGGCACACGGGCTTTACAGCCAGGCTCCTGGGTCCCGGGCGTGCCTTGACCACCTGCAGGCTGCACAACTCTAAGCTGCGGACTCAACCTATGAAATGCAAACAGTTGTCACACTTACCTCATCGGGTGCTTGCGAGGATCGGATGCATTAGGCCCTCGTTCCTGCTACGCAGGAAGAACTTCCTAAAGGTTCAGCGTTCTCCGGATAGCTCGTATGTTTCCATTTAGTCTCTTTTCATTTAACTTTCCATGGTCTACATCTCCTTGAGGAGATTAGGTGAGCTGTCTGTCTGCTGTGCCTTTTTGTGGTCTTTCTAGAAGCCCGCCAGTAATGCACACGCAGTCGGTGGTTTGTAATTACTTACTGTTTGACACAGGATATGAATCGGCAATGGCGGGGTCTTATGGTCTGCAAAATAGATCATACCCATCTGCGAGTCGTGGGTCAGTGTGCCTCACTTTGAAAGGCAACCTGTTTCCGATAGGCTTTGGTGCACAACCAACTGTCCTACAATATGGCGGCCTAAAAATAATGATTCATCATTTCTGAGGGTTCTGCTTGCCTAGAGAATTGGGCTGGAGGGGCACCGTGGTTGAAGGTCCAAGATGGCCTCACTCATGCCTCCCAGTTGGTGCCGGCTGTTGGCTAAGCTTCTTGGTTTTTCTAAACATGCTTTTGAATCCTCCAGGAGGTCAGACAGGACTTCCTCACGGCAAGTAGGAGGTCCCAGGAATCCAAGAATGTTACAGTCATAAGCTACCTCAGACTCAAGGTCTGGGCTCTGCAACTTGTAGGCTTACTTTTGTCCTCTTCGGTCGATCAGAGCAAGTCCCAGAAATAGCCTCCACCACTTGACGGGAAGAGTGACAGAGCCATTTTGCCACAGAGGCGTAGACACAGAGAAGCCTGATCCGTTGGAGGCCAGTACGATGGCCATCGACCTCACGTCCCTAGGAAGAGTTTGGTGAGCTTGTGAGATGACAACCTCGATAACCTTTCTTTGTTGGGCTTTACAACCCAACAAAGATATTTGCAAGCATTTGCTGTTTTGACGTTCACAGCCATGCAAACTTCCTGCGAGGCAGGAAAAAGAGGTATTACCATCTTTATGACATGGACTGGGAAGCCGTAGTTGTACAGGTTCCCCCAACTCCCGTAGCCGGTTATTAACAGAACTGCACTAATATGACTCTTGCCTTTTTTAAAAAAAAATGCTTTATTTATTTATTTTGTGATAGAGAGTGTGCATGCACAGGGGAGGGGCCGAGAGAAAGGGACAGACAGAATCCCAAGGAGGCTCCACGCTGCCAGTGCAGAGCCTGATGGGGGGCTCAGTCTCACACACTGTGAGATCATGGCCTGAGCAGAAATCAACCGTCGGACACCCAACTGACTGAGCCACCCAGGTGCCCCGACTGGTACCTTTTCTTATTATGAAATATTTATCACACGCAAAGTGTGGAGAATGATGAAAACACCCACCCGTGTAACGACTACCTAGCTTGAAGACCAGGATGGCAGATAGTCCTTTGAAGCCCCCTGTGCCTCACAGCCCAGCCCGGTCCCCTCCATTTCTACATAACTGCTCTCTGGGATGATGTCCATCTTGAATTTGGTGTTTATCGTTCCTGCACACTTTATAAATACATCTTTTATTCAGAAATAGTAGCTACTATTTTTCAGTGGTTCTGAGGCACACTTTTTTTCACATTTTAATATCTCTGACAGCAGGATGCTCTTATAATTAACGACGTTCTGTCGGCCAGGTGACCGCTGCAACACGGCCATACTGCCTGCACATTCTCCAACATCCAAGGTGTCAGGAAAGTGCTTGCAGAAAATTCTGGAGACAGTAAGAGGGCACTTAGTTTACCCTTAGGAACAAAATGGTCGTGAGGAGAGGGTGCGGGAGGTGGCGAGTCAGAGATGTTGAGCCATGTTCCAGGAGCAGGAATCTGAAGGTTAGCTATACGTAGCTGCAAAGATAGTTTAAGAACTCCGTGCCAATGACCGTTCGTTCTTCTATGGATTCTTTTCAGAAATGTTGTATCCCCAATCCTCGGGCCGGATGGAGGATTTATTGCACGGCAGAAACACAGATGTCAGTAACAGTCAAAAAGACGCAGAAGAGGGGACGCCTGGCTGGGCATCTGACACTTGATCTCGGGGTCGTGAGTTTGGACCCGACATTGGGCATCGAGGCTACTTAACGAAAACAGTTTTTTTAAGAAGATGCAGAAGAGTCAGACTTTAAATATGGAAAAGTTTCAGGAATCCCTTAAATTGAGTCCACTTACATTTTCCTTTCTTAACGCATGCAAAAAAAAAAATATCTGGTAAAAAAAAAACAAAACCCTCAGATATAATGAAATCACAAGAGATAAGAAAGCATTTTTTGTCCGTTTCATTTTCGGCATTTTTTTTGTGTTAACGGTGCACAAAACAATGGCATCTCTTAGAAACTTTAGCTACAGGGTGTCCAGTTGAACCTGTATTTCTGCTAACCAGATTGTTTGCTCAACATTATGCTTCTGAGATTTTTCAGTTTGATAAACGTAGCCCCCATTCATTCATCTTAACTGCTCTATAAAGTTCCCTTGTATAAGTATGGCATGTTCTATATGTCCATTTTACCCATTCTCCTGTTGATGGGCCTTTAGATTGCTTCTAGTTTTTGTTGTTTTGTTTTTTGTTTGTTTAATTTCAGACAATACAGTTACAAGCATCTTATTCGTACCTTCCTGGGATCAGAATTTCTGGATCCTGGGGCAGACACATCTTCCACTTTACTAGACATTCCCAAATTGGTCTCCAAAGTGTTTGTCTGATTCATCCCACTAGTACTGTTTGCGAGGTCCCAGTGCAAGAAAGCCTTGACTGGGTTCCCAGTCGCCTCTCTGAATCCTTACAACTCGTCCCCCCTACATAGTCCAAGCAACCCCTAACACCACAGCAGATCAAGCCACGAGTCTGCTCCAAACCCTCCAGTGGATTTTCACTGCGCTTCCCGACAAGATCACACGGCTTCCCTGGCCCTAACTTAGCTCTGCAGCCTCTTCTTACCCCTGTGTCATACCAGACCCGTCCCTCACATTACAATCCAGCAACTTCATGATGTTTTTAGTTCCTCACGCAAGACCTGCCTCTTCTCTCCCCCCAACATCTGCACACGCCATTTCCTCTCTAGAATGTTCTCTCCGGTAAAACCACACCTGCTCCACCCACCTCCCACTTTGGCTAATTCTACTCAAACTTCCCCAACTCTTCCTCCTCAGAGCCGCTAGTCCGTCCCCGTCCCTTCCCCCTTCTAGAGCATGTGCCTTTCCAGTGTACAATGTAGCATATTTTACAGGAGCTTCCCCGATGTGACATCCTCGCACAATGCTGAAATCACCTCTCATTTTGACCTCCCACTAGACTTTCAGCCCCCCAAAACGGTGATGGAGGGGACAGTGTCTATCTCGTTTACCGCTGTCTTCTCACCTAGTAGATAGTTTACATGGTGTTGAATGAATATCACATTTGTTGAATAAAGCATGAATCAAGTCAGCTCTGGAATACCCAAGTCATTTGGCCCCTGGTTGCTTGCATAGCCTCCCCTATAGGTTTCCTTCCCATCCTAGAAATTTCTTCCTAAATCTTCAGATTACTAGCGGAGAGCCAGGTGGGTTGCCCCAAGCCACTAGGAAGGGGAAATAGCAGAGAAGAAATTTGGAATTTGGGTGTCAAATTATGGAAGTTCCTTTAGGCTCATGGCAGCTGACAGCCTTCTAAGCAGGCTCTTGCGTCGAGGCATGTGCACATACAAATCTGTAATGTGTGACGGGGGAGGGAAGCAAGGAGTCCTCTGGGACAGTCCTGTGTGCCGTCACCTACAATGCACAGCTTGGGTGATGGAAGGCACATCTGGATTTGTCTGAGAAGCAATTAGCCCTGCTATAAATAGGATGGAAACAGAATGGAGAAGGTTGAAGTTGATATAGAGATACTAAAAATAGTCTGCGATGATTCTGAACCAACGTGCTCTAGTTTTTCGGTGTTTTCTAAGGCAAGAAAGGAGTTTGACAGATCCCGGCAGCCCTCTCCTACAACTCAAGGAAAAGGGGAAAAAAATTAGCTTTAAAGATGTCTATACTGACTGTGGGTTTTTGGCAGAATAACACAATCCTGAATTTAGGAACCAGGCATCTTCCTTCTGAGTGAGGCAACAGAGGCTGACATCTCCTAGCTCAGCGGCTCTTACTCTCTGGGATGAGTCCAAAAAAACAAAAAAACAAAAAACAAAAAAAAGAGACACATGCGGCTGGGCTCCACAACGCACAGTTTTCTGATTCACTCGGCCCAAGTGCGGCAAGGAATGTATGTTTGTAAAAAGTTGCTGGAATAATAGACAGGAATGAAGTCCTGATACTTGCTACGACCTGAGGGACCCTCAGAACGGGCAAATCCATACAGACAGCAGATTCATGGTTGTCAGGGGCTGGGGGGAGGGGTAGTGGAGAGTGGCTGTTGCATGGGTGTGGGATTTCCTTTTGGGGTGATGAAAACAGTTTGGGGCTAGATAGGGGGGATAGTGGCACAACACCAACAGTGGAACTAAGTGACAACCGCGTGCTTTAAAATGGGGGGCGCCCGGGTGGCTCAGTCAGTTAAGCATCCGACTTTGGCTCAGGTCACGATCTCATGGTTCGTGAGTTCAAGCCCTGTGTCGGGTTCTGTGCTGACGGCTCAGAGCCTGGAGCCTGCTTCGGATTCCGTGTCTCCCTCTCTCTGTGCCCTTCCCTCACTCGTGCTCTCTTTCTCTCTCACACAAATAAATAAAAATAAAAAACTAAAATTCCTAGGTGATGTTGAGACTGCTGGGTCAGGGACCACACTTTGAGAACCACCGACCCAAGCTACAGGCACAGAGAGGGGAAGAGACTGAAGGAGGGCTGAATTCTGAAGTGAATGGCAGCATCTATGCTTTCCCCCAAGCAGGTCTGTGACAGAGAACTCCAGAAGTCTGAAGTGCGTTGTGACCTTGAAATCTTTGTTCTCAGTTTGGGCGTGGACCCAGAGGTGTTGGCGTCTTCCACACTCCCAGTTCAAGCCCCGGGCCACCTAAGCAAAGGAGGTGGCTGAAAACCACTGTTGCCCTTGTTAGCTGCTTACTTACCTTGGGCTGCAAAGAGGGATTTATAGTGTGAGGGAACGTTGCCCAGTAGAGAAGCAAAACGTTTGGATGTGGTCACCAGCGTTCTGCGAGGCTGACCTCACGTGCTGGGGAAGGAGAGGGAATCATTCTGGTCCTTCTGATGGTCCTTGTGGCCCCATATGTTCTGTGCCCAAGAAATATAGACAAAGACCATAGCTGCTTACCACGCCAAGCGATAACTACAGCTTTGGCCAAGTGTACTTTCTCCTTGTTTCTTCGAAGGAGCAAACGTGTGTTGTTGTCTGTAGACCTTTGATCTCCCAATCTCCCTTGCTGGAACATCTACTCTGGTCCATGTACCCATACTATGGGGAGTAACGGTTGCCAGGAGCTAGGGGTTGCTGGGGGTGGGGTGACTACACCAGAGTGGGGCAAAGAATTTGGGCGAGGGAATGTAATTAATTGTTCTACGTTTTGATTCCGGTGATAGTTTCATGATGGCATTCACTGGCCGAAATTCCCCAAATCGTACACGGAAAAGGATGAATTTTATGGCATGTAAAGTATACCTTCATCAAAAAAAAAAAAAAACTCCCCCCCCCCCCCCCCCCCGTATCACAATTCACTTGTTCTGGGTTGGAGCCCAGGGATTGTTTCATAAAAGCTCCCCAGGTGGGGAATATCTGCTTCTGTCCAATATGGAGTGACAGGGACCGGATTTTTCCTTCCCACCTGAGACAGCTTAAAAAAAAAAACCTAACAGACAAAATACATGAAACAGTAGTTTTCAAGTCATTGGACACCAACAACCAAGAACAACGATCCCTGCAGTGGAAGGGAGATAAATTATTTATTGTCTTGATTTTAGTGATGGCTTCATGGATGTATACATATATTTAAATTTACCAAGTTGCTCATTATTCATATGTGCAGTTTATTGTACATCAGTTATACCTCAATGAGGGTTGTGGGTTTTTTTGTTTGTTTTTTTGGGTGTTTTTGTTTTTTTTTTTTTTTTGAGTTCCTGAGGAGATTCCAAGAGTATATATAGGTAAAGTCAAGAGCCATCAGCCCAAACATATGACCTTACTTGGCCCTGGGATCTAACCTCCTTTGTCCTAATCATTTGAGTCCAACGTAATGTAGTAAAAGAATATGAAGTATTAAAGTTCATGAGAAGACATGCTTTGCTTCAATGGAACTCATCTTGGAAAATAAGTTGGCATTTGCAGGATTTTTTTTTTTTGCTAATATTTTTTGCTAATGATTCTTCTGAGAGCTCCCTGGAAAGAAAGAGGAGCTCGACCTTCTCTGATGAATTTTTAAAGATTAGGACAAAACACGTTAATAATGACTCCTGGGCAATTACAATGTGTATTAAAAGCTGTAAAACTATTCAGAACATTTGACTCAGAATTTAAGCAAGTAGGAAACGGGCTCAGTTAATAATATAATACTATAGTATAGTATTATACTATACTATAATAGCGAAACACTATAATACCATACTCTAATACTATAATAGCGAAACACGTGAATGAACTCTGTGTCCACACAAAGGAAGTTGCCTGGATTATGCTGTGCCGGTCAGAATAGAGTTGGTCCGGTTCAAACGATGCTGTGAAAGAACACCTGATGACAAGAAAAAGTCTGTCCGATAGGATGCTTTGGTTCCAAGTAGCAGAAGGTTTTAAACAGCATGAACCGCAAAGCTCTTTATCTTACCCTGGAACAAGATGCCCAGTTTGGGGATGGTTGCAAGGTTGGTGAACTCAGAAGCTTGGCAAGGAGCAGCCGTGCTGCTTCTGACGATCTTTCTTTGCCCTGGCTGAACCTCTCGGGCCTGCTCCCTCACCTCTTACACCTGCAAAATGGGCTGCCCTGGGTTCAAATACCTCCAGCCGTGAAAGGGAGAAGTTTCTTTTTGCAGGGCAGTTTTTTTTTTTTAATTTTTTTTAATGTTTATTTATTTTTGAAAGAGGGAGAGAGAGAATGAGAAACACAGCGTGAGTGGGGGAGGGACAGACAGAGAGGGAGACACAGAATCCGAAGCAGGTTCCGGGTTCTGAGCTGTCAGCACAGAGCCGATGCGGGGCTCGAACTCAGGAACTGTGAGATCATGACCTGAGCCAAAGTGGAACGCCTAACCGACTGAGCCACCCAGGCTCCCCTGTTTTTTGTTTTTAAGAATGTTTTCCAGGACCTCCCCGAAGATTTCCCTCATGTCTCTTTGGCCAAAATAATGTCACACTTATTCCCAAGCCAATCACTGACAAGACCAGGGGAATGATCAAGAGTGGCCTAGACCATTAAGTTTCATTCCCTCAGGCTGGAGAAGATCCCAGCCTTCCCTCGGGCACAGGGCTGCCCTATATCTGACCAAAATCGGGGCTGGCTGGCAAAGCAGAAAGGAGAGAAATGGCTATTAGCTAGGCTAATGGCAGGTAACACAAACAGTGAATGTTGATAGAGTTCCATTTTTAGAAATAAAAGTGAATATAGATCGGCCCAGAAAAAGAGAAATGCTATCCATTTTTAAATGTTATCATCTCCAGTTGGTGTGATTACAGAGAATATTTGTTTTTCTTATGTCTGCTTTTCCTTTTGTCCCCTAAATTTTCTGTAATGAATACGTAAGGCACTTGAGCAACAACAAAAACCCTCCAGAAATGTTCTTGTAAAGTATTTACAGCCGTCACCGGGGCTTTTTGAAAAGTAAATACGAAGAGCAGTTATGTAAGATCAAACCCAGGGCATTCAGTTGAGGTTGGGCTCTGTCTGGTGCAGCCTCCAATGCCTGGGACCTCTTGCACCCACGGGCATCTCTAGGACCCTGAGGCCCAGCAGAGAGGTCAGCAGGTCTACTTGAGGGGGCGCCCCCTGCTGGCTGGAAGACTGTCACCAACCAGTTCTCTTCACCAGCACAGACCAGATTCTTTTTTTTTTTTAATTTTTTAAAATCTTTATTTATTTTTGAGAGAGAGAGAGAGAGAAATAGAGCAAGAGGGAGACACAGAATCCTAAGCAGGATCCCAGCTTCCAGCTGTCAGCACAGAGCCCTACACGGAACTCGAACTCACAAACTGCCAGATCATGACCTGAGCCGAAGTCGGATGCTTAACCAATTGAGCCACCCAGGCACCCTGCACAGACCAGATTCTAAGCCAGTCCTCAGAGCCTGCAGGGCAGAGGAGTTACTGTAGACCAGGTTAGAGCTCGGGGTTACCCAGGGACCCCTGTCCCTGCCACAGCAGGAAGACAGGACCGGAAGTTTGGAAATGGAATGCATGAAAAAGAAGACGAAAAAGCAGCGAGGTCACTCTCTGCCCCCCGAGCACACTTCCAGTGACTTCGCACGTAAGCACATGCATGTTATGGCCATGTCAGACTGGAATCGTATCCCGGTCTATCCTAAGCATCACCAATGGTCACTTCTCAGTCCAGACCTGGGACTCCAAGGATTGAAGGAGACCAAGAATGACCAAAGTTGGCCAATACTGAGAAAAGGCATTCAACGGCCAAGACGTCCCATGACATTCTACATTTAGTCACCAAACCTCTGAGCCTCTCTCTCCAACCCAGCCAAACCTGGCATCTGCATCCAGCCCACCGCTGGGGGAGTTAACAGCGGTGGCCCCAGGGGCAACCAAAGACACCAGCTCTAGAGTAACTCAGACCTCCGCTCCTGTCAGACTCTGCCACCTCCTAGTTGTGCAAATTTGGAGCAGCTCCTTCACCTCCCTGTGCCTGTTTCTTCGCCTGTAAAATGGGGATGGGGCGCTTAAGGCATTAAATGAGCTAGCTCATGCAAGGTGTGGCAAACCTCAGCTCTGCGTAAGCCAGTGAGGACGCCAGAAGGGTAGCAGTTGCCTGCCGTTCACCTCTTCCAGCTACAAGGAATCCCCTCCCGCCTCCTCACCTTGGGCCCTGAACACAGAGATTAATCAAGTGCTCTGGGGCCGGGACTCGGGGGCTGTCAGATTCACGTTTCTGAATCGAGGTTTTAATGGATGAAGATCCCAGGGGCTTGCTCTTGCCGAAAAGGAAATGGTTCTTTGAAAATTATACCCAGCTACCTTCACCTGCTCACAGCCGGACCACCTGAGGCTGGGGAAGTGAGCTCTGGCTGTGGGGAAAAAACAAATCGTGCGGAAAGGAGAACGTAGGTTTAAGGGCAAGTCTGTCTGGAAGGATTATGTGGGCGGTGGGAGGGATAAAACCAGACAAGGAAGAAACAGAAAGCAGCTAGGGCTAGACAGTAGAGTGAATCCTCTCTCTGGGAGAAGCTATAACTTGGATTTCTTTCCTTCAGAAACGTTGATTTCTTGGCTGTTCCCCATGTGAGGGGTTACCCCAGCTCGGGGAATGGTGCACAGGAGCTTGGGGTGAGGTGGATAATAAGTTCTCTGCGGTGAAATTTCTGGACTGTGCTGCATTCATTCCACATAAAACCTCTCAGTCCTGCAGTAGACGCACAGGAATCTCTCTCCAGTGGGGAGAGTATTCTTGGGTGCTTCTCTGGACACCGAATTCTGGTTCAACAGCTCTTGAAACTGTCCTGGTTGGGGATGGGCGGGGTGTGGGGGGGAGATGTGGAGCATGTGAAGGTGAGAACTCTCAAGGTCATGTTTACTTACCTGCATTGCAAAAACTAAAATTGGGTCCCCCCCCCCCCCCCCCGCCCAGAGCTCGCCAAGCTGTTATGAAATACTCCATGACAAAATGTGGCCAATGTGTCAGAGCCTTGTACTTGCCCCCTTTTCAACCTAAAGTATTTTGATGCGTTTCCGGATTTCACTCCTCAGGAAGAGCCACCTCCTAACCTGTCACCTGCTTCCCCTGGCTTGTGCCTCCACGTGTTTAAATAATCTGCTACCACCGAATTTCTTGAGTCATCAAGCTAAGGCATAATCTGATCTCCTACTTTGCAAGGCAAAGATTTAACCCTTGGCTAATTCCCCCTCACCCCTGGCCCACCTCTATGTGGCAGTTAGTTTAAAATTTCTGATTAAATGGAGAACGGCAAAAAAAAAAAAAAAAAAAAAAAAAAAAGAAAAAATTCTTACAGGCATGTTAATATTCTTCCTGCGGAGTCAAATAATATACTATGATTTTATTTCCTTGCCGTTTGCAAAATTTTCTTGTTCTTGGAGTTAATAATTACCTTATATTTTAAAATTTCCTTTGTTTTTGGTTTTTGGGTTTTTAAAAATTTTTTTTTAATGTTTACTTATTTGTGGGAGAGAGGGACAGAACATGAACAGGGGAGGGGCAGAAAGAGAGGGAGACACAGAACCTGAAGCAGGCTCCAAATTCTGAGCTGTCAGCACAGAGCCCATTGTGAGGCTCAAACTCCCAAACCATGAGGTCATAACCTGAGCTGAAGTCCGACACTTCACTGACTGAGCCACCCAGGCGCCCTTAAATTTCCTTTGTTATCCAGCTACTGTTGTTAATTCTTAAACTTGCCAACAGAATGTACTTTCCCACCAGCCCTATTTTCCACATACATCAGGTTTCCTTCCAGTTAAATATTGTTCCTGGCTAGGTTCCCCTGGAGCCCTATCTTCCTGCTCCAGGCCAGCCAGAGGCTCCCTTGGCTCTGCCTGGACATCAAACTGGGGCTGCCCTTCTCACGAAGTCCTTCTATCTTGAGTTGGGGGTCCCCTGTTTCCTAACACAGTCATTTTGGTAGAGTACTTTCAGAGAAGGGATACAGAAGATGTAAAAGTTTTGTGAAAATGACTGTATTCTATCTTCATACTTGGTTGCTAGTTTGGCTGGGTATAGACTTTTCCTTCAGAATGCTGAAGGCATTGCTCCTTTGACATATGGCTTCCCATGTTCAAGTTTGGAAAGTCTCATGCTACTCTGATTTCCAATTTTGATCTATTTCTAGGGATGTTCTCTTGATCCCTCTGAAGGGGAAGAATATATTGAGCATTTGTCATACATTAGACACTGTGTTAGAAGCTTTACATACTCTCGCCTTGCTTAGTCCTCACCAAAAATAAACAAACCTGAGATAGAAATTACTTTTTCTCCTCTCACATAGGGTAACTGAGACTCAGAGAAAGTAAGTGTATTGCCCAACACATGGGGCCTGTCATTACAGGGTATCCTATAATGAGGACTGCAAAATCTCAAAAAAAGTTTCTCCTGTCACGCATCCTCCATGATTGTCGGGGAGCTCTGCCTGTCACAGGCACTCACGGACCCCATTTCCGGAAGCTCTGACTACACATGTGCTTCCCTAATTGATGCAGCAGCAGGAAGGGAATGTGGCAAATCTCATAATGGTTCTTACAGTTTGTGCCTGGAAGTAACACGTTTCATTGGCCAAAGCCTGTCACATGCTATACTGTATGTTCAAAGGCTGTGAGAGTATTTCCAGAAGAGAATTCTTTCCTGGCAATTTTTTCCGAAATGCTTCCCCCCGCCCCAATTCCAAAGTCCCAGTAACATTTAGCCAAGAAATTGGGAAAACAGGAAAAAGCTGTGATTCTCCTGTAAGAATTAAAATATAAGAATCAACCTAGAGATGTTACTGGTCCAAAGCACTCACTCGTGGCAAGGTGAAAGCAAGACCAAGAAACGCTAATGTGTGGAATCAGAGGTTAAGGGTAACTTTTCCAGGAACCAGGCCAGGAGCACCCCAGAAGCCAAGAGCATCTCATGAGTCAGTTTTTCTAGCTCCTCTTGCTGTGGTATAAGTGAATCTTCATGGCTCTGTCTGCTACGTGAGCCATTCTTACACATAAAATAAATATCAGTAAGTTTGTATGCATAATATACTTCGCATGAGTCCTATGAGTTATGTTCTAAGAAATCAGTTTTGGAAACAAAATATATCCTTAAATTGGCAGTTTCAACACATGATTCTACTTAGTGCTGTTAACTTTGGTAGGAGATCTGAATGTTATGTTGTTGGAACACAACCCAGCAACATGCACTGGCGTTTTCCAGTGTTTGAATATTCCCTCCAGGCACAGGTCTTTGTAAACACTTAAATGGAAGAAATGCAAAGAGCAGATGATGTGAATATTGTGGAAAACTCTGACAGGAAATCAGAAACTGAACAAAGATCTGCGTTAGTCAAGCAGTATCTATTTCAACAGCAAAATCAAAACCAGGGCAAGAAGATAAGAAAAATAAATATTTTTAATTTTCATCATTAAAAAAGGAAATAAACTTATATGAAGAAGTAGGTACTCTAGAACTTGACTCAAAAGTACTTTTGGATATACTCCTAACAGTTAAACAAATGTGAAGGCCAAAAAGGAAATTGGTCAGGCAATTAATGCCTGTGTCTTCTAAATTTTCCTTTTAATAGTCATACTTTACAGAATTATATGTTGCGTTGTATTCAATTTTTATAGCAGTTTTCATCTGACATTTATCGTGTGTATCTTTCCCTTCTTTTAATATGTTCTATTGTCAAATTTCTGTATAAGGAAAAGACTGTTTTTGCTTGTTATTGAAATACCCAATCTTATCACAAGAAATCAATTCATAATAATAAACCATGCATTTATTATATAATTTTTAGTGGAAACTTCCAGCAGCATGATTCTATTAAAAAAATTGATCCAGTGGTTATTATGATTGCACATTATTTAAACAAGTAAATAGTCTCACGAAAAATAGAGAATAATTTATGATTTCAGAATTCTTGGGAATTCTGATTTCTTATTCCCAAATCCCAAAGACTGATGCCTCTCAGGACTCTGGAAGTATTAAGCAGTGGAAGATAGAACCTGTCGAGAGCCTGAGATTACCATAGTCAGAGATTTTTGGTGCGGTGCCTGGGTGGCTCAGTCGGTTAAGCGTCCGACTTTGGTTCAGGTCATGATCCCGTGGTCCACGAGTTCAAGCCCCACGTCAGGCTCTGTGCTGACAGCTCGGACCCTGGAGCCTGCTTCGGATTCTGTGTGTCCCTCTCTTTCTTCCCCTCCCCCACTCATGCTCTGTCTCTCTCTCTGTCAAAAATAAATAAACATTAAAAAAATTTTTTTTTTTTTAATTTGGTGACTCGTACTAAGTTTCACTTAAATGGTAGGCTGGAACCCAAATCTTTCTTATTCCAGAACTCATGTTTTGTCCTCTACCTGAAACTTCCTCTATTGTCACTATGTACTAGTATTCATTCATTCATTCATTCATTCATCCAACAAGAACTTATTGGGCCTCATGTATGCAGGAATCATACGGGTCTAGCCCGGAGATATATCAGTCAGTATTTGTTGACTGCCCGATTACCAGTCCCTAAAAAGTGCTCTAGCAAGAAACATTGGTTCTGAAGGAATGAGACATAGGATAGCCCCCCTTTTGATGAGGAATAGAAGGTAAAGTCAAGAGAAGGACAGGGCAGTTGGAATGGAATGTTTGGTAGATGGCTGCTGGAGTCTCCTCTTTGCTCTGTGCGTTCTCACGAGCGCAAGGGAGGAAAGGAGGAAAGTCCCAGAGACGGTGGGCTTCTGAAAGAAAGATGAGAGGTCTTCAAGACAGTGAGGGGGAGTGCCGACTTTGGCATCTCACAGTCCCGAATTCAAATCCTAAGTCCGTGGTCTCGTCAAATCGCTGAAGTGCTCAGAGCTCTGGTTTTCTCATTGGAAAATAGGAACAACAATTCCTAACCTCAAAGCGTATCATGTGAGTTAAATATATTTACTTACAACACATCAGACTCTTGGTACAGCATTTGGAACATAGCAAATGCTCAGTGAGAGCTATTCATCATATTTGATTATCATTTTGCCTGATCCTCAATAGTCTTGAGAATTTTCGAGTATTTATGAGTAATGTGCCATACAGAGCTTTAGAAATTTCCTCAATGAATCAAGAGTTCTTGCCTAAGGGGAGACTATTTAAAATGCAGCCTGACTTTCTAGAGGGAGAAAAAAAAAAAAAAAAAAAGACCTGAGCTTTCATATTTCCTTTTCTATTCAGTGGTGGGAAAGGTTTTTCTTAGCTTGTTTGTCCTGAAACCATGGATACCGCATAAAAATAAAAGAACGTGACTGCCCTGGGATATGAGATGCATGTGGTAGTCAGAAAGCATAAATAAATATATCTGATATGTTTCCAATATCTTTTCTTCTAAGGTAAATGCGGAACCCATCTCTCCCCAAGCCTTTTGCGGGGTCATGGCACGCCCTCTGGTGGCCCATCTCTTTCAATGGCTTTACCTGCCCCGATGAGCAATCTTTCAGAAGCCGTCTCCTGGTGAGTACTTCTCTTGTCAACTGAAAAGCAGGATCCACAGGGTAGGGGCCACTCTCTACAGTCAGAATCCTAGAAATGGTCAAGTCAGCGCTGTTTGCATGGTTTTCTAAGGGAAGATTGCCTTGTGGGTGGACACTGATGAGTTGTATATGTTTTTTCAAGAACACATTCCATATATATGTCACCTTGTGCCTGTCTTGATCTGTCTGGCCAGAGTCGAGGCTAGTAAGAGGTGGCACCACGATGACAAATCCCCCTGGTGAACTGGGCCAATTCTAGGCTGGGGGGGGCCTCATATGCCATGGCGGGGAGTTAAGACATATCACTTTAACCAAGTGATCCTTACTGCAGTGGGGAGCTACCCAAAGGTTTAAGGGGAAAGGAGAAGGGGCATGATCAAATTTCTATGGCAGAAAGGTCACTCTGGCTAAAGTGAGAAGAACAGATTGTGGGTCACAGGATCTCGAAGGCCCGTAGACAGTCAGGAGGAAATGGCAGAAGAGCAGGTGTGGGATGATGGTAGCCTGGCCCAGGTGGTACAAAAGGAGACAAGAGGCTGAATTCCTGGCGATGTTTGGAAGGTATCGTCATGTTAACCTTGGCTGTCAACTAGATGTGGACAGTAAGGAAGAATCAGGGGTAGAGAATGCTGCTCAGATTTTTGGCTGGGACAACTGGGTAGAAGGTAGCGGTATTTAATGACATTAGAACTCTGGAGGAGGCCCAGGTTGGAGGGGGTGACCCCCCTCAGAGGAGTTCAGGTTAGGACATGTTCACATAGAACATGTGGAATCTCCAGGTCGGGAATGCCAGGTCGTCTGCTCATCTGACTCTCGACCCGAGGCCCTTTCCACTGTGTATGGCCGCCCCATCCTCCAGACATAGATCATTCTATGGAATGGTGGAGAGGAGGTGCTGTCAGGGACTTTAAGTCCCACCGGCCCAAATGATTTGCCTTAAGTATCTCTTTTGGTCTTAGGGAAGGAATAGTGGAGAAGTGCACAGAGAAAACCTCAATGTGACAATCTTCCTTTTTTCAATAGCATCTCCCTGCCATAGCAATACTGTAATTGATTCAGGAAAGGGCCATCAAGAGATGCTAAAGCCAGTTTGTTTGTAAACCAATTATCTACACCGTCTAAAAGTATCTCTCTACAGATTTATTATGACAAAGGGAAAAAAGTTACCCTAAGAGTGAAGAAATGTGGTAGCACCACCAAATGTCTGTTCATTGATTATTTATCAATTATAAAGAGGGAAAGATTCCTCTAAAGTAGAGAACTCATGGGGCACCTGGGTGGCTCAGTTGGTTAAGCGTCCAACTTCAGCTCAGGTCATGATCTCACAGTTTGTGAGTTCGAGACCCACGTCAGACTCTGTGCTGACCACTCAGAGCCTGGAGCCTGCTTCGGATTCTGCGTCTCCCTCTCTCTCTGCTCTTTCCCTGCTCGTGCTCTGTCTCTCTCTCTCCTTCAAAAATAAATAAACATTAAAAAATGTTTAAACAAAATAGAGAACTCACTTTGACCCCATGACTCACAGTTAACCATGGACAGACTGACAGCAGGTGCTTCCTAACATGATGTCCTGAGAAGGACATATCATGTGCAGAATTTAAACTCATTCAAGGGACATGCCACACAAACCCACCTCAAAGGGCATGCCAGAAAACCACAGGCCTGCACTCTTCAAGAATATCATACGATAAGGGACACCTGGGTGGCTCAGTCGGTTGGGCGGCCGACTTTGGCTCAGGTCATGATCTTGCGGTCTGTGAGTTCGAGCCCCGAATCGGGCTCTGTGCTGACAGCTCAGAGCCTGGAGCCTGTTTCGGATTCTGTGTCTCCCTCTCTCTGACCCTCCCCTGTTCATGCTCTGTCTCCCCCTGTCTCAAAAATGGATAAAACGTTAAAAAAATTTTTAAAAAAATAAAAATTAAAAAAAAAGAATATCATACGATAAGAGATAAAGGTCGAGGAACTTCTCTGGAATAACAGAGACCAAAGAAACATGACAGTGAAGTATCCATATGGAATCCTAGATTAGGAAAGCATGTTATAAAGGAAAATATCGGAGAGACTGGGAAAAATTGAAAACAATCGTGTTCATCAATAGTGTTCTATCAACGTTAAGTGTCCTAACTTCAATCACGATACTGTGCCCTTATTCTTAAGAGTCACTTGCCCGTATGTTTACCCATTCGGGAAGGGTCAGGGTGTCTGCAGTTTGCCCCAAACATTTCCTGTCCTTGTCTTTGCAGGCTACTGTAACAAAATAGCACAGACAGAGTGAAAGGTACACAACAGAAATTTATTTCTCAGAGTTCTGGAGGGTAGAAATCCAAGATCATTGTGCAGCGTGACTGGGTGAGGGTCTGCGACCTCTCCTTATACCCGGACACGGGGAAGGGTTGGGGAGCACCGTGGGGTCTCTTTCATAAAGGGACTACTCCTCAGGAGCGCTCTGTCTTCATCGCGTAATACTTCCCAAAGGCCTCACCTCCTCATAACATCCCGTTGGAGGTTAGCATTTCGACATAGGAACGGAGGGGCGGGGCACAAACATTCAGCCGCTGGCAGCTCCTGACAATAATATGAATACGTACGTACGTATATGGAGAGATAAAGCAAGAATGGTAAAATATTACTACCTGACGACTGTGAATAAGACTATAATGTTCCATGTACTCGTTTTGCAATGTCTCTGGGGCTTGTTATTATTTTTACTCCAGATAAAAGGAAAAGACCTACCTCTGCCCAACCCATCCACAAAGAGAAGAGATTCTGAGCACAGAAATGTAACCGGTGTCTCTCGTTTAAAGTCAAATACAACAGTATTATCTTTTATAGCCACTAAATTCCATCTTGATGAAATGTCAAAATAGGAAACAGGTGAAGGAGTAATTTCCTGCTTCGCCATGCTCTTAAGAATGTACAGTATTTGCTGTCCATTTAGAACCTGCCGGGTTTAGAGAGGAATTTGTTTTCTTTTCAGTGGAGGCACCTCAGATGAAAGCTGCTGAGGTCCAAAGAGCAGCGAGCTGGGCTGCTGGCAGGCGTTCCTGGGTCCGTGGGCGCCCCGGGAACCAGGCTGGGGCGGGGGCACCCGCACCCGGCTGTTCCTGCAGGGGGAGGTGGGGACCCTGCGGACACTCCTGTTCCCGGGGGGGGGGGCTCTTTCTGGCTCTTTCTCGCTGCCCAGGTGAGCTGGCGGGGAAGTCCGGGAATCAGAGTGCTGAAAGGGATCTTGGAAGGCACCTTAACTCTCTCTCCTGCCCAGCTGTGGATTTGAGCTCCCCTTCGGGGTCCCTGCCACGTGGTCGGCCAACCTTGGCCGGATCGTAGGCAGTGGCTAAGAACCCCCCAGCCGGCCCCTCCGTTTTCAAACAGCTGAAGTCACTTGAACATCCTTTCTCATAAGAACAAGTACCAGAGCGAAATGTCTACTTCGATGTTTCGAGGCCCCTGGTAAAACATTTCTAAGGAAAAAAACGTCAGAACAGGTTAACTCACATTGACTTACGGTCCATAAGTTAAGTCTTACAGGACTATCCATTTCAGATCCTTCAGCAAGGCTTCTCTGGGTAACATCTTTCAGAAGTAACATAAAATTACGGATCGGGGTGCTTCTTCATCACCTCCTGAGACATGCTCATTTTATGACTATATTTTTAAAAATTTTTTTTTCATGTTTACTTATTTTTGAGAGAGAGAGAGCACGCGTGAGCAAGCAGGGGAGGGGCAGAGACAGACACACACACAGAATCCGACACAGGCTCCAGGCTCCGAGCTGACAGAACAGAGCCCGGTGAGGGGTTCGAACCCATGAACCGTGAGATCGTGACCTGAGCTGAAGTCGGAGGCTTAACTGAGCCACCCAGGCGGCCCATGTTTTTTTAATAAAACAAAAATAGGCAAAATAGAATGATACGTATACATGTAGTATGCCTATGTATACATGCAGAGAGCACGTTTGCGTGTGCAGAGGTGGGGATGTGGGGGGATAAGGCATTCTGAGGAGTGGGTGTGGGTGAGGGAAGGGGGGACAGGAGGAAAGAGGAAGGCTTTTACTTTCCACCTTACATGTTTTGTCATGGTCTGAATATTTTTTTAGAAGAGCGTGTGCTATTTTTATCATTAAAACGTGTCTCTCAAAAACATTTAAAAAACAACAGAAAAGAGAAATCACTTAAATCGAGCTGAAATCCTGTGGCCCAGCATTTCCATTTTGTACTACACTGTGGGCAACACAGAATAAGCCTGTTCCTTCTTGCACACAGCAGCAAATCAGGTCCGTGAGGCCACCCCCCGGGGCCCTCTGTTTCTCTTCTCCAAGCTGCGTGTGCCCATCTCCCTCAGCTGCCGTTCAGTTGACAAGGTCTCAGGTCTCCTTGACATTCTGTCCCCCTCCCCTGAGCTAGAGCGGATCAAGGGGGCTCAGAGAGAAATCCATTCAGAAGTTCAAATGGCAGTTGGTTGTCTGTTGAAAATTAGCAAGTCCGTGGTACCCTGTGTTCATGCACGAACTTGGCCTAACGTTGTGGGGTCTCGGGTATTCTATTAAGAGATGCGTCAGTGACACACAAAAGCAAGTCTGCAGGGGCCCTGTTATCAATACCACCACAAGCTCTGACCGCACTTGTAAAACCTGGCCGACTTACCAACGCGAGCCCCGCAAAGGTGGGCAGCAAAGAACAGCAAAGGTGATGCCTGATATCCGAGTCAGGCTTATCCAGAATAAAGCCTCTGGCACAGCTTGAAGCCGCTCGTTCCGTGTTCATTTACCATTGGAATGACCATACCTTCTGTTTGCCTGGTTGAGTCCTGGTTTAATGCCCATTTGTCCTTGCATAACGGTTAATAATGTCCCTTTTACTCTTAAAAGTCTTGGCAGCTTGAGTGATGAGATATATACAGTCATCCCACTTACCACACATCAGAATAATAATAGTAGAGACATTTTTGTCACATTAGAAGAGGAATTTCCCCCTGGCTTTGGTGATACCCAAAGCACCCGTGAACATTCCATATCCATAGATGCCAAATTTCAGGAAATGAGATGGCCGCTGGTGTGGGTGCTCCTGTCTGAGGTTCCATAACCACCTTGGAAATGGCAGCCCCCCAATTTCATCCTGGGAAGACCAGAACTAGATTCCGTGAGGTAACTGATTTCAACTGATCATCTTGCCCAGCCCACTTGGCAACAAGCCTTCACTTGGCACTCCGTCTCTACCTCTCCCACCCAGGAAAATTTATTCCCCCAGGAATCAGGAGCGTTAGCAACCGTACTCACAAGACCGGCATGTCCTATCGGCACGTAGCAAAGAAGAGGGCACATAACAAAGCGGTCAAGAGTATTGACTCTGTCACTTATGTGGGCAGGTTTCTTAACCACTCTATGCCTCAGTTTCCCCATCTGTAAAGTGAGGTTGACCGTGGTCCCTACCTCATACAGCTAACAGGAGATTCGAATGAGTTTGTTGCTTTTTGTTGTTGTTGTGTTTTTTGGTGTTTCAAGTTTTTATTTACGTTCCAGTTAACTTACAGGGTAATATTAGTTTCAGGAGTAGAATTTAGTGATTCAACACTTAAAAAAAATTTTTTTTAACGTTTATTCATTTTTGAGAGACAGAGACAGACCACGAGTCGGGGAGGGGCAGAGAGAGAGGGAGACACAGAATGTGAAGCAGATTCCAGGCTCTGAGTTGTCAGCAGAAAGCCCGAAGCGGGCTCTAACCCATGAACCGTGAGATCATGACTTGAGCCAAAGTCAGACGCCCTTAATCCCCATCACCTGTTTTACCCATCCCCCACCCACCTGCCCTCTGGTGACCATCATTTTGTTCTCTATGGTTAAAGGTATGTTTCTTGGTTTGTCTCTCTCGTTCTTCCTTTGCTTGTCTGTTTCATTTCTTAAATTCTACATATGAGTGAAATCAAATGGTATTTGTCTTTCTCTGACTGGCTTATTTTGCTTAGCATAATACTCTCGAGCTCCATCCACATTGTTGCAAATAACAAGATTTCGTTCTTTTTCATGGCTGAATAATATTCCATTGTGTGTGTGTGTGTGTGTGTGTGTGTGTGTGTACATACACTCTACGTCTTCTTCCATCTCAATCAATGGACCTTTGGCTTTTTCTATAATTGGGCTATTGTCAATAGTGCTGCTATAAATATCAGGGTGCATGTATCGCTTCAAATGTGTATTTTGGGGTCCTTTGGGTAAATACCTAATAGTGCAATTGCTGGATCGTAGAATAGTCCTACTCTTAACTTTTTGAGGAACCTCCACGCTGTTTTCCAGAGCGGCTGCACCAGTCTGCATTCCCACCAGCAATGGAAGATGCTTCCCCTTTCTCTGCATCCTTGCCAACACCTGTTGTTTCCCGAGTTGCTAATTTTAGCCATTCTGACAGGTGTGAGGTGATACCTCGTTGTAGTTTTGACTTTTCATTGTTTTAAAACATTGCCTGGCACCTAACCCGTGCTACATAAGCCTTTGGCAAATGGTAAATAGAGTAACTTGACCTTGATTGCATGGCTTCAGACTGGAATGATCAGAGGGAAAATATAAATAAGATGTGTCTGAGTGGGTCTGCTTGGGCCGTTTGAGAATCCATCTGGGCTCTGTTTAGGAAACATAACCAAAGAATAGAGTTTTATCAGCCGAAGCATCCCACCCACTGCAGACACGGAGGAAATGGCAGGCAGGCAGGTGTCCAGAGCACTAATCTATGAAAGGACAATTTCCTCCGTGTTAATAAAGGCTAAAATAGACCGACCTCATTAGTGCCGGGAGGACATGAGCAGTTAAATGGTTGCTACACGAATCCTGTTCAAAGGCACAGTGTCAGAGGAAAAAACAACAGTTAGGCCTCGTTACTGACGTTCCTTCATTTACAGGAAGCCTCAGTGGGTTTATCTGGGGCACACAATTGAAGTACACCTTCTTTATCATTTTCTCCCGTGAGGTCTCATCAGTGTTTGTGCACGGGGCAGACTGGGCGTTTCAAGGAGCCGGAGTTCTCACTATGCTGAACATGATCAACAACATACAGATTATCTTCGAACCGGGTCATCTCTGAATCTGCGCTCTCTCTCCCCATTCTCTTGTTTTCCCTCCCCTCAGCTGGACCTCCCCAGCCCCCACCCCCACCCTCAGGCCTTAGAAGCCAGCCTGGCCCCAACCTCCCTTTTCAAGCCAGTTTTCGAATGCTCAGTGGTTAATTTACCCCCTTTCTTTTCCTACCTTCCTTTCCTGCATGAGCTAATTTGGCAAATTTTCCTAGTCATATGGCCATTCTGGGGAGTTTCAAGGGTATTATGAGTCAATTTCATTAATTCCAATCTTAGAGTTGAAGAGTCGACCTTGTTCTTTTTTTTTTCCTTTTTTTTTTTTTTTTTTTTTTTAGGTACTAAGGAGACCTCTCACTTGGCCTCCAACATACTACTATTCTCTGTGACTGGTCATAGATTTTGCTTGTTTTTTTCTTTTTAATATATATGTATATATGGTACTTAGATGAAAGAAAATAAAAACAAGGGGGAAAAAAACCCCACTACTTTTGCTCTGAATTTAGAACCAAACTCTAATTCCTCTTCCAGACTGTCATGACCGCAAGGAAATGAGGAATATCCTCCCATAAAATGTTTCCCCTCCTGATTTCTTTCAGATGCTTCAAAGCAGTCAGGAGTTTGAGGTCTTTCTTTGGCCAAAGTCTGGTTCAGGTCATATATTCTCTGGGTGCCTGAGGCTGGGCAGTGTAGAGGAACAAATAACATTAGACATCTGTGCTAACTAGGACTGCCAGATTTAGCAAAGGATGTTTGAATTTCAGGTACAAACGAACACGTGTTTTAGTATAAGTCTTTGCCGTTCAAATTGGTAATATCTGCAAAATATGTCTCGTATAGACAGACTTATACCAACACGTATTTCCTGCTCATCTGAAACTCAAATGTAACTGAATGCTACAGTTTGGTTTTGGTTTTGGTATGTTGGCTACCCTACTCCCACCCCACAAGGTCAAAGCCCCTTGTCAGGGGCCCCTGTAAGCATACACAGATTACGCTTATGCTCTGACACACACTTCTTGTCCCCCTTCACCTGCCCCCCCAACCCCCCGCCGGTTAGGGTCTAGATAGTACAGAGGGTGAAGAGAGGTATTTCTCCAAGGGACTGAAATTCCCCAGGGATGGAGAAGCATTTGTTAGATCTCTATGACAGTCGTCAGCAGACTGTCACATCAGCATCTGCCGGCAGGGACCAAAGAAGGGGAAGCTGAAGAAAACTCTTCTCCCCCTGTGCTTTTAGGACAGGTTTGAGATTTTAGAGTCCAGATATACTATACCAGTTGAAATAACAGAAAAAGTGCCAAACGGGATATAAAAGAATTCACCTGATAAATTAGAATGATGTATACAGCCATTATTCGCAAATGGAAATGATTTTGGAGACTGTCTCCTCTCCTGTCCTGTTACAGATGAGAAGACAGACTCAAAGCAGTTTCCCATGTGGAATGAGATGGAAGGGGTGTGTGTGTCTCTGTGTGTGTGCACATGTGTGTAGGGGGAGGGGTAATAGGGGGAGGAGGTAGGAGAGGAGGAGGGAGAAGAGGAGGAGGAGGGGGAGGAGGGAGAGGAGGAGGAGGAGAGCTGAGACAGAACTACCTAAAGTCCAAATACCTTCCCATTGTATTGCTACAAATTTGTGTGTTTCTATAACTTTTTTCTACAACCTGAAAAATATTACGTGACTAACACAGGTCCCTTGGAGAAATTTCAGGAATTCATGCAAACACAAAGAGAACTCTCTTCCATAAACACAAAGCACACATATTACTACTGTTACCATTTTGGTGGACAAGAGAGAGAGAGAGAGAGAGAGAGAGAGAGCACATTGATATGGGTGGCCCAGCATTCATTCTGCCTTCTTCAGGGAGCCACACCCACATTTTGTTCCATACATGGCCCCTCAACCCATAGAAAATCATTTCAAGTGGGACTGCCAATCTGGATGTCACGAGCTCTGTTGGCAAGACAGTAGGCAGATGACCAAGGTGGTATTTCTATCTCCCACTAAGTGAGCCTCACAAACTGAAAATGCTGGACGTCTTTCCTTCCAAGAGGAAAACAGCGAGGAGATCGCCCATTGGTTCCCATCACACAGACGCCCAGTGCATCACTGGGTCCTGGGCCTTCTGAGAATGAATTCTTCAGCTTTCCTTTCAATTCTTTTATAGTAAATTGACTGTATTGATGGTCCCAATTGGTCACCTCCATATTCGTGCTAATTCCAGGGGTAGAATCCTATGAAGAGGTGGAGTCTAGTTCTGCACCCCTTGGGTCTCGGATGCCTTGTGATTTGCTTTGGCCTGAATACAGGGGAGGCAAGGGTGTTCCAGCTCAGAGCTTACTCTTCCAGAGGCCCTGTGTGCTCTTTCAGTGTTCCTAGAACCCTGACTCCACTCTAAGAACAAGAAGGGCCTAGGTTGCTGGGGGATGAGAAAACGTTGGAAGGAGGGTCTGGGGCCTCACTGCCCAGAGAGATATGGGAAAGAGCGGCCTACATTACGGAGCTGAATAAACTGATTTTTTTAAGCCACTGTATTTGAGATGGTTTGTTATGCAGCAGTAGCTAACTGATACATCCATGAACTTCCACATCCGTCCAATAAATTCTTTTTCTTGTCAGCCAGAGTGAATTTCTGGGGCTATGAACAAAGAAGTCAAATTGAGACTTTCCATTCTTTTACCAAAATATAATCATATGCTATATCCTCTTTGGGAATCTCGCTATGTCCTTTAGCAGTTGATTTTGAGCATCTTTCCCTAACAGTAAACTGGGCCCAGGAAAGGAGGAAAATCTACCCAATGCCACTTCTGAGCCTCTGCCCAAATCCTTTTACATCATGACATTATGGCCATTGGCCAAACTTCCATTTTTAGATATGCCTCGCATGACCTGTTCAGCAGGAAATGCCTTTGTTCAGTGAGAGTGTTGGACAGTATAATGATTTTTCACAGCTCGCTGGCCAAGAGAAAGACAGAGTCATGCCTCAGAGGTGCTTGAGAGCATGAACATTTCCAGGCACTGTTTACCTCTTTGGAAAAAGAAGACAGTAATTTTATTCAAAGTGTTCTATTCTCTTCAAAAGGATAAGATATGTGGATGGAGAAGACAGAAAAAGAGATAGTCCCTATAATGACTTTATTTTCTGAAAAAAAAATCTAAGTAATTGAAGTTCTCCAGTCCTTTTTTTCCTGGTCATCCTATTTCCAACATCTGCTTTTCCTTTTGTTTTTCACTGAATGGTGCCTTAACTTGACATATTATTTGTTTGGAGGAGTAGGACAAGGGGAGAATGCGATGTTGGTCTGATAATCTGAATCTTATGCTAATGGAAATACATTAAAATATCCCCCGCCCCGCTCCCAATAATGAGTGTTTGCCAAATGGATCTCCTGCAATTCTGCACATCTTTCTGTTGGAGGGAGTTTTCTGAATGCATCATCTGCTTTGGTCCTTTCCAAAATGGCGTACAACCAGAAGTCTATTATTATCTTGATTCTTTTTGCTTTGTATCTGATTTTTTGCTGATAATAATAGCTAGCACTGGGGTGCCTGGGTAGCTCAGTTGGTTAAGCATCCAACTCTTGATTTGGGCTCAGATCATGATCTCATGGTTCATGAGATCGAATCTCACATTGGGCTCCATGCTGACAGTGTGGAGCCTACTTGGGATTCTCTCTCCCTCTGCCTCTCTACCCCTCTTCCCTGCTCGCCCACTCTCACTCTCAAAAGAAATCAATAAACTTAAAAAAAAATAATAGCTAGCATTTATAACATTTTCCTTGGCATTTCACTCACCGAATCCTCACAAAACCTCTATGAGGGAAGCGTTATTTCCCCCAGGCTTAGGGAAGGCAAGTTAGTCATACAAGGCCCTGTACGTAACAAGTATCAGAGCTGGGATTTCAACCCCAGTTTGTCAGACTTCTCAGTCAAAGTGTTTTAACTTGTTGCTATACTGCCTCAGTCACTTTGGGATTTTAAATAAAGACCAAAAAACCACAAAACACATTAAATCACAATATGGAACCCATACTTTTTTTTTTTTTTTTTTTTAAGGCGAAAGCAGTAAGTGGTCTTAATGAGCTTCTTTCCGATCCCGCAAGGGTAGGATGTTGAAATCATACCTGATCCTGTCTTTTCCACCCAAAGCAACTTTCCCAGTTTTCCACATAAGCCTGAGGGGACAGGAGAACACACAGTATCTCCCTGAATGAGACCATGGGGGACCACGATACAGAACCTCACGCAGAAACTTGAGAAACATTCACAATGTTAACTGCGGACAATTGCACAGGTACTTGAGGGGGAGAAAGAATGGATGGTATGCTGAGCAAGCTCTCTCCTTTTTGAAGTGGATTTTATCTTAAAGGGTGGATATTTATGGAAAACACAAGATCACCTACAAGAAAAGCCAAGAGCACGAATGACAGCCCATTCTATCAATCGGCGTATCCAAAAGAACTTTGTGTAATTAGGGAAATGTGTTCTAGCTGTGGTGTCCAATGTGCTAGCCACTGACCTCGTAGGACTATCGATCCCTTGAAATGTGGCCAGTGCAGTGGACGGGACTGAATGTTTAATTTTCATTAATCTTAGTTACTTTTAATGAGCTGGAATTTAAATGTTAATCGCTACATGTAGCCAGTGACTTATTGGACACTATAGGTCCAAATGGCTACAGAAGTGTCGTGAGTCTCGTAGGTGGAGGTCGGTGGGAAGGTTTCACGGAGACATATTTTGAGCAGCTTTCAAAGTGGAGTAGGGAGGGAGGAAAATGCAGCTGGAATGAAAAAGAAACAAAGAAACAAAAGCCTTGTCATACTAGAGCGCCGGAGGTTACAGATTCAAACGCCTACCGTAAGGACCATGAAAGCCACATAAACAAGGGAAATAGGGTGCGGTTAAGAGACAGTAGGGTGCAGTGGCGACTGTGGAAAGTTAGAGACACTACCTGCATCTAAAGCATCAATCGCTACTCCGCTCCAACCAGTTACCGCCATACAGAAATGCAGACCCACTGGTGACTATCTGCTTATGTTTTGAGAGAGGTCAGAAATTCAGAGTTTTATGTTGCCATCTAGTTTCGAACGTTGGCACCTGCATCAGTGTGGGCTAAACATTTTTAGCAGACGTTGTCGGTGGCCTCCTCGTGTCCACTCGGCACTTGTCTCCACCCACCAAGCTGCCTCCTGAACACAACTTTAAGTCTTGCTCAAAACACTGTATGCGCACTGGGCATTTGTGCAGGGTATGCCTGGTATGTTGAAGAATTAATGCTTTTGGAGGCATATCTCACCAATGACAGACACACGGGGAGTGCATGAATCCCCAGTCTCTTCACCCCTCCGCTGAGACAGCCCTGAGGCGTCTTCTGGGTTCCCCCAGCGTTCCCTTGTGTGACTGAGCTGCCCACAGCAGACGCTGGCAGACAATGTATCATTCATTGGTTTCCACTCCTTCCCCATCCCACCTCCCCACGCACCCACCGATGTTTCCAAGGGATCACCTCCAAATAAGCCACTTGCACACGAATCCATACCTCATAGCCCGATTTTAGAGGGACCCAAACAAAGACACGGTTGTCGCACACAAACTCAACATCTCAGTGGTGTTGATGTTCCCTCCCATCACAGCCAGTGCAGGTCACGGTGGAGACCCTGTCAGCTCCTTCAGGGGCAAAGGCTCCCTTCTTCATGAGGATCTACATCTGCTACGCTAGTTTCCCTCCGTGGGTCCAGCTGCGGATACAGCTCGAACACTGGAGGAAGGATTTGCCATGACACTGCCCAGAAGCGTATATTCCATTGGCAGAACTCAGTCTCGTGGTCCCTGCTCTACGCTGGGGAAGCTGGGACCCGTGGTGTAGCCGTGCACCGTTACAAAAGTAGCTGGTGCCGTTGCAGCTCGCTTAGACTTTGAAAAACACCGTTCTGGCCAAAGAAACCACGTATGTCTGTGCACCCCCGTCAGCTTGCCGTTCACCAGTTTGCAATTTCTGGCCCATGCATTATTGCCTAAAATTGAGGGAAAAAAAAGTGCTAGTAAGTTACCCGAGTTGTGAACTTACACAGAATCAAGCATCACACCTTTTTCCCAGTTGGGTGATAAAATAGACGTATGGAAATCAAATCAGTTCTTCATTGACTAATTTAAATTTTTTTTTTGACATTTATTTATTTTTTGAGAGACATAGAGAGACAGAGCACAAGTTGGGGAGGGGCAGAGAGAGGAGACACAGGATCCGAAGCAGGCTCCAGGCTCCGAGCGGTCAGCACAGAGCCCGACGCGGGACTCGAACTCACGAACCGTGAGATCATGACCTGAGCCCAAGTCGGCGGCTAAACCGACTGAGCCACCCAGGCGCCCCGATTCATTGACTAATTTTATAATTTCTGGGGGGAGAATAATTTCACCTCTGATAGTTCTTCCGTGAACAGAGGCTCCCAACATGGTAGCCTTTCTTACTTCTGGCATCTCCGTGAAGTGTTTCTCTATCTGTAAATAAAAGGTGATTTAAACACAGTCTTATGCCCCGCCCCCTTCCTTTTGGACCCCTCACCCCCTTGCTCTTGACACTCTAGTCATGCTTTTTTTTTTTTTTTTTTTTTCTCAAACTTGCCAAACTTTTCCCCACCTCCGTGGCTTTGCAGATAGGGTTCCCTCTTAAAGGAATGTGTTCCTTCTCTCCACTCCTCCCATTTTCCCATTCTTTACCTAGCTGGCCCCCACGTATCAGTCAAGTCTCAGGAACAGAGTAGAAATGTTCTTTCCTCAGAGATGCTTTCACTGACCACCTTAAAATCAAGTCACTTTCCTCTGCCCACGGTCATTCTCGTTCATTCTGCCTGTGACTGTTTGGAACCATATTTGTCTAGTTCATAGATGTTTTCCCCGGAGACTGCTCACTGCGGCACCACACACGCAGCACCTAGCAGGGTCTGGGGTGGTGCTCAAAATAGGCTCGAATAAATAAACACCAAGGAGAGTCCGCGGCTTTAAAGAATTTTGTGGGGATGCCTTTTCTCATTAAAATAGCGCACCCCAATCCGTTTTGCACGTTTGTTGAGCTTTACGGGGATTTCAGCAAGAGGAGTATTTGTACAACGAATGCTACCTGAAGCAACAAAAGAAAATAAGAATTCTTTCTTTAATCCCAGAAATCCATGAACCTATTAGTGTTTTCTAAAACTGGCCTGGATAAAACCCGCTGTGAACATTTATGTCAACAGGAGGGCAGGGTTGAAAGCTCTTTGAAAAAGTGAGGAGGCGACACAGTGGAGAGGGTTATTTCCCAAGAGCATAATTGGCCTAAATAATCTACCAAGTTGTTCAGGGAAGAATAACATTGGGAGTTAGCTTCTGTTTCTCCCTGTTTTGTTTTGTTTTGTTTTGTTTACCTGTGTACTCCATCCATCATTCTGAATGATACTCCCAAAGGTAGCCCCACCTTCCCCCCCTCCCCCAGAGATAGTGGCCTGTGTGGAAATAAACTAAGGGTGTTACATTAAAAGTGGGTGGAGGTTTTTTCCGAGGGCATTTTCTCCTTCATGTCTGTGCTACATTTTGTCTTTCATTGTTCTAAAATGGCCCTGGCGGCATTATGCAGAAGTTAAAAGTCAGCTGGCCAGACCATTCGGTTCCAGGTCCCGCACCTGCCACTTGTGATACGGAACGTGTCACTTAGTCGGGTCTCAGCCCCGATCCCTCATGTGTGAAAGGGGAATGTTGGCACCTCTTTCGAAAGGTGACGACGGCCATGCATGAGTAATGCAACACGTAGACCCTCTAGAAAAGGAGAAAGAGAAAAAGGAAAACTTACCTAGAATCCACTATGAACTTGTTACCAATTTATGTACCGTAAACTCTCTGGGGCGCACCTATTTTTTTCTGGAAACGTCAAATGAAAGGGTGGTGGGTTATAAGACTTCTGTGGTGCTTTGGTGGTAACATCCTGCAATTCGTGGTAAATGACAAAAGACCCGGAGGTTCTGCTTTTGCTCGAGATTGTGTCACGCCAATCTCCAAGTGCACACTGCAGCTGTCTATCTAAGAAGCAGTGACTTGTTTAGTTCGAAATGTGGTTTTCGGTTTTGGGTTTTTGTTTGGGAGGGATTTGTTGCCAACTGGTGGGATTTGAAAGCGTTTTCCCCGTGGGAGGCAGATTCGGAAGTCTGGCCTGCTAAGACTCTTTTGGAAGCTGAAACTAATTAAAATATTTATTTTAGCCCCAGTAGCTAAGACGCAGCAGGGGAGGAAGTCCAACATTCATTTTTATGAAAGTGTAATTATACTCACTAACCTTTTGTGTACCCTGTTCGGCAACTGCCCCGGGGCCACCCCACCTCAAACACCTGCCCGGTGTGTGAGTATTTGGTAGAACAGTACTTAATGCCTGAGCCCAGGGCATGCGGGGCTCCCCACCTCCACCAAAGACAATAGAGCCTTGTTATAACTTTCATCACCTATAGACTCACCTCTGGGTGAAGTATTTTCCTAGTTTCACCTTCAGTGAGAGCCATAAAGCTATGCAAAAGAGAAAAAGGAGAAAGAAGCTAAAACAGAAAGCAGTTGCCCATTTCTGTATGTGGTATCACAGAGATTGAGTAAGACAGGAGACTGTGTAAGAGCCCTCTGTACTTCCTGACCACTTACACAATCCTTGACGAAACGTAGAGTCACGTTACAAGACAAGCTAATGTAAACATGCCCTGTTTTTAAATGGTGACAACTAATAATGATTGCACTTTCCATGAAAAAAGTGCTCAGGAGCCTGGGTGGCTCAGTCCGTTGGGAGTCCGACTTCGGCTCAGGTCATGATCTCACAGTCTGTGAGTTCGAGCCCAGCGTCGGGCTCTGTGCTGACAGCTCAGAGCCTGGAGCCTGCTTCCTGGAGCCTCGCTCTCTGCCCCTCCCCTGCTCATGCTCTGTCTCTCTCTCTCAAAAATAAAATAAACATTAAAAAAAATAAAAAGAAAAGAAAAGAAGAAAGTGCTCAGGGGATGAGCCTGGTAGATGACCCAGAACTAGGAACACTCAGGATGTCCAAGCACTGGGGCCAGAGGGTTCACTCACATTCCCGTGTTACTCCTCCCTACTCTCCACCATAGGTGTTTCCATGAATGCTTTACGAAGGAGGAAACTGAGACCCCAGGAAGGTCGGTGACTTGGGAAGCAGTTCTTAGCGGGCTGAGAACATACACCGAGGGGTCCCATGGACCCCTGAGGTTGGAGCCCCCGCTCCGCTAATGACCAGTGTGACTTTGGGCAAGGTACTTAATCTCGTTAAACCTCCATTTCGCCATCCCCAAAAGGGAGGTGATATGATAATGAGTTACCTTTCCTGTGAAGATTCATTGAGTTAATGTATGTAAAATACCTGGCGTGTCACCTGTCACTGGAGACTCGGTGATTCGCGCTTTGTCATCACTATCCTCAGCGACGGCATAAGCTTGGAGGGAGCACGAGCCAGGATACCAACCCGGGTGCGGTAGGGAGCAGTGCGAAGCCTGCTTGGGATTCTCTCTCTCCCTCTCTCTCTGCCCCCTCCCCCTGCCCCCCAATAAATAAATAAACTTGAAAAGCAAGAACTGCCGAGAAGCAGTCCTCCTGCCTCTGGGACACACCCTACGTGGGTCCTTGGACTCCTACCCCAGGCTTTTAAGAAAAATCTATTTGATGAGCTAAGAAGTATTTGTTTTATCAAGGGGAGAGAGACTCTGTGAGGCTTCTAGAATTCCCAGCCTTGATGAGGAAAAGGACTTACAGTGTATGTATTGTATTGTTACGGGCCACCTCCCCATTTTCTTCCCCCAAGACTTTCCTCCCACCCTTGGGCCCTCTCCTCCCTCTCCACCTCTTGACATCAGCTCATTCTTCAAGGGCCAGTTCAAATCCCATCACCTCGGCGTGATGTCCCGATCCCCCCTCTGGACCGCTGAAATGTTTATCTTTAGTTTAACACTTAATTGATTTTTCTGTTTCTTACGGACTAACCTCCCTCAAAGAGATTGTGTACTTCCTTTGTCTCTCCGGTAGGGTTCGATACTACGTTGAAAACCCAGGAGGCTCCAAATAGAGACGTGCTCTGTATAGATTCTCGTTGAGAAGTGGACGGGTCTCGGCATTTCTGAAACGCCCGCCTGGTAGTGAGAACTGAACTGTAAACTTGGCACAGAACTTTAAGGCTTGGTCCCCACCCCTCAAGGTACTTTCATCTCTGAAGAGAACAAAGCTCGCAGCCTTTCGTAACTGGGAGACACTGTGGCAGAGAGGGCAGTAATGTGGGTTCTAGTTAATTCCCCCTGCTTCGCTTAACATTAAAACGGACATAATCGCAGTACCAACTTCACGGAGTCTTTGTTGGGTTTAAACGAGGTCACGCAAGTCAACTTCAGCGCAGAGCTTGGCATTGAGAGTTCAGAGTTAGTTACAGGTCGGTTCAGAAATGCGGAGAGCAGTCGTCCAAATGCAAGTACTCCAGAGGCTTACCTGGACGTATTCCAGGTCCAGCCCAAGCTGCCGTCAAATTCTTTCAAGGCTTTTCACGCTAAGTGTGGGCCCACAGTAGGAACAGACACTCTGCCCGTGCCATTTCCGTGCCCTGGGGGAGAGAGAGAGGGAAATAGCGCTGAAGAATTGATAGGAAAGGAACTCGCTTCTGGATCTGGGAAGTCGCAGTGGAGGGGTGGCTTTCAAAGTCACGGCCATGTATTGTTTTTTGTTTTGTTTTGTTTTGTTTTTTTGCCCCTGAAATAGAGGGGTGGGTAAATTGGGGACACGGAAAGCAATAGGGTCCCAGGTGGCGAGCCCAGAGAAGTTGGTTGCTGTGTCCTCCGCGACGGGGCGAGGGCTGAGCTCACTGGGCTGCGGTGGGACTGTGTTTGCTTTTGTGCAGCAGAGTCCCTTAACGCGGGCAACGTTTCCTAAGGCCGCTTTGAGGACAACAAGCAGGCAGCTTTGGTATTACTGAGCTAGAGTCAGCTGGCCTCAGAGGCATCGTGGGGAACAGCTGTGCGGCTCTGGGAGCAGTTGTGTCCTTTGCTGGCGCAGAGGAGGGAGGAAATCAGCTCTCCGGGCAATGCCTTTGGTCCGCGTGAATGTGCTCTACAAGGCGGGGTCCGCAGTCCCTGGAACAGGTATTGACTTGGTTTCTGGCGGTCGCTGGCCTTGTTGGAAGCACCCACGATGATAAAAGGGAGCTTCCCACTGGCCGCACTTAGCAGGCACTTAGCAGGGGGTGGGGGTGGGGTGGGAGGTACCACAAATGGTTAAAAGGGGGTTCTGGTTCAAAAGCTCCTGTTCCAAATTTAACCCGTGTGTTTGTGAACTTCTGGGGGCGGGGGGGGGGGGGGGCCACTGGGGGGGGGGGGGGGGTGTCTCAGGTTGATCCTATTAATATGCATCCCTCCAGCTGGGGGAAGTTACAGTGCTAGGTTGCACTTGGTTGAACCATGGTTTTGGATGCGAGCTTGCTCCTCGCCTGAATGAAGATAAAAGAGAACCGCCCACAAGTACAGATTCAGCAGAAGCACGTGTTGAAATACACAGAGGAAGCTTTGCAGGCTCAGCAAGGATTAGCTGAACCTTTCAGGAAGGTGATAAGGAAGACGCCCCAACGACGATAACAGCTACGAGAGCATTTCCGGCTGGCGGCCGCCGTGCCCTGCGCTCGAGAGGGTTCCTGCAGTACCTCAGTTCTCGCCCTCGCGCTGCAGGAAGCTAGTAGGATCTTCCTCCAGGTTGAGGTGCCCCAGGCACTGAGAGGTCAGGTGCCTGCCCAGAGTTATTCCAGACGGAAGTTCAGTGGCAGGACTTGGGTGCAGGTTGGCCTGACTTCGGAGTCTCCGCCCTTTCCCCCAGGTTGTCCCCATTAGCCGCTGACACAGGCTTCGCTGACACCTGTAAGGACCGCCCAGTTGCTGGCCAGCTCACAAAATCCCCAGAAAGCGGGGCGGGGCACAGAAAGAAATACAAAACCAAGCGTGCCTGCAAAATAGTTCTGGAAGTTCTGAAAAAAAAAAAAAAAAAAAAGTACCATTTGTGTGGTCACTCATTGGATGAGATAAGGGGCATCTCCCAAAGAAAAGAGTCATCCTTCCTGGAGTGGAGACCGTCTCTGCTTCCTGTCCAGAGCCCTTCCTTCAAAAGCCTGCACCTCGTAGACAGGAGGGGCTGGGTGTCATAGGACAAATCAGGTCTGGAGGCTGAAGGTCCCGAGTGAGAATCCCAGCCCTACACCAGACGAGCTCAATGCCCTGGGCGAGTCACCTCATCTTTTAGGGACTCAATTTCCTGGACTGTAGAAAAAGGAATAATACAAAACGCAAGTATAACGTATCCCCTGGCCTACTTCACAAGGTCCCGTGGAGATCAAACTAATTATATGAGCCTGCTGTAAAACACTCGAAGAAACGTCTTCATTGAGCTTCATTCCTTGGAAATACTGCAGGACAGCAGGGAGGGGACCTCACTGAGGATTGAGAGCTTGGGGATGACCTCGCAGAAGAAGAGGACAGCTACACAGTCTTCTGGTTCTGGAAGCCTTAAACAGGTCCACTCTCATTTTTAGGGCAGATCATAATCACGTTTGAAAGCCGGAAGAGTGAAGGATGGGATCCAAGGTTCTGTCCAGCTCTGTTTTAGTGAAAGTCGCCTTGCCAGCTTCCGTCCCTGTAAGCCCCTGGCTTCCTCCTCCACGGGACTCTGCGCACCTAGGGAATGACGTTTCCCGGGAGCAGGGAAGCATAATGGTCAGGCCCCAGGGTCTGGATTGGGAGTTCTTAACTACCACCGATTTCTTCACCGCTCTAAACCCGTTTCCTAAGCAGAAAGAAAAGGAAGATGATAGTAATACCTACCTTAGAAAGTCATTGAAAGTATCTGGGGCGCCTGGGTGGCTCAGGAGGTCAAGCGTCTGAGTCTTGGTTTAAGCTCAGGTCATGATCTCACGGTCAGGGGATCGAGCCCCATGTCGGGCTCTGTGCTAACATCCCGAAGCCTGTTTGGGATTCTCTTTCTCCTCCCCTGCTCATATTTGCTCACTCTCTCTCTCTTTTGCTCTCTCTCTCTCTCAAAATAAATAAGTAAACTTTAAGAAAGCAAATATTTAAATAAGATAATTCTTGGGATGGAGACCATATCTGCTTCCTCTCTGGAGTCCTTTGCTCCAAAGCCTGCACCTCACAGGCACCGGGGGAATGTCTCAGGGTGCTGAGCCCAGTAGCTGGGAAATAATCAGTGGCTATTATTATTATTATTATTATTACCTTTACAGTTACGACTACGTGTCATTGCTGGTCTACATCCTCACTCCCGATACACTTGTTTAGTGTCTTAGAAAGTTTAGTGTCTTAGAAAGAGATTTTAAGGCCTTGGTAAAGGTTAGTGAAATCAATGAACCAAAAGCTGCTAAAATGTTCTAAGGCAAGGGGCGCCTGGGTGGCTCAGTGTGTTAAGCGTCAGACTTCGGCTCAGGTCATGATCTCGCGGTTTGTGAGTTCGAGCCCTGCCTCACCTGCTTCAGATTCTGTATCTCCCTCTCTCTGCCCATCCCCTGCTTGTGTTCCCTCTCTGTCTCAAAGAATAATTAATTTTTTTTTAAAGTTCTCTCTCTCTCAAAGAATGAATATATTTTTTAAAAAAGGTCTAAGGCAAGAAGTCAGAAGCATCACCTTCCCTGAATCCAGCTTTCCCCACAATGATCCAAATTGAAAACATGAATTAAGGCAGAGAGAATCTGCCTTACAAGATTATGCATCAGTGACATTGAAGGAATTTTATAGTTTATTTTTATATTATATGTTTATACTTATATATATTTATATTTTGATTTCTATTATATTTCAATTATATTTTATATTTATATACCCTCTCAGTCCAGAGTATTGGAAAGGGCTTTTTTTCTCTCTTTTTTTTCTTTCTGTAACACACTCATTGTCATTTACTATCAATTGCCTTAAATTTCCAGGCTTGCTTAATCCCCAAATCAAGCCCCTGGCATCCCCCAACAGAAGGATATTGGATGATTGCAAGTCTTCTGAAGTTTCCTGATTCAGCCTCCAAGGGCCATGAATTTAAGAAACTTCAACAAAAATGTCATTCTGTTTTCAGGATTTATAGGTTTGGGGGAAATTTTTCTTTCTGGGTGGGGAGGAAGGAGGGAAGAAAGAAGGCTCAAAAGCATTTCTCAGATTTCCCGAAATAGTGATGGAGACTCCCCACCCTCGAGGCTTCCTTTTTCTCTAGAAAAACAATGCTCCTGGTGTTTCCCAGGAGAGCCCAGAGGCTAGCCCTAAGCAAACAGATGTCAATGATTCCACCCTCCATTTTGCTGACCGGAGTCGCTGGAGTTTAAAGAAGAGGAAGTAAGTTACTTCATGCGCACATCCTGGTAACCTGTAGCCACAGGTCAAATTTCACGAGATCTGTTGAAAATGGCCAAAGACCCTCGTCTTGGAAAAAGATTTGAGCAGCCATTTTGTCTCAAGGAAGCTCCTTGAGTCCAGTGCAAAGTAGTTGCGGGTATGTCTTGGTTGAGTATGGCGTTTCCTTGAAATACGCAGACCTTTCTGGAAAAGATCACTGGGCAGAAGAAAGGAAGGTGCTTTGTGGTGAGGTAGAAACAGGCATCGCCTTTCAGCCCCAGCAGGTATTAGCCCTCCGGCTGCACAGGAAAAGCCTGGAAATCCCAGAGCACCAGCTTGGAAGTCCCACACGCTACATATTTGCCTGAGCGTTTTTATGCTCGTATCAACACTTGTCCTTCTGTTTGTGTAGATTAACTTTAAATAAACGTGTTCTCTTTTTGGGTGGCATTTCTTGTTTCATGGCTCTTGATTTTTTCTCTCCCTTCTGTTTCGTAATCATTTCTATTCCTCCTGTGACACTTTGAGAGGAGAAAACCTTTAACTGAGGGATGATGTTGTGATCACCTTGAGGCCACAAACACAGGGGTTCACCTTAACTTGGAGCATGCCTGCCTCCCTGCTCAGACTGGTTCTGAGCTGATTTGTCAGAGAGCGTCTTCTCTGGTGAGGCTCGTAGCCCAGCATGGCAGTAAGAACCCCACGGTAGGCAGAGGACGCCTTGAATCTCGTCATTACCAGTTGAGTGTTCCATAATCTCACGCCAGCTACGTCACGCCGTAAACCTCAGTTTCCCGGTCACTAAAGGTGGGACTACAGTAGCTTCCGTGTCACAGGGATATTGTAAGGATTGCATGATTTGATAAAGGTTCAGGAGACCCTAACTCCAACTGCTATACCTTATTGAGGTCTTACTTACCTACACATCTGAGAGAGAAGACAAAAGGAAGTGCTTCAGATTTTATGACATCTTTACCACGACCCACACTTTTCCTTGAAATTGTCATGTCTTCCAGTTTGAACCACGCCTTCTCTTCAACCTCCTTAGGGTTACCCTATGACGTCTGCTTTGGCTCCCTTTCTCTCCCATCTTCCTTAGGAAGAAACTTGGATAGGTCAAGGATCCCCTCTCTCCTTCCAACTAGGTCCTTCCCATCAGTATCGGAACCCCTCTCGGTGCCTCCATGTTAGAAAATAACCTTCCTGGACCACGCCCCCCCCCCCCCACCCCCCCGCTACTACTCCACTCTCTCTTCAGCCTTTAACCAATTGTGTATTCATTGCTGCCATTTTTCGTGTGTGATCCACAGCATAGAACATCATAATCCGGTTTCCAGCCCAAATATTCCTCCAAGAGTCCTGAGGCCCCTGGTGCTCTCTGTGTGGTTAGATCCAAAAGCCACTTTCAGTCTTCATCTCACTGACCCCTCGTCAGCACTGGGTATGGTCCTTCTTGTTGGTCTTTCTTGGCCCTGAGACAATGCATCTTGGCTCCCTTCCACCTCTCTGGATGCTTCTATTTTGTCTCTGTTTCTGGCTCCTCCTCCTCCCCCTTTCATTAAATGTCAAATTTCCTCAAGGTTTGGGCCTAGACCTTCTTGTCACTTTGTGCCCCGTCTCCAGGAAATTGTTACAAATTATGATTTCACTTATCTCCACATCAGTGGAAACCGACTTCTGTCTGCAGCAGAGTGCTTCTGTGTCATCCAGTCCTACAGGCTCAGCCACCTGTTACGTCTCCACTTGGAAGCCATTCTTCATCAGCGTGCCCAAGACCAAGTTCATGATCTCTCCCAGCAAATCTTTTCCCCTTCCTTTGTACGTTAGCTCCACGAAAGGCACCGCAATCCATCCTGTGGGTATCATTCTTTAGGTCTTCCTCTCCCTCACTCCGCATTGTTAATTTATCACCAAGACCTACTATACCGTCTGCTTCAGAAATAACCTCTCAAAATAATCCCGACTCCTACGCTGCCCTCATGTTCTGTTTTCCCAGCCCGGTTCCTTTCGCCACCACCTTGTCAATGACTTCCTATTGATCGCAAGAAAGTAGCCAGGATCCTTATATGGTATGGCAGAGACTACTTTTCTAGCATATCCATTTTCCCCCTCTTCACAAAGACGTGATATTATTGGGATGGCATCCGATCTCTCACCCACACACATACACAAGACATTTCTAACCTCCTAGACAGAGAGGAATAACCTATAAGATGTAAGCAGAAGCTGTCAAATGGAAAGGCTAGGAAAGCCCTTGCGAAGCACTTCTAATTCTTCGTGCCTAAAATGTGGGTATGATGACTAGAGCTCCAGCAACCATCTTGAGACACAGAGGATAGATGTTAGAATTAGAAATGGTAAGGCAGAAAGATGAAGGAAGCCTGTGTTCTGGTGACTTTGTGGAACCACCGTGTAAGGCTTGACTGTCTACTTCTGGGTTTCTACATGCGTGAACAAAATCCTTGGAGTTTTAATTTTTTTTTTTTTCAACGTTTTTTATTTATTTTTGGGACAGAGAGAGACAGAGCATGAACGGGGGAGGGGCAGAGAGAGAGGGAGACACAGAATCGGAAACAGGCTCCAGGCTCCGAGCCATCAGCCCAGAGCCTGACGCGGGGCTCGAACTCACGGACCGCGAGATCGTGACCTGGCTGAAGTCGGACGCTTAACCGACTGCGCCACCCAGGCACCCCAAAATCCTTGGAGTTTTAAACACTGTCATCGGATTTCTGGCTCTAGCAGCTGAGCTCAGTCTCTGGTTGATACACACGGGATTTTCAAGGCTCTCTGTGGGCTGGTCTCTTCTCTGCCCCACCAGCTCTCTTTGCCCCACTCCTGCCCTTACGTTCTTCGGTATACACCAGCCTGAATTCTGTTGTTCACATACGTCACGCGGGCTTTCCTGACCAAGGCCTTTCCATAGTCTTCTCTCTGTCCCTAGGACTTTCCTTCCTGACCCTTTATCATCCAGCCTGACCTAATTGACCTCTACCCATCCTTCAGATCCCAGTTGAAGCAGAACGTGCCTAGAGGAATCCTCCCTAAGAATCCCTCTTTTCCTCTTCACTCCCTCCCTCCACCAGCCTAGAATAGGTTTCTTATTACGTGGTGTCGCAGAATTCTATTCTTTTGTTTCAGAATACCATTCTTAGGTTTAGTAATTAGTCATTTATTTATGCAATTATTTGGTAACTCTCTGTCTCCTCTATTAGCCTTGAACTTCATGAAAGCAAGGGCCACGGCTGTTTTCGTTTGACATTTTATTCCCAGCATCTGGCCCAGTCCTTGGCACATGTGTGCATATGTGTGTGCCTCTGTGTGTCTGTGTGTGTATTTGGCACCTAATAAATACTGTCAAGTGAATAATGAACTCCTCTAGTCCCCTTTTCATAATCTGTATCAAGACCCCTCATTCTCCTTTGCCTTAATCACTTTCTTGCCAAAATTTCCAACTACCTTGCAGTAACGTTTTCATAGTGTTTCATGGCTTCAAAACACCTTCATACAAATCAGCTCATTTTCAGTCTCTCCAACAGCTCTGTAAGATACTTACCCAGGAGCAGAGCTTTTCCCAAACAAGACTTTGAATGTAAAATCAGTTACTGGTAAACTGCTTGTTTGTTTGGTTTTTAAGAAAGAGAGTACGTGCGCACACACAAGTGGGGGAGAGGCAGAGGGAGAGACAGACAGGGAGGGAGAGAATCTTAAGCAGGCTCCAGGCTGAGCACAGAGCCCGACTTGGGGCTCGATCCCATGATCCTGGGATCATGACCCGAGCTGAAATCAAGAGTCATTCGCTTAACAGACTTAGCCACCCAGGCGCCTCATTACTAATCTGTTGAAGTGGTCACCCAACATTTGTGACCACGTTTCCTCTCCTTTAAATCTTAAGCCTCAGCCATAAGCTGTGATTCTGAGAATTTTTCATCCGGTCTGTAACCATCTATATATATGTATTCAAGCTGGAAAAAGATCGGCTAAGGAATAAACTCTTAACATCTCTCCGCCCATCCCAGTAGGGCTTTCTTTCTCCCCTTCAACTCCCTTGACCTCAGGCCCCAGGAGATGCTGCTGCTTCAGGCATGCTTTGAGAACCACTGTTCCAGGGGCTCCTCCAGGAATGAGAATGTATTTCTGTAAAGGAATCTGGCAGGGGAGGATTTGCTGCTCTGCATTTCACAGCAGCCTGCAGAGCGGGTCAACTTAGGCACAATTTCTAGCTCCCCAAGGACAAAACCGTAGAGTCGTGACAAGCCTGAGGACCACAGAGCCACTGCAGATCACCCTGTGGGGAATGAGGGATGCACACCATCATCCTGCACGGGGAAAGCCCTGGTCGGTGGGAGGCTTGCCCAGCCTCCTGAACCTCCCCCTCTCCCAAGACTGTGGGTCTCAAAAGACCACAACAGTACCCCTGTGTGCCGCCGGGTTAGCCCACGTTTCAGCTTCTGTTTCACAGCTCCCCCAGCCCAGGCTGTGTGACCCTAGCCATCCACCATAGCCCGAAACCCTTGGCAGTCTTACTCTCCTTGGCAATCTCGCTCTCCGTGTATTTTATGGAGCATCCCACCAAGATGCTCACCTTGCTTCCCACTTTTATCCTCCGTTTCCCCTCCTCACATAGCCTGGGGAGATTGGTTTGTTCCTAAAGTATGGTTGTGTCTACTTCCATGATTGATTTTGAAAACCTATTTTGGATGAAAGGCCCAGGACCAACATAAAGTCTCGGGAGGCTTCACTATTTCTTTCACCCATTTGACAAATCTGTATTAAGTTCCAGGCCATGGGATACACCAGGATAGACGACAGACATGCCAAGAAAGAAGCATGTCTTCAGGGCCCTGAGGAACCTCTCCGAAGCAACCATTTCTTTATCTGGAAAATGAAGGTAATAATGATCATAATAACCTTATCTTCTGCAGTTGTTAGTGGTTAAATTAGATAATATATATATATATATTTTAGTGGCATGCTAAGCACACCCTAAACACTTGGCACGACCTGGTTGTTATTAAACCAGATAGAAAGATAACAATACCGGTGTTTCAGTTGATAGGCAAAAGTGTATCATGCTTTATCGAGGTTCAAATAAAAAAGTGTTTGAAGAGGAAAGTGTAAAACTTTGTTACGTCTCCCATCGCCAACAGTACCATTCTTTGTTTTAAAGTTTATGGACTTATTTTGAGAGAGAGCATGCACACAAGCGAGGGAGGGGCAGAGAGAGAGAGAGAGAGAGAGAGAGAAAGAGAATCCCAAGCAGGCTCTGTGCTGTCAGTGCGGAACCGACCCAGGGCTCAACCCCACGAACCATGAGATCACCAACATTACCACTGCAATATTTAGTCATGTTATTACCCCAGGCCTTGCTTAAGGTAGATTGTATATCACCTGTAAACCAGTATAAGTTGTGTCTTTACTGCATTACCATCTGGTGCATGTACTGTTATTACCATCAAGGAATAACCAGTAACACTTTCGATGTCCTTACCGTGTGCCGGGCATTGCTCCTAAAAGCTTTGCAAGTAAGACCTCCTTTAAGCCTCGAGACTACACTAGGAGATAGATGCTCGTTTTCATTGGATGGGGAAACTGATACCCAGAGAGTTGAGGTGACACAGACAACTTCACGTGGCCCTTCCAGTACACATGGAAAATTCTTTCCATTTACGTGGATACGTGTGTGTCAGAGGAAAAGGTACCAAGCACATAAGCGTTCCGGATCGCACGATGAAGAGAATTCTGCTTCTGCCTGCTACGTTTCTTTTCCTCCTCCCCCCACCACGGCAGGTCTCAGCTGGCCAGGCAGTCCACTGTGTTAGACTTCTGTGCCACTAAATGATTAAGATGGCTGGAGGGAGAAAAGGACCGAGGAACTTGAGTTGGGTGTGAGAATAGTCTGAGGAAAGGAGCGTGGGCATTGCCGCAGTGTGTGTCGAAAGTGGGTGCAAGATAAAAGAGGAATTTTGAGAGCTCTGCATTCTAATGTGTTCTCGAAAGACAAGTAAATATCTTGAGTTATTTTTGAATGGCTTTTTTGGATGCCAGTCTGGGCTCCTTTGATGGAGAGAAGGCTTTGAAACTAGATGACATAGATGAACAACTTGTAAACACGATGAGTGTATATTTGAAACATTAAAACTACCACAATTCTCCTCCTGATTTTACGTGACCGTTCGCGATATCATACTGTTGGCGACAACAGACTTTGTTCTAGGATACAGACTCTTACATTTGCCATGGGTCAGAACACATAGAAATTACAGTGCCCTTTGCAGAATGCCATGAAATATTGATAGGTCTAATTTCCTTGTAGAATAGATCACTTGAGCAAAGTTATCAGTTGAGCCAAAAACTGATCATGGGATATGAGAGCTAGAAAGTACCTCAACGAGATGGAAACACTCAGGATCATAGAAAAGTTTACTTCCAGCAATAAAGACTTCATTACATAAACTCTGCACAGGTCTTTACATCTTAACTGATACGAGCATTTACAGTATCTTTAACAAATTAAGTGTATGGGTTTTCGGCTACGATAGGTTTCCTTCTAATTCATCCATTTTTAAGTAATAGCCAAAACGTCATTCTGGGCATACGCATGTTAGAAATACGCTGTGGAAAAAATTTTTTTTAATTGAGAAAATGGTCATTCATTGCCTAAGAGTCTTCTGCAGATTGCGTGTCCCTTATTTTCTATTGGTGGTAGGACCTTTTAGCTCAGGTCACTGAGAACTGTGTCTTGTGGGAATAAAACACAAGAATCTGGGAACAAAGGTGGTTTGGGTACAAAGGTGCTTACAAAGAGGTCAGTTTAAGTCCTGCACCTGTTGAAGTCAGGCACTGATGTGCCGTTAACCACATAAGTGTTTGGAGTGTGTACATCTGATTGTGCAATGTATTTAAGAACCCACATTTTCACTCAAGAATTCCTATAATTCTTTGCTCCACGGGAATCATGATGTCTAATGACGTTACCAACCATTACTCAGAATGTCTGACCCACATGACGTACCAATTTTTTTCAGTCAAAAGCTAGGTGTTTTGATTAAGTTGTGAATTTGGATGTTTACACTGATACGGATTCAGGTGATGTTTTAGGAAAAGTAGAATTAGACAGTGGATTTCCATATCTGGCATTATGCCAAACTACATAGCCAGAAAACCCTTCTAATACAGAACACATAGGATTTTAGATAAACTATAAAAACATTCTCTTAATTGACTAGTACCTGCAAAAAAAAAATATATCTATATATCTATATATAAATATATATATATATATCTATATATAAATATAGATAGATATATATATATAAAATAAGGAAATAAAAACAACCAAGGAAATTTTCAGTAGCCAAAAATAAACAAGGAATTGACAACCAGAGGGATCAACAAATAGATCTGACACTATGCGAGCTTGAGAAAGAAGGGTCTCAGTTACTTAGGTAGGGTCTTATATTTTAATAGCTTTGGGTCCCTACAAAGTGGGGAGTTGAAAATGAAATTTCTACATAAAGCCATGACCCCAGAAGAGTTACAACTTTGCCCAATGGCACAGGGAACTTCTTCGTTTCAATCTAAAAACTGGTGGGGGGAAATGTCTCTCTTAAGAATTTATTATCACATGAATGTCCTGACATGGGTTAGGCATGGGTTCGGATCTCAAATTAATATAACCCACATCACTTAGGAAGCCACAGTTGAAAAATAAAAACCGAAGTGGTTTTTGGTGGGTCATACCTGTAAAAGTATGCACAAACCTTCTCTGGAGGGGATACACAGGGTTTCAGATAATGGAATTGTCTATTAGTACCTATAAGTTTTTAAATAATTAAAACTTAAAAATATATGGAAAAGAACAGCTATGAAAAGTGAATAAGCTGACTTGAAAAACTGGCAAAGAAGAATTTCTGACAATGTAAATGTAGTTAATAAAATTTTAAAAAGGGAATAATACAAGCTAAATGCAGATGAAAAGAATATGAATAAACTGGAATACAGGACAGAAGAAATTACTTAGAAAGTAGCACAGGGAAAGAGATTAAAAGTATTAAAGTTAGGATAAGAAGAAACATTTAAAGAATGAGAAGTTCTGGGGCACTGGATGGCTCAGTCCGTTAAGGGTCTTGATTTTGGCTCAGGTCATGGTCTCACGGTTTGTGAGTTCGAGCCTCACGTCAGCCTCCATGCTGAGGTGGAGGCTGCTTGGGATTCTCTCTCACTGCCCCTCCCCTGCTCTGTCTCTCTGCCTCTCTCAAAAATAAATAAATAAACATTACAAAAAAAAAAAAAAAAGATACCTAGGAAATCCAGGACAAGGTAGTGAGAATTACATGTACTTATTAGATAGAAGAACATACAATGACCAGCGAAAGTAGTTATTCTTCTGTTCAGGAAGAGCAATGAAAAGAGCCACTCTCTATGCTAGTTGGGAATGTGGTTACTGGGGAGAAATCCTTATTTAGAACAACTCTCTTAAACTTATCAAAATACACTTTAACTGGGTTTTATTAAAATGGTGCTTTTAAAAAATGATAGTCCATGGTAAGGAAGTGAACCACTTGGCAATCAACTTGACATCCTTTCAAATCGCGAACAGGAAAGCTATGAAGGCATAATAAGATAATTCAGATAATTAGCCTCTGAAGCTAAATGAATCTTTTACCAAAGGAAAAAAGGAATACAAGTTATGTTTTCAAACAGGTCGCAAGGTTTTTTTACTTTAGATCTATTTTATTTTTAACGTTGTATAAAATGCTAACTTTAAGAAACTAGAATGACTTAAAATATTACATTAGGGACATCATGATGGGGAAAATACCATTTAAAAAGTATTCAAGTAAAGGGGGTGCCTGGATGGCTCAGCCAGTTGGGCACCCAGCTTTGGCTCAGGTCATGATCTCACAGTTCTTTGGTTCAAGTCCCACATTGGGCTCTGTGCTGACAGCTCAGAGCCTGGAGCCTGCTTCAGATTCTGTGTCTCCCTCTCTCTCTGCCCCTCCCCCACTCACTCGTGCGCGCGCTCTCTCTCTCTCTCTCTCTCTCTCTCTCTCTCTCTCAAAAATGAATAAACATTTAAAAATTAATTAAAAATATAAAAAAAATAAAAGTATTCAAGCAGGGGCACCTGGCTGGCTTAGTTGGTGGAGTCCGCAACTCTTGATCTCATGGTCATGAGTTCAAGTCCCATGTTGGGCCAAGAGCTTACTTAAAAAAAATTTTTTTTTAAATAATAAAATGTATTCAAGTAAGCACATGCTTATTGTAGAAATTATGGGCCTGAAGTAGGAGGATTCAGAGTTGGAAAAATATTGATATTGCCTCTTTAAATTATTTTGGGTTGATACATTAATGGCCAGATGTTAAGATTATTTTCTTGATTTTTTGTTAAGTGTTCCTTTCTTAAGAGATTTTTCCTTTTGGAATTGAACTGTGTTTTTACAGTTACCAAAAACACATCCTTACAATATGCTATTGTTCATAAGTAAAATTTAAGAATAATTTTTAAAGAACAGATTTATATTCATGGATCAAAAAGGAAATTATAAAGGAAATCAGAATTATTTGAAATTAAACAGTCCTCATTTGCAAATATCTTCTCCCAATCTAAAAGTTACCTTTTAGTTTTGTTGATTGTTCCCTTTGCAGTGCAGAAGCTTTTTTTTTTCTTTTTTTTTTCTTTTTTTTTTTCTTTTTTTTCCGGAAGCTTTTTATCTTGAGGGCGTCCTCATCATTTTTGCTTTTGTTTCTCTTGCCTCCAAAGACGTATCTAGTAAGAACTTGCCTCAGCCAATGTTACCGCTTTGTTCTCTTCTGGGAATTTGATGGTTTTCTGTCTCACATTTACATCTCTCACCCATTTTGAATTTATTCTTGTATATGCTGTAAAAAAAGGGTCCACTTTCATTCTTTTGCATGGTGTCGTCCAGTTTTCCCAACACCATTTGCTAAAGAGACTGTCTTTTTTCCATGGGATACTCTCTCCTGTTTTCTTGAAAATTAGTTGACCATATAGTTGTGGGTTCATTTCTGTGTTTTCTATTCTGTTCCATTAATCTATGTGTCTGGTTTTTTTGTGCCAGTACCATACTGTTTTGATCATTACAGCTTTGTAATGTAACTTGAAGTCTGGAATTGTGATACCTCCAGCTTTACTTTCCTCTTTCAGGATTGCTTTGGCTATTTGGGGTCTTTTGTGGTTCCATACAAATTTTAGGATTGTTTGTTCTAGCCCTGTGAAAAATGTTGTTGGTATTTTGATAGGGATTGCATTACATGCGTAGATTGCTTTGGGAGTATAGACATTTTAACAATATCTGTCCTCCAATCCATGAGCATGAATGTTTTTCCATTTCTTTGGGACTCTTAATGTTGAGAACAAGCTGAGGGTTGCTGGAGTGGAGGTGAGCGATGGGGGTGCGTTAAATGGATGATGGTTATGAAGGAGGGCACTCGTGGTGAGCCCTGGGCATTGTATGTAACTGATGAATCACTAAATTCAACACCTAAAACTAATAATACACTTTTGTTAAGTAACTGGAATTTAAAGAAAAATGTGAAACTAAAAAAAAAATTAAATTAAATTAAATTAAATTAAATTAAATTAAATTAAATTAAATTAAATTAAAACAAAACTCTGGGGGGCCATACTAGATGCAGCTGAAAGGAACATGAAGTAATCCAAAGAAAGAGGGACCATATAATACAAAAGGAACACAAATCAATGAAATTGAAAACACATGTTGGTGTTTGACCACATGTTGTATTAATGACTGTGGTGTTCTCTCGCTAACCCTGAATCCCCTGAGAGGTGAAGAAAAAGTCACAAATATGAAATTTTCTCCTTTATTAATGGTAAACTACTTACAGGGTATGACTTGCAGCAAGGGCCAAATGTGTCCCCCAGTACTCTCCGCCCAGCCTCCCTTTGTAGAACTTGGAACTCCACACTAGAGACAGCCAGATGCACTATTAGGATTGTTATCTTACACGGGTTTGGAGAGTAGAAAGAGATCCAGTTTCTGGTGTTTAGGATTTTTGATGGTTTACAATCACTCAATCAAGAAATGAGTCCCAATAATGGATACTCAAGATCACCTCCATGCAGAGGAGTAAGGAATATGAGAGAACATCAGGATTATTTAGGGAAACCTAATCACATGTAAACCATAAGTATTTCCTTCTAGTAAATACAATAGAGAGGATCAACCACATCAAACATTTTAAGTTTAATAAAGTAGACACATTTTGGACAAAGTTGAAAAAATAAAAAGGATATAGATAGAGCCCTAATATATATATATATATATATGCTTTATTATATATATGCTTTATATGATACATATATATGCATT
>NC_064807.1:11122443-11412329 GCF_023721935.1 Panthera uncia
TCATATATATATATATATATATGCTTTATAATGACCTGTTCCACGTTAATACGTATATATATTAAGCATATAAGCATATATATATATATATATATATATGGCACTTACTATATATATATGTATTAAGATTGAACAGGGAATATAAACTAAGATAAAACAGATATTAAAATAATAAAGGACTTTTCTGCCCTCGGACACCGGTGAGTAAGCACGGTTAAAGTCTCCCCTCCCACCGCCATCATGTCTAAGTCAGAGTCTCTCCCAAAGAGTTTGAACAGCCGCGGAAGCTTTTCATCGGAGGTTTGAGCTTTGAAAGAACCGATGAGAGTCTGAGGGGCCACCGTGAGCAGAGAGGAATGCTCACGGACTGTGTGGTAATGAGACGTCCAAACACCAAGGACGCCAGAGGCTTTGGGCTTGTCACGTTTGCCACCGTGGAGGGGTTGGATGCAGCCGTGAATGCAGGGCCACACAAGGTGGATGGAAGCGTTGTGGAACCAAAGAGGGCTCTCTCAGAGAAGATTCTCGAAGACCTGGCGCCCACTTAACTGTGAAAAAGATTTGTGTCGGTGGCCTTAAAGAAGACCCTGAAGAATATCATCTAAGAGATTACTTTGAACAGTATGGGAAGATGGAAGTGACTGAAATCATGACGGACCGAGGCAGTGGCCAGAAGAGAGGCTTTGCTTTGTAACATTTGATGACCATGACTCCGTAGACAAGATTGTCATTCAGAAATACCATGCTCTCAGTGGCCACAACTGTGAAGCTAGGAGAGCTCTATCTAAGCAAGAGATGACAGGTGCTCCCTCCAACCAAGGAGGGCGAAGTGGTTCTGGAAACTCCGGTGGTGGTCGTGGAAGTGGTTTTGGTGCGAATGAGAACTTTGGTCACGGAGGAAACTTCAGTGGGCGAGGTGGCTTTGGTGGCCGTCGAGGTGGTGGTCAAAATGGTGGCAGTGGGGACGGCTACACTGGATTTGGTAACGATGGAGACAGTTTTGCAGGTGGTGGACGCTATAATGATTTTGGCAATTCCAATCAATCTTCAAATATTGGACCCATGAAAGGAGGAAAGTTTGGAGACAGAAGCTCTGGCCCCTGTGGCGGTTGAGGCCAGTACTTTGCCAAACCACGAAACCAAGGTGGCTAATGGCGGCTCCAGCAGTATCAGTAGCTATGGCAACGGCAGATGGCAATGGCATTGGCAATGGAAGCTTACTGCTGGGAAACATAGCTTAGCAGGAGAGGAGGGCCAGTGACGTGACGGGGAAGCTAGAGGTTACAACAGATTCGTGAAGTCAGCCGAGCACAGTGGTGGCAGGGCCCAGCTGCTACAAAGAAGACATGTTTTAGACAATACTCATGTGTATACGCAAACAACTCGAGGGCTGCATCTGTGACTAATCGTATAACAGGTGACTTTAGTTTCTGTTCTGTGGAAAGTGTAAAGCATTCCAACAAAGGGTTTTAACGTGGATTTTTTTTTTTTGCACCCATGCTGTTGATGGCTAAATGTGATAGTCTAATCATGATGCTGAATAAATGTGTCTTTAAAAAAATCATGATGATAAAGGAATCATGTGAACATTAAACAAACAAATTTAAAAGTTTAGAAAAAAATGGATAATTTCCCAGGAAAATACAATTTTGTATGGCTGACTCAGAAAGAAATAGCAACCCGAATGGACTTAGAATCCTTAGAGAAATTCACTCTATATTAAAAATCTACCCAACTCTCCCCCATCTCCCACCAAAAAGAAAGAAAGAAAGAAAGAAAGAAAGAAAGAAAGAAAGAAAAGAGAAAAGAAAAGAAAAGAAAAGAAAAGAAAAGAAAAAGAAAAGGAGGACAAGAGGGGCACCTGGGTGGCTCAGTCAATTAAGCCTCCGACTTTGGCTCAGGTCATGAGCTCGTGGTTGTGAGTTCGAGCCCCACGTCAGGCTCTGTGCTGACAACTCAGAGCCTGGAGCCTGTTTCAAATTCTGTGTCTCCCTCTCTTGCTGCCCCAACCCCATTCATGCTCTGTCTGTGTCTCTCTCTCTCTCTCAAAAATAAACATTAAAAAAAAGAAAAGAAAAGGAGGACAAGGAAGAGTTGGAAGAGGAAGAGGAAGGAAGGAAGGAAGCAAGGAAGGGCAAAGAACCATCACTGAATCCAAAGAAATCACAAATGGTTCCAGACAATTTGGATCACCCAGACTTTTCTCAAGGATGACTTAAATTTCTTCTCTGAGGAAGGGCAATTCTATTTTCCTTTAATTTCTTGAATTTTCTTTGGTAACGTTTGCTTTCTTTTCATCAAATATTTAAAGGGAGGGGAACAGGTTATGAAAATATAGTTCCTTCATTAATAGAAAAGTGGCCAATGTGAGATAAATTTTGTATGTAACTCCATTTTAGGGGAATAGTCAATATTAATTTTAAAATTGTGTGTGGGTTGAGGGGGGCCACTCTACACCTATTAGAATGGCCATTTGCAACAACATGGATGAACCTAGAGGACGTCAGACACAGAGAGCCAAATACTGCAGAACTCACTTGTATGTGGAATCTGGAACTATCAGACTTAGAAACAAAGAATGGTGGTTACCAGATGCCAGGGGAAGGAGATTATGGAGAGATGTTGATTAAGGGGTAAAAGTCTCAGTTGTGTAAGATAAATTCTGGAAATCTAATGTACAGCAATGTGGCTATATAGTTAACAATATTGCATCGTATAATTGAAATTTGCTGAGAGGGTAGATCTCAAGTGTGCTCACCATGCACTTGAAAATTATAACTGTGTGAGGTGATAGATATGTTAATTAGCTTGATTGTGATAAATATCTTAAGAAGTATACAGTCATCAAATCATCGAGTTGTATACCTTAAATATATATGATTTTTAATTGGATTGAAAAGAAATTCAGTTATGGCGTCAGCTCTGTGGCAACACTTTCCATTGCTAGGGTAACATCCACCAGGATGCGGTATATGCTCTAAATTACCAGCCAGTATATGGCGATGTTTCTCTTGTGGCCAGGAATCAAGGGGGTAGAAATGGGAGTCACTCCTTTCTCTACTGTCCTTAGGGATCCATTAGTAAAATGTTTGGCTTTTGTTCCACAGCTTTGGGATCTACTGATTTAAAGGTAAATCCCAAAGGAGAAAGCTTCCACTAGGAAACACAGCAGTGGGTTTTTGACTGGAACCTCACATGCTCTACTGATCATTTTAGGCAACTCATGCCAAGGAACAAACTAGCAACGACAACAACCAGTCTCCATACTTGCTGACTGGGGTGATTGATAGATCCTGACCATCAAGGAGAAGTGAGGTCAGGGAAGAGTATGGCTGGAAGATAGGAGATCCTTTAGGCTGCCTGTTAGCCTTCCTGTGTCCTGCAATAAATGTTAATGGAAAACTACAACAGCCAGTACACTCAGGATTGCTAATGGCCCAGACTGTTCTGGAACGAAGGCTTGTTTCACTCCATCATGCAAGATTATGACTAGCTGCCCTGCTTGCTGAGGAAAAAGAAAATACAGACTATGGGGATGCCTGGGTGGCTCCGTCGGTTAAGCGTCTGACTTCAGCTCAAGTTATCATCTCACAGTTCGTGGGTTTGAGCCCCGCATCAGGGTCTGTACTGACACCTCAGAGCCTGGAGCCTGCTTCGATTCTGTCTTTCCGTCTCTCTCTGCCCCTCCCCAGCTTGTGCTCTGTCTCTCAAAAATGAATACACCTTGAAAAAAAATTTGAAAAAAAAAAGAATAGACTATGGTAGCAAAAGAGAAAACTAATAAGTACCAGCTATGACTACATGACCAGTTGTAGAAATGAGGAAGATAGTATTTATTTATTTTTATTTTTTTAACATTCATTTATTTTTGAGAGAGAGAGACAGAGAGACGGAGCACAAGCAGGGGAGAGCAAAGAAAGAGGAGACACAGAACCGGAAGCAGGCTCCAGGCTCTGAGCTGTCAGCACAGAGCCCAATGTGGCACTCGAACTCATGAACCATGAGAGTTCATGACCTGAGCTGAAGTCGGATGCTTAACCGACTGAGTCCCCCAGGCTCTCCTAGGAAGGTAGTATTATAACTGTCCCTTGCTTTGATATGAACATATTCATAATAAATATTATCCATTGTAATTTTTCTAATTCTCCTACTTTTTAACATAGGATTGTTAATAGCAGTGAACTTTATATCCCAGTGTTTAAATTCAGGGCTGAAGGTGACACATAACTCGGCTAGGAGAGGTCTGAACATCATCCAGTGAGGGACAGCAGTGACACGTGAGTGTCTGTGTATACCTCTTTTGGGGAAAGGGTTTGCATCTTCCAGCTGTACGTGGGACAGCTGCATCATGTTATATAGAAGCCTGATTTTACTGTTGTCTTTACTTGAAAATTCAATGTGGTTTAAAACAAGAGAGAGACTTGTATAGGCACGCCAGGGGGGAGGAGTGCGTTGTGGCCGTTTGTATGGCACCACCTTGTAAACTTGGAGCTCCATTTCCCAGAATTCCATTGCGTGTATGGTTCCAGGTTGTAGTTGGCCAAAAAAGGAACCCATGTGAAATTTAGGAGGCAGAAGTAGGGCAGCGGTCATTATTCTCCAATGGTCATTTTGTTGGCCGCTATGATGACAGATGGTTGTAGAGGTGTCCAACAGTTTCCGGCTGTAACTCACTCCCACCCTCTTCCGTTGTATGCCCAGCTCCTCTTCGGAATTTCTGGCCCTGGTGATCAACAGCAGCCACTGACTCCCCTCCAGATGCTTGACTCGGATCCCCAGAGGTAGTAGCAGCTTCCCTCAGACCTTTCCACGAACTCCCCCTTTGCAGCTCCCTTCCGGTAGCTTCATGGGCGTGGCTTTTCAAAATGACCAATTGGTGACGCCATCTCTGACCCTCCAACTTTCTACAGCTCTTCCCACGCAGGAAAAAGTTATTATTTTTCCATAAGAAGTCCTTTATCCTGTAACACACAAAATGACTCGTCTCCCTCCCTGAACTCCGACTGCTCCAGATGAAATCAGACACATCATGAGCAACTTCTTGGCCGTATCTATAAGAGAGACTTCCCCTTCTTTATCCATTCCTTCTTCCTACTGCCTGGAGTGCAGACGTGATGGCTGGAGCTCTAGCAGCAACTCTTGGACCATGAAGGAGCAGTCTCACTCTATGGACGGAGGAACAGCGAGAGAAGAAGCCAAGCTGGTGATTGTGGAGCTGCCATTTACACCCGCTTCCCTCTGGCTTTTTGACATGGAAGGAAATACATTGCCGTTTAGTCTGTTCTAAGTGCAAGTTTTCTATCACTCATACCCCAAACTAGTCTTCTCTGGAATACTGCCTGAAGATTTTTTCTTTTTATTTGCTGCATGATATTCCATCAGATTAATATACCTTATTATATTTAACCATTTCTCCTTGTGGACATAGGCTCCGAGGTTTACGCCAGCGTTCAGATATTATAAATAATGCGGCCGCAAATATCTTTGGGAATATATCCTCTGCCCTTCCTTATTTATAAACCTCTCCCTCCACCCATATGTGGAGGGAATTTTGCAGTCCCCATCTTTGTAGGGAGCATCTGGAACACTAGAGTGCTCCAAGTATGTTTGAGCAGGGATGGATAAGTGAATGAATGCTCCACGACGCTAGTCGTGGTGTTGCAATGCTCAGTCTGTCACAGGCCTTCCCCAGTGCTCATCCTACTGACCAAGTTCTTACCTAGGATGCCGCATCCTACAATCATCTCAAGCCCCCCCCAAAATAAATAAATAAACAGCACCAAGATGCAAGCTAATGTTCGTCTTAATATCAAATCCGTGCATTTTGTGCCTCCATCCATCCATCCATCCATCCATCCACCCATTTCTTCAAGAAACATTTATGGAGCCTCCCTGTAATGCATCAGGTATAGTATCTGATGCTGGGGATGCAATAATGGAAAAGACCCAGTCCTTCATCTCAAACAGGTCACAGTCTAGTTGGGAGACCGTTGGAAAAGCAGTTACAATGCTGAGGGACAAATACTCTGATGGGATAAGATCTAGGTGTCGTGGGTTAACGGAAGGCCCTTCAACACAGTCAGGGCAAGGGGGAGAGAGGATATAGAATTCTTCAAGGGGTGAGCTCCACAACGTGGGGAGGAAGGTGGAGAATATTCCCAGGAAAGGAGAACAAGGCCCTTTCATGGATCGTGTGTCCTTCGCCGATGGCCAGTACCTACTCTTAACTTTCTTGAGCCTTGTCCCTCACTCCTAGTGACTCAGAGATACCTGGTGTGATGGTTCAGACTCCCAATCTCACTTCCTACTGTGCTCTTTAACTATCTTGTGTTCTTTGTCGTCTTTACCCCTCCCCAAACTTGGCCTTGAGTTTGTTTTCTTATTTGAGCCTGTGTTCGGTTTCCTGGGGCTGCTGTAACAATGAACCGCAAATGGCAGTTTAAATAACAAGAGATTTACCGTCTCACATTCAGGAGGCTGAAGTCTGGGATCAAGATGTCAGCAGTGTTGGTTTCTTCTGAGGGCTCTGAGGGAGGGTCTGTGCTCAAGTGTTCTTTGGCTTGGAGATGGCATTCTCCCGGAGTCTTCACGTTGTCTTGCTTCTTTGTGTGTTTGTCTCTGGATCTAAATGTCTTCTCACTGTAAGCATACCATCGTATTGCATGGGGGCCTACCCTCATGACCTCATTAACTCAATTATCTGCAAAGCTTATTTCCAAATAAGGTCACATTCAGAGGTACTGTGGTTAGGACTTCAGTACCTTTTGGAGGGATACAATTCAACCCTCCACAGAACGCGAGATCTCACCTCCTATCTAATTGTTCCTGCTCTGTCCCACCTGCTGCAAGGTGACGTTTAGGAAAACCACCACCAAAAAGTCCTGATGGTCCTGCTTGTGATTTTTTTCATCACTAATGTCCCCATGTTGTGGCTGGTGTTTAATGAAATTGACCACCTCCTCTGTGGGCTGTAACTATAAGGCCGAGGAAATGAACGACAGAGAAACCGATCTGACCTGGCAGTGAGGCCATTTCCAGGTAGCTTTTTGCAGATCCCCACCGTGTACTTCATTCTCATAAGCCATATGCAATTAAGCAGTGAGCCCCCCTGAGTCAGGCCCTGCTGCTCCCTATTGTCGAAACGAACATCTGGGGTAAGTAACGATAGCTGGATCACAGGCGCACATGAGGCTGCGTTCGGCCGTGTAGGCGGGGTGCAATGTCAGCATGAATGTCTGTTACAGGCTGCTGGGGGGAGGGCTCACTTGAATAACTGCTCAAAAAGGGAGGCCTGAGAGCACAAGTGAGCCACCCACCGCTTCAACAGAGAAGCAGACGCTTGCGGCTGGGAGGTTTATTAGTAAACCTGTTCCAGAGCCTCTTAACGAGCACGCCTGGATGAGTTTCCCAGGATCCGTATTCGTGTTAGTGTCCCACCCACCTGCCCCGGGCCCTCCCAAAGGTCACCTTCAGGTTCACTGAATGGTTCCCATATACCTTGAAGCCTTCTCAAACACCTGTCTCTTCTGCCTTAGGACTTTCTGTGGCCGGAGGACCATCTTCCCCAAGGGCAAAGCAGGCTGGGATCGCTGCAGAGTTAACTTCCGATTTCCCAGGTACGTCCTGCACCTTGTCTCAGAGGGTCTCCAGCCGAAATGAGCCTCTGTTATCCACAGTGGCACCTGCGAATTAACAAACTCACCCTTTATTGGGTTCCCTCCCTTCTCTGGTTTACCTCCCCCTGTTTCCTGGGATTCCCTCCCAAATAAACTACTTGCCCCCAAATTCTCATCTTAGAGCCTGCTCTTGAGGGGACTCACATTAAGTCAGGGCTTATAAACCCCCGAAACTCTAGGCAAACGTATGCATGCCTGCGTACTTTTCTGGGAAAGGGTACACGATTTTCATCAGCTTCTCAAAAGTTCTTACCCAGCACCCAAATAAGGGTAAAAAAAAACAGTGCTCATCATTTCATGGATAAGAAGAGTTATTTCTGTCAGGTTTAATCAAATCACTTTCAGCCTGGGAAGCCAAAGGGAATGGAGTTAATATTTCAACTTGTTGACAGAGCAGCTTGATGGGAAGCAGGATGTGTGGGAGTTAAGAACAGGAAAGATGTTAACATACAGTCCCCATGTGCTGTTTCCTAGGCCAGTGATTGTCTAGGGCTAATCTGGTGTGTGGTGGGGGAGGGTGGGGGGGAGGTGTTATTTTATGTCAAGGGGAGAATGGCCAGTCACAAAAAGACAAAAATTATATGATTCCACATATATACAATTCATGGAGGTAGAAAGTAGGACGGTGGTTGCCAGGGGCTGGAGGGAGGGGTAAATCGGGGGGGAGTTGCTCAACGGGCATAGAATTTCAGTTTTGCAAGATGAAGAAGTTCTGGAGTGTGATTGCACAACAGTGCGAACATACTTAATTCTATTGAACTACACGCTTAAAAATGATTGGAGTGATAGTTTTTACGTTTTGCATATTTTACCACGATGGTCAAAAAAATGTTTTTAAAAGATGTTACTGAGCTCAGTAAACAACAACCCACAAAGGTACTGTGACCCTCCCCCACCCCACCATATTGGCACTCGGTCTTTTCAGAGATTGGCGCTCCCCCACAGTGTGTAGTAAGGACTTCAGGGACTCAGCAAGGCCTATGTGGGGGGAATACGGAAAAGGAGGTGAGGGGGTGGCCTTGCTCCCTGACCTAGGCGTGACTTTAAGCAAATCCCTTTGATGTCTTGGTGAGTCGAGGACAACAGTCACTGTTGCGAAGCATCCTGGATAATTGCCAAGAGAGTGTCCACTCAGGAGGAAGGGGGCCAGGTGTTGGGCTGAGAAGCTGCTCCAACAGGAACAACAGAAATGAAGAAGAGGGAGGAGAAAGGTCAGTGTGTTGTGTGAGGAGTGAGTACCAGGGAGGCAGATAGGAAACAGAAACTGGGGATTGGAAATAGCCAGGAAGGAACTAAGGATGAGGAAAGACCAGACAGTGAACTACTGGCAAAGATGCTTTAGACCGATGGGTCTCTCAAACTGTGGTCCTTGAACCCCGAGGGGTGTGGAGACAGATTCTTGGTTCTCAGTGCTCAGTAAGGATATTTAAATGTTGTTTTCCTCTTATCATGAGAGCTAAACAGTGATTTAAGTATATCCTACATAATATGGCCTTTGTGTGTACGTAATTGCTAAGCAATCCCCTCAAGTTAGAGACCTTGACTTGTATTGACTTCTAGAGTTTGGCCTCTGTTGGATGGGCTCTTAATAGCATGGTATCTGCCACTGTCCTCGTGTCCAAGACCTGTAGGGTCATAAATGGCCCCTGGAAACCTTTTCCAGAGTACGATTTTAGTCCCCCTTTTATTTAGGTATTGAGGCTCAACGTTTGCCGTTGTGAAAATGACGGGGATTTGCAGTAACGCACTGTTGTGACTGCTGCCGGTGGATGGAAAATGCAAGTGAGATGCTGGAGTCAAGGACCCAGCAAAGGACACTTAGCTACGCTGCCTGAGCAAAGGTCTTACAGGAGTGTGAAAATCCTAGGTGGAAATCCTAGAGCTGGTGACATAAAGAAAACTTGACTTGAGATCAAATTGTTTCTAAAATGTTCTTTCTTTTTTTTTTTTTAATGTTTTTTTAATTTTTGAGAGAGAGAAAGAGAGAGAGAGAGAGAGGGAGGCACAGAATCCGAAGCAGGCTCCAGGCTCTGAGCTGTCAGCACAGAGCCCGATGTGGGGACCGAACCCACGAACCGTGAGATCGTGACCCGAGCCGAAATCAAGACTCAGACACTTAACTGACTGAGCCACCCAGGTGCCCCTAAAATATTCTGTTTCTAGTACTTACAGGATTTTGTGAACATTCTGATTGTGATCTCTGTACTAAACCCAGAAATTTGTTTTTGACGTCTGCTGTGGGAAAAAATCTTGAGACGTTATTTCCCTCCGCTGATGCCACCAGTAATTAGATCCAAGAATGCATTTGGTCCAGGTTTTGATAATTCAGTGGAGCTAACAAACTGTAACGTGAGTATGATAACTTTTCAGAGTTTATAAAGCAATGCAACATTAAAATTGCCCTTTAATTTGGTTAAATGTAAGATATGATTACGCTCACGTAAAGAAAACAGTACTGGGGAGCCTGGGTGGCTCAGTTGGTTGAGCGTCCGACTTCGGCTCAGGTCACGATCTCACAGTTTGTGGGTTCGAGCCCCGCATCGAGCTCTGTGCTGACAGCTCAGAGCCTGGAGCCTGCTTCAGATTCTGTGTCTCTCCATCTCTCAGCCCCTCCCCTGCTCATGCTGTGTCTCTCTGTCTCTCAATAATAAATAAACATTAAAAATTTTTTAAGGAAAAACAGTATTGTTATTAATATGATTTTACCTAAGAACAAAAGCAATAGATTCAAACTCAGGCATCATGGTACCAAATGCCCGGTACCTACATTATCAACTTAGTTTGAGCAGAACAATAATTTCCCAACTGTTAATTTAATATTATAAACATAAAATTGATTGAATTTCTTGTTTTGGTTTACATTTAACTTAACCCCCCCCCCCCCCGCACTTTGTCTAGTACGTGAAAGTTATGGGCACAATGAGACTCTATACCTAGGTTTACTTGTAACATTAGTTAAATAATGTTACAGTGAACCCTGGGAAATCTATTAGACTTTGTCTTTTCAGAAGAGCTTTCTTTGTACGTTACTCAGTCTAGAGAAATACCGTCTTAGGGCCTGCAAGGAAGGCCATGTCAACATACAGTAGGTTATCAGTGTTGGGAGATCATTCTCTAGGAGACCCTCATGTGCTTGTGCACATCTTGTGAGCAGCATGAAAATGCTGATCCTCTAGCTACTACTATTGCTGTGAGTAAAAAAAACCACCTTTGTCTCTGACCCAAGCGTTTTGTGTCTTCTGCCACAACCACGAAACTATAGCTGGCTGAATTGTTATCTTTCCAGTAGGGCAAAATCTCAGATCCTTCCTGGTTCTAGATAGTTAAGCTGGCCACATGCAGGAAATGGGTCTGAGCTATGACCTGAATGATGAGTACAGTGTAACTAGATAGATGTGAAGCTGCCATTCCACTGGATGAATGTCACAAAGACTTGGAATGGAAATTGGTTGTGGCCTTTGGTGGGGTGGTGAATAGATTAGCCTGACTAGAATAGAGGGTTGGAGCAAGGAAGCACAAAAAATTAGATTGGGAAATTAAACAAGGGCTAAATTATCATGTATTGAAATGTTGTGTGAAAACAAATCCTGTATGTAATAGAAAACCTTTGAAGCCTTCTACCTCTGAATAATTGCTTTATTTGTTCACTCATTTACTTAAGCTTCTAAGCAAGGAGGTGACATAATGAATGTGAAAGTGTGATGGTACTGAAAGTGAAGTATGGTGTAATAAAACATCACCAGATTTCTTATCCTGACTCTGCCACTTACCAGGTGTGTGACCTAGTGCAAGTTATTTCTGAGTCCAGTGTTTCCATCTGTAAAAGGGGGGTAGTAGTCACCTTAGCTTAGGGAGGTATTGCAAAGATGGTAACTAATGTCTCTAAAGTGCTTAGTGCAATGCAGTACATAAGGGGTCAAAAATTGGTGAAGATTCTCAGCCAACTATGTGCAGAATATAGATATGAGAACATAGACCTCCTTTTTTTTTTTGAAGCTATAACAGCTATATAAGGATAAGATCATTAGGACCCAGACTAAGATAGTGATGGTGGTAACAGAAAGGACCTTGAATAAATGAAAAACTAGTAGAGCTTGGAGATTGGTTGGACATCATGAAAGCCAGCATTTTGTTGAGTACCTCCTATGTGCCAAGTGCTATTCTAAGCCCTTCAATATAGTAATTCAGTTCTCCTAAAAGCACTATAAGTAGATATTCTTAGTCTTGCCATCTTACAGTTGAGAAAGCTAAAGCTCACTGAGATGAAACGACTCACCTAAAATCAAACACCTGAGAACAAAAGCAATTGACTCAAACTCAGGCAGCACGGTACCAAAGCCTGGGTGCTGAACTTTCATGCTATGCTATCTCCGCAACATCAGAAGAAGCAAGGAAACAGTCAGTGAGGACTCCTGGTCAGAAGTTCCAACAGCCCTGCAGCATGTGGTTCTGATGCTTGCTCTATTTTGCCTTTTAGTCTACCTTGTAATTTTTTCTTGCTGGCCAGACATGATGTACTGTGTGGAAGGAACTACTGCTCTAAATAGGCATTTAGTAATGAGATGGTGAGGTGTGGGAAGTGTTCTACAGTCATGTGATTAGGTCTCAGTGTTTGAGTGAGCCTGTGCCTCTGGACTGTGAACTTCACAAGTGTTTCTCAGGGTTTTTTTTCTCCTCACATGGGACAGGTTGACTAGATTGGGCTGGAGTTCGGTATTTCCCTCTCAGTCAGTTAGCCTCTGATAATACCCTGGCAGGTTAGGCTCCTGAGGGCACACCTTGTTAAGAACAGAGTGCTCTGGGTTTATTTCAAAATTATTCCTTTTTCCTTCCACCTGCTGAAAGCCCAAGGGGATTTTTCTCCATATATACTGTGGGAACCTAGTTGAGCTCCTAGAGGTAAATTTCCCAGTACTGTGGAGACCCCAAGTGGGTCTCCCTGGAGTTTATAACTCTCAGATTTGTCCACAGTGAGCATACATCAACTCATCAATGACAGTTCAGGTTTTCTTCCCCCCAGTGGTATCCACTTGTGAGTCTCGGCTTTGGGAAACCGTGACTCCCTCTACACCCTTGTCTCTCCAGCCGTGGGGGCAGCACTTTGCCCTGTGTCCTCCAAGCATCCAAAAACAGCCGTGGATTGTTCAGTCTGCTCAGCTGTTTACTTGTTGGAGGGAGTAGTGACTTCCAAGCTCCTTATAGACCTGGAAGCTGGAAGTCTTCTTCACTGGTCTAGGACCTGAGGAGGGCAGGAGGGACAGAAGCTTGCCCTGAGAAAATGTGTGTGAGGGGGAACATCAAAGTGGAGGTGGCCTGCAGGTATCTTTGTGAGAAGCTGGAGCTGAAGGTGGAGATGTGAGAGTTGCCTCTAACACAGGAGATGTGTTCCCTCAACATCGCCCTCTTTCACTGTGAAAGGAGTGTGCCCTTAGGTAGAGACTGCCTGGCACAGCTGACCAGGAATTGGAGAAGAGTTAGGGACATCTGGCATCTCTGGGACTGGGGTTTCAGGGGGTATTGTTATATCTTATATCTCCTCAGAAGGACACTCAGGCCCCTTCTGCCATTAGTGACTCTATTGTCCAAGAGCAAGAAGGTAAGACCATGGGTTTTTCCCTTTAACCCCCGTCATTGCATTGCCTGCCATGGTTGACTCTTCATTTCCTCATGATAGACATCATGGTAAAATGGAAAAAGTCCCACAGTTGGAATTAGATGGATCTGCATTGAAATTGCAACTCTGTAACTCACCAGCTCAGTCGTTTTCTGTAAGTTAATTATAAATCATTGAATCTCGGTATTTTTTTAACTGGCAAATGAGAATAATAATACCTTTCTTACACAGCTGTTTTGAAATAACTATGGAAAGCCTTTAGTAAGTGTCAGTTACCTGCCCCGGCTACTCCGTCCCCTCCCGGGCTGGTTTTAAGCCATGGCCACGAACTCTTCGACACCCTTTCCACTGAGAGGTGGGGTCCGTGTCCCCTCTCCTTGAATCTGGGCAGGCTGACGACTACTTTAACCAATTGAGGAGGGTGTAAGTGTCATTATGTGACTTCTGTGGTCATGAAAGACACTGCAGCTTTTTTGCTGGTTCACGGGAACACTTGTTCTCAGAGCCTGAGCTACCACGTAAGAAGCCTGGCCACACTGAGGTTGACATGTTGGAAAGCCCATGGGTAGGTGGTCTGGTGGACAACCACAGCCGAGCCCGGCCTTACCACCACTCCCAAGGCACCAGGCAAGTAGTAAAACTGAATTGACCCTTTCAAACCAGCCCAGCTGCCAGCTGAATACCACAGACTGACCTCTATTGATGACACATCAGTAGAAGGATCACCCAACCAAACTCTATCCAAATTTCCAACCCATAAAATTGTGAGATACAGTAAAATGATTGTGTTGAAGCCATTAGGTTTGGGGGTAGTTTGTAACCCAGCAGTAGTTAACGAGAACAACCCCTTTTATCCCAATCCCTCCTATCCTCGGCCTCCTTACCTAAGATTGCCAATCCTGAGTGTTTTCTGACTTGAATCTCATCCTTCCTTGTATCTCATTATAAAAAAATCTGATTTGGGGCGCCTGGGTGGCTCAGTCGGTTAAGTTTCTGACTTCAGCTCAGATCATGATCTCATGTGAGTTCGAGCCCCATGTCGGGCTCTGTGCTGACAGCTAGAGCCTGGAGCCTGCTTCGGATTCTGTGTCTTCCTCTCTCTCTGCCCCTCCCCCGCTCACTCTCTATCTCTCTGTCTCAAAAATAAGTGAGCATTAAAAAACATTTTAATGTGATCTGAGGGCAATTCACTGCATCTCCCTGCACCTCCTTCCATCCTTCCTTCAGTAGGAATTTCCTGGGTGTTTCCACTCTGCTCGATGTTAGGTGCGGCAGTGATCCCTTTTCCTTCTGTCAAGGACCAGCACACTTGTTGAAAAGACCAGAGAGTACGTGATTTAGGCTTTGCCAACAACTACCTAACTCTGCTTTTGAACCACAAAAGCATTCATAAATGTAAGCAAATAGGTATGGCTGTATTCCAGTAAACGTCACTTACAAAAACAGGCATCAGGTTAGGTCATCTCCACCAGGCCCAAGTTTGTTGACCCCTGATCCAGGTGATTAACACCTGGCCAGGAACCTGTTACCTCTGCAGATATCTAGTTTCTAGAGAAAGAGCATCCACCCTCTCCCCCTTTCAACTCCAATAGGACCTAGGACGTAAGCCGAGTCTTGGTTGACGGAGGGTGGATGTTCAGATACAGAGATCATGACACCAAAGTACAAACAAGGATGTTGAAGAGGCTGATTGAGCAGCAGAGGAGAATGATCCTAGAAGAAAAGTGATAGGTAAGGCAGGAATGCTGGAGGACCTCATTTTCTGAAATTGAAAGCGCGTTTCTTCGGCTCACTCATTTTTCTCTCCAAAGAGTTGTAAGGACAAGTCAGATAGGATAAAATGGCCGTGAGCTTCGTAGATGCCTGCCAGGTGTTATTAAGGCGATCGTCTTTGGGTTTCAGGAAAATAGCTTCTTACAGTAGATGTCTTTGCAACACGGTGTAAAACCTCTCCCCCTCCCTCCAGCAGAGCTGGCATTCACGGGAAGGAACCAGAATAGCATGTAACGTTCCATCAGCTCTTCCAGCAGTGAGACTAAATACACACAAACTCTTCCAAATTTATACCTGCTGCGAACGTGAACAGTGACACGGTGTCGTTCTGCTGTGGGGTTCGTCTGGACGAATCACAAAGAAGGGTTACGCATGCCCCATCACTTTCCTGCCTTTTCCAACTTCACCATCATGCCTTTGTGACCAAAACCACAACTCTGGCTTCACTTTCATTCTCCTTTTTCTGGTAGCTCTGTCGTGACGATAGTGAATCCAGATTGAGATGGAAATTGAAAATTCAGAGGAGATACGATGCAGGTTTATCTGGCTCTCTCGGCTTTTTATCTTTAAATCAACTCAGTTTATTTCAGTTAAAGGGGTTTATTGGAAGGTTACACAGGGACATAAAGAGGGCAAGATATCTTCTCAGGGCTGCAAAACCAGGCAATCTCGTGAAAGATTAGCAAAGTGTGGCACCCAACGGTAGCTCCAATCCTCCATCCAAAGGTCAGGGAACCTAAGAGCGGGGCTTTGTCTTACTGTTTTCCTGCTGTCTTCTTCCTTAGTGTCCTTTGGCTTCTAACTTCACTGCCGACTGCTGACCCTTTCGAGCTCTCTCCTTCCCATTCCGTATGAGAAAGAGTGTGATTTGGATCGTCTGTATCCTGGGAAGAGTAGAACAACACCTGCAGGAAGGATAGTGCAGGACTACCAGACAGCCTGTCAGTGTTGGCTTCGGATCAGTTTCTCGTGTTTGGTTCCATCAGCTGAGGCTGGTGGGGGGCGGGGCAGGGGATGCAAAGCCTTATGACTTGGCTGTACTCATAGATTCCTCTCCAGGACCCGCCTAAGCCCCAGGTCCAAGCCATGGGCACCAAGAGGCGATGCTCTAGGACCTCCCTACCCTGCCCCTTCTCATCCTGTGTCCCCAAGTTTCCTGACTCTGAGTCTTCTCTTAATCATGATTCCACACCTGGCCACTCATATTTGCATTGGCTTCTGACTCCTCGAGAACCTTCAAAGGCGGTGGCTCAGCCTTACTGTGCCAACTGTCTCTGTGTCACATTGCCCTGGAAATAATTCTTCACCCGGAGGGGCCTGCTGGTGTGGAGGGCACAGTCCAAGCTGCTGAAACAGAAAGACCTCAAAGTCCAGAGGCTTAAATAAATATGAGCTTACATCTCTTCCCACTCACGGTCCAGAAGTGAGCGGTCTATCATTACCTGCTCCCTTTCATACGTGGCTTCCTTCTTTGGGTCCCAAGATGGCTGCTCCCGTTAATGCCCTTTGCCAGCCAGTAGAAAGAGGGGAAAGAAAACAAATGGGGAGTGTATACCCTTAGAAGGGGGAAACCCCGGCAGTTGCCCACATTACCTCTGTCCACATCCCACTGGCAAAATCCTAGTCATGTGACTCCCTCCTGGCTTCTAGCCAGGCTGGGAAATGCAGTCTCTGGACGGGCAGTTGTGCCCTTCTAAAACTCAGAGTGGGCGTGGGTGGGTAGGTCGTTGAAAGGAACGAGGGAGAATGAATTCTGTAGCACAACAAGGGGGCTCGGCTGCAGGGAACAACTTCTGGACTGAGCCCAGGGGCGGATCCAGATTTTATGGGACCCGAAGCTCAGGCACCTCCTGAAGCCCTCTTTTGGACAAAGAAAGCAAACTGATGACCACAGATTTATGAATACAGGACTTTAGAAGAGACCCATTCTAGTGAGGGACCAGAAAGCTGAAGCCTTATCGGCTTCATGGTCAACCCGCCTCTGCTCGGGTACATTCACCACTGTCTCCATCAAATCCTCCCTACTTGCACAAATGGCAGGTTAGACCCCCCTCTACAGGCTGGATTTTCTAAGCTTTCAAAGCCACTGCCAAACGTGGTGGCAGCATCTTGCTAAATGGTAAGAAAACAAAGCAGAACATGTCCTAAATTTCCTCTTCCCGGTGCTTTTGCTCTAGTCTCTACCGATGCAATGAGGCTGGCTGGGGGGCTACCCCAGCAAGGGTTGAAGACTGCTCTGCCTCTAATGGTGTAACTGGGGTGTAGTCCTAAACCGCGCTGCCGTGAGTTCTCCTCGGGTGCAGTCTACTCCCCAGCCCCTGACTGGTGGAGAGACCTCCTTATTTATGGACAATTATTCCGTGCAGACACGATACCGTAAGAAGCCCGTTGGGCAGCTGCTCGTGGAAACTCTTACTGTGTCTTCATTTTCATATCAGTGAGCACGCTGTAGGAGACAAAGAACAGACTGAGGACCATGGCATTGTCCTGCACACAGTCAATCAAGACCAGGCTAATTAGATTTTCCAGGTGCTTGGATACGGTGGGACTGCGTATTACACAAATACATAGATAAACATTCCCCAGCCACGAGGACCAAAGGATTGCCGCAGAAGGCTGCAGAATAAGTCTTTCGAAAAGGCTTCCGTTCTCTTGCTTGCATGTTCTTTCTCGTTCAGGGAACATAATGAAACCCCAATACAATCGAAATGCCTGGACTTGTGCGTTATTAATGAGTTTTATGGAGTATAGCAGTGTCCCCCCCCCCAAATGAAAATCTGAAAATATACGTGCCAAAGGCTAGATGAAATCAAATATATAAATACTAGCACGTGGAGAAAAATATTCAAAAACAGTGTGATGCATTCATGCCATCACAATAGCAATCAGGGACGGTGATTGCTGTTCATATCTGCATTCATACCGTCCCTTGACTAATTTTAATCTCCTTGACTTTATATGAGAGATTTTTTTTTTTAATCACATTCCTCATTCGTTAAAGCTATAGCCTGCCCCTGGCTATTGACTGTGTGGCACATACACTCCTCCTCCGTGGCCTTAGCATATCTTCCCCTTTCCAAAGGTTAGCTGACACCAGAATCTCTAAACGTAAGAACGCTGTGGCTTTGTGACTTCTTTTTTTGTGAATATGGACATCTGGGCATTTGCGTGGTCACTGTACTCGCATTTCCTCTTACGTGTTGTGTGGATATCCCTCGGGGGTCCATCCTTAGTCCTTCCCTCCTCTTCCTTAACATTCATACATCGGTGATTTTTCGTGCCTTATCGCCAACTCAAAACTCTCCTCTTTGAACTTTGAACGGATCCTGTGGAGTATCTCCTCTCAGGTGGGACACAAGGACTACAATCTGAGACGGTTCCAAATATGAACGCATTGTCCCTCCCACCAGTTTGGTCTTCCTCTCATGCTTCCTAGCTCCATGAATGGCTCCGTCACCCCCGCGGGGTTGGGAGTCACATTTCACTCCTCCCTCCCATTGATCTCACTCTCCATGTTCAGTCCCCAGGCTGTGTGGATTCTACCCCTCCATTTTATCTCACACCTGCCTACTGCTCATTCTCCACTGGGGAACCTTCAGCCAGAATTTCATTATCTCTTGCCCAAAGTACTGAACAGCTTCTGCTCTCCCTGCTTCCCGCTGTCAGGGTGATTTTTCTAACGACACGTGTCAGTTCTATTCCTGCCTCGTCTGAAATGTTTCACAATTCCCCACAGCTTTGAGGATAAGGCCAGAGTTCCCTCAGGATGGCCTACGACACCCTTTGTTTTCCATCTCTCGCTTACCTATTTGGCAAAACCAATGTGCCTCAGAGCTTAGAAAAGTCAGTGCTTTCTTTGTTCTCCGAAAATGTCTGCGGTCTCCCCTTCTTAGAGGTCTCACCACCTCTGTCTGAGGAGCTTTCTTTCACCCTACCACCCTGGGTTTGGTGCCTCTTCTCTGTGCTCTCATCCCCCACTGGGTCTCCCTGTCCCACCGTTCCTGCCATACTGCATGGGGACTGCCCAGTCTTATTGGCTTCCCCCGCACCTATACCAGGCCCCTGAAAGGACTTGATCTCATCAGAAAGAGACACTGCCTTGTTCTTCTTTGTGTTGCTTACATCTTAGCATGATACTGACCCACAATAGGCGTTCAAGAAATGCCTATTAAATTAGTGAATTTGGTAAAAGAGAATCAAGTGTTAGATAGGTGGGATCAATGGCTGAGAATGTCTAGAAATTATGCATTATAAAATCCACTGGGCGTATTCTCTTCTACTCTTTGCGGTGTCACTTTCTACCCTCTCAGGTCCAAGTTTCTTATCCCTTAACCCATAACTAAATGTGTGATGTGCACCTCCTCTGTGTCAGAAATGTCACAGTGCACCAAGGATATCTAGGATGTAAAGTTGCCCGTGGGATTCTCTCTCCCTCAAGAATCTCATAGTCCAGGTTAGAGACATAGCTAAAAACAACTAATTATATTGCAGTGAGATCATTGTTAGTAACACAGGTGATATAGGAAGACAAAGGAAGAAACATCTTGTCTCTCAGAGACAGAAATAAGGAAGAGGTGATATTTGAATCTTGAAGCCTGGGTTGGTGTTTACCAGGATGATGAAGGTTTGGGCATGAGTATGTTACAGACGGAAAGGTCAGCCCCAACATTAGGTGACTGACTGAGTTCTGGAGATGGGAGGTGGAGGGCTTAGCTGGACAAAGTCACGAAGGGCAATGCCCACCATGCCAAGAACTTTAGACTTGGCCTTCCAGGAGATGAGGAATCACTGAACAGTTTTAAACAAGTTTAATCCATTTTGCATTATTGAGGGACCATTTGGGTAGCTCTGTGGAGAGTTTTAGAAGAAGAAAGAAGCAGCGGCAAGATTAGTTAGGAGACTATTATAGGGTTGCAGGTCAGGTGTTATGGCAGCTCCATATCCTAGTGGTTACACATGTGGCCTTCACATCCCAGCTCTGTTGGTTGCCAGCTTCAAGTTACTGAACTTCTCTGTGCTTCAAGGTCCTCATCTGAAAATCCGGCTTGTCATAAAACCGATGAGATAGCCATCCAAGACTAAATGCACAGTCATACAAAGTGCTTAGAACAATGCCCACCTAATTCTATGAGGGCAAGAACCAAAAAGAACATAGAATAGAGGGACCAGGTCCAAAAAATATTTGGCAGGGAAAATTGAAAGCATTTGGAATATGACAGTATGTGAAGGTAAAGAAATGGGCAACTCAAGGATGAGTCCCAGGTTTCTGGCCTTCGCAACTGGGTGAGTGGTGGTGCCTTTCAGAGGAGGAAGAACAGGAATTGTTCGAAGGTCAGGGGTTGGTAGTGAGTTTTAAGAATGGTCACTTGTTACTTAGCAATGTCACAAACATTGGGTGCCTGACAATACACTGTACCGAGCGATGACTCCGAATTCCAAATTTTGTGAAAATTGTTCTATTTTGTTGAGTCCAGCTTCAAACCTTTGAAACTGCAGATTTATCCTGATTTGCACACATAGTTTGTATCCCACAAGCAGAGCAAAACTAAGACACTGTCGCCGCAAAACTTCAATTTTCCGTTTCAGGAATCAGGCTGTTTGTAATTCAGTTTTCCAGCAAACACTTACTGTTTGTTAAATCAAGAGCTAATATGCCTACAAGGATTAAATCTTCGACAGGGCAATTATACAAGGGACGGTGAGAGAGCCATGTGATTCTTTAGCTCACCTTCTTGGTGACTCAGGAATTTAGAACAAATTCCCTGGTGTGATTCATTTGAACCCACACCTAATCTGTCATACATTAAAAAAAAAAAATTATCAGTAGGTGATACTCGCTCATGAGAAAATCAGTGAGCATTATGCCATAGAATTCTTATAATTAAAAATGATCCTACTGAGGGTCTAACAGAAGGAAGAATAAAACATCCTCCACATAGAAATTTTAAGACTTTAAGGAATCCAATTCAATGATCAGAATATGCAGTGTGAACCTGTGTGTGTAATTTCTACTTTTATTTTTTCATCACATATGCATCGAACAACTGCTTTCCCTAACACTCTGCAGGGTGCAGGGCACGCTACAGCATTCCAGGCAAATACCCACACGCTCTGGTGGAGTTCACGGTAACGCGAGGACATCAACACAAAAAATAAACCGGAAAAAATTTTTTTTAACATTTTAATTTGTAATAAACGCTGTGATGGAAAGAAGGGGCTGAGCCTGGGGCTTACGGATAAGGAGGAGATAACCCTGAAAAGACTTGGGGGAAAGCTTCCGAGAAATTGGGAATAGCACACATGCAAAAAAGCCTGCTTAGGAATTCAAGAAAAAGACGAACACGGCTGGAGTTCAGCAAATGGGATCGGTGGGTGACAGCTTCAGGAAGGAGCTTGGCAAAAGTTTCAATGTTTCTTTCAATACATGGGGGAGGGTTTCCATAAGAAGGAAGGTGGCTGATGTTTTCAGTTTAACCACACCCCGGGACCTGGGCAAAATGTTGCAGCTATCCATATCCTCGACACACTGTAGGTCATAATAACAGGCTGCCATTATAAGGGGCAAGATTCTTTCTTGGCATTTCCCACACTGGCACAGGTAGTTATGAATCTAGATAGCAGGTAAGTGCACTAAGGACTCCTCTGGGGTCCTGGAATAGTTCGGACCTTATGTTCAGGACGTGTTTCCTCCTGCTCTTGACAGGCTTGGGTAGCAGATTCCATCGCTCTGAAGGAGAGCTTACCTTGATCTCACTTGTGAACTGATGCTTAAGTCAGGAAGGCTCGGCCTCTGTTAACCCACATTCAAGATTCACGTCCGGGGGCACCTGGGTGGCTCAGTTTGCTGAGTGTCTTTTGATTTCAGCTCATGTCCTGATCCCAGGGTCATGGGATCAAGCCCTGTGTTGGGCTTTGTGCTGAGTGTAGAGCCTGCTTAAGATTCCCTCTCTCTGTCTCTCTCTTTCTCTCTCTCTCTCTCTCCCCACCCTCTCTTTCTCTCAAATAAAAAAAAAAAATAAGAGAGATTCACATTCAAAAGGAATGCTGAAGAACTGAAATGGAGCTCACAAACAAGATTTTGGGAAGGTAAGTGGATTTTAAAAGAATGTAGGATTCTCTAGCCAGACTTATCAAGGAAAAAAGAGAAAGGGACCAAATAAAATCAGAAACAAGAGAGGAGAGGTAACAACTGACACCACAGAAATACAAAAGATTACAACCGAATTCTACAAAAAGTTATATGCTAACAAAATGGACAACCTAGAAGAAATGGATAAATCCCTGGAAGCATACAATCTTCCAAAACTGAGTCAGGAGGAAGTAGAAACTCCGAACAGACTGATAGCTGTTAATGAAATTGAATTGGTAAATCAAAAAACTATGGGAAATAGATGTCCAGGATCAGGTGAATTCACAGGTGAACTCTACCATTTAAAGAAGAGTTAATACTTACCCTCCTCAAACTATTCCAAAAAATAGAAGAGGAAGAAAAGCTTCCAAATAGGCTTTATGAGGTCAGCATTACCCTGACACCACAATCCAAGACACCACACACACACACACACACACACACACACACACACACACAGGAAAACTACAGACCAATGTCCTTGATGAACATAGATGCAAAGATCCTCAACAAAATATTAGCCAACCACATTCCACCACATTTTAAAAGAATCATTGGCCATAATCAGGTGGGACTGATTCCAGGGATGCAAAGATGTGTCAATATTTGCAAGTCAATCAATGTGATTCATCACATCAACAAAGCAAAGGATAAAAATCACATGATCATCTCAGTAGATACAGAAAAAGCATTTGACACAATTCAACGTCCGTTCATGATAGAACTCTCAACAAAAATGGGTTTAGAGGGCACGTACTCAGAACAATAAAGGCCATATATGAAAAACCCACAGCGAACATCTTAATGAAAACAACCCTGAAAGCTTTCCCTCTGAGATTAAGAACAAGACAAGGATGTCCCACTCTCACCACTTTTAATCAACATAGTACTGGAAGTCCTAGCCACAGCAGTGAGACAAGAAAAAGAAATGAGAAGCATCCGTGTTAGTAAAGAAGAAATTAAGCCGTCACTATTGGCAGATGACATGATATTATGCATAGAAAACCCTAAAGACTCCCTCAAAAAAAACCCCAGGAAGTAATAAATGAATTCAGTGAAGTTGCAGGATACAAAGTTAATACCCAGGAATTCATAGCATTGCTATGCACTAATAGCAAAGTAGCCCAAAGAGAAAATAAGAAAACAGTCCCGTTGACAATTGCACCAAAAAGAATAAGATACATAGGAATCAACTTAACCAAAGATGTTAAGGACTTCTACTCTGAAAACTATAAACTATTGATTAGAGCAATTGAGGACAACACAAACAAATGGAAAGACATACTGTGCTTGTGAATTGGAAGAATTAATATTGTTAAAATATCCGTATTACATAAAGCAATCTACAGATTCAGTACCGTCCCTATAAAAATACCGACAGCTTTTTTCACGGAACTAGATCACATAATCCTCCAATTTGTGTGGAATCACAAAAGACCCTCAATAGCCAAAGCCACCTTCAACAACAGCAACCACAACCACGACCAAGCCGGAGGTATCCCAATTCCAGATTTCAAGATCTACTACAAAGCTGTAATAATCAAAACAGTATGGTGCTGGCAGAAAAACAGACACATAGATCAAGAGAAGAGAGTAGAGAATAGAAAACTGAGAAATAAACCCACACCTAAGGCCAGTTGATCAATGACAAAGGAGGCAAGAACATACAACGGGAAAAAGGACAGTCTCTTCAACAAATGATTTTGAGAAAACTGGACGACCCTGTAACACCATACACAAAAATAAACTCAGAATGGATTAAAGACTTAAAAGTATCAAACTCCCAGAGAAGAACAGAGGCAGTTATTTCTCTGACATGGGCCATAGCAACATTTTTCTAGATATGTCTTCGAAGCTAAGAGAAACAAAAGCAAAATTAAACTGTTGAGACAACACCAAAGTAAGCTTATGCACAGTGACGGAAACCATCAATAAAACAAAAAGGCAACATAATGAACGGGAGACGATATTTGCAAGTGATATAGCCAATAAGGGGTTAGTATCCAAAATACATAAAGAACTTACACAATGCCAAAGATAATAATAACAATCTAATTTAAAAATTGGCTGAGGACCTAAAAAGACATTTTTCCAAAGAAAACATACAGATGGCCAGTAGGCACATGAAAAGATGTTCAACATCACTAATCATCGAGCAATTGCAAATCAAAACCACAATGGGATATCACCTTACACCTGCCAGAATGGCTAACATCAAAAGGACAGATAACAAATATCAATGAGAGTGTGGAGAAAAGAGAACCCTCGTGCACTGTTGGTAGGAAGGTAAGTTGGTGCAGCCACTGTGGAAAACACTTTGGAGGTTCCTCAAAAAATTAAACATGGAAGTACCGTATGATTCAATAATTCCACTCCTGGGTATTTACCCCCCCAAAAACAAAAGCACTAATCTAAAAGGCTATATGCACCTTTATGTTTATTGCAGCAATATTTACTATAGCCAAGATATGGAAGCAACCCAAGTGTCCATCTGTAGACAAATGGACAAGGAAAATGTAGTACACACATGCGCGCGCACACACACACACACACACACACACACACACACATCACAGGAATATTACACAGCCATAAAAAGGATGAGATTATGCCATTTGCAACAACATGGATGGACCTAGAGGGTATTATGCTAAGTGAAATAAGTCAGCCTGAGAAAGACAAATACCATATGATTTCCTCGTGTGTGGAGTCTAAAACCAACCAAAAAAACCCCCCAAAAACCACAAATAGACAAAAAGCAGAACCAGACCTGTAAACACAGAGAAAAAGCTGATAGTTGCTAGAGGGAGAAGGATGGGTCGGGTGGAGGGATGGGCAAAATGAGTGAAGGGGGAGAGGGAGATACAGGCATCCAGTTCCATAATTAATAGGTCATGGGAACAAAAGGCACGTCATGGGGAACATAGCCAATGATATCGTACTAGCAACATATGAGGACAGAGGGTCGCCACACCCGAGCGTCGTGTGATATTGAAACTTGTCGAGTCACTACACTGTATACCTAAACTAATGGAACGTTGCGTGTCAACTACACTCAAATAAAAATTAATAATTTAACTTAATAATTTTTTAAAGAGGACGTAGGGTTCTCTGACCCCTAGGGACAGTATTCTTGTTGTTTTCAGCATCTAGCTCAGCGGTTAGTTGGTACCAGCTGGCTGGCTGGCCGAATAAGCAAATACACTTGGCATGAGTTAGGACCCAGCCTGGCACAAGAGAAGGCAGCTTGACCTCGCCACTCTAGAGGCAGCCAGACCTCGCCGCTCTGGGTTTCTGGGACCCTCCGCTTCTGCATCTGTAGTGCGGGAGTGACGATCCCTCTTTGGGAGGTTGGATGAAAATTGGAGATAATGTCCTGAAGCATCTGGTATGCGAATTAGCATTGATAATTTGGTTGCTATTTTTACTGTCATCATCTCAGGCTCCACACTTGGTGTCTTTGGCTCTCATCCATCTTCTAAACCGCCCGGTTGGGGTTTCGTCCGGTCCCCTCTTGTTGCCAGCTGGTCATCTCCTGGTTGGGTTGTGTCACTCATTTCTTGCCGATCCCCGCTCAGCCCTCCACAGCGGCCCACAAACCCACCCCCAGCCTTCCGACCCTCCAGCCTCCCTCCCATTTCCCTAAATAAGCCAAATTACTCGAAAATTGTTTCCTGTCTAGAACCCTCTCTTTTTCTTTCTCCACCTTCTCATCCTTCAGGGCTGGGTGACATTTGGGAGGCCCAACATGTGAGTCTTGATTGAAAAGAAGGAAGTCAGTCGACCGTGGCCGGATTTCCCATCCTATTTACCAAAGGTGCTACTAGGGGCTTCTTGGTTACCGAAGAGAGTACCGCACCTGCTCACAAGAAGCAAATAGGTGTAAAGCTTCATGAGCCTAAGAAATGCGCTGGCAGTTGGTAAAAACCAAAGATGTAGTTAAGTAAGAAAGCTCTCACGTGGATTATTAAGCTTCTGAGCAAAGCTGCAGAGAGGTGGTCCAGGAAGGGGTCCACCAGACAGCAGTGTGAGTAGGAAACCCTCTCTTGTATCTCAGTAGAGACAAAAGTGATTCTGCGTGTGTTGTCTGTTTGTGGAGAGTCATTTGTAACTCACCCGGTAAGCAAATGCCTTTTTTCTTTAAGATGGAGCTAGGAACCGTGCCAATAAGGGAGAAATTAAGTGTCAGTATGTGTGCTGAGTACCCTGTAACAGAGACCTCAAGCCCTGTTCTCCCATCCGTCTTCCAGAACATTGTGGCCATGTGATTTTAAGCCTCTTCTTGAGGGGGAGTCTGGCCAGCTCTGGAGGAACGACTCCAAGATGCTAGCATCAGTCTCCCCAAAAAAAAGCCTTGCTAGAAAGCTCTAGAAGGACGCCCAGAGTTAACAAGCCCCACCCGTGCTCTGAGAGATGCTGGTCAGCATTTTAACTCCCAATTCCTCATCATGAGCAAACAGCCAACATTACCAGACAGCTTAGGAAAGCCTCCAACAATGAGATGAACAAATAAAAGCATAGCGAGAAAGGCACAAGCTATTCAGGGAGAAGAAAACTTCATCTCCATAAACTGTAATAAATATCCACAGAGAGAGGAGACAATGCCTCCATGAAATCAAAACGCGATGCTGTAATAAAGGAAAATTTAGAAAACAAAGAGAGCTTTTGGAAAAAAAAAAAAAAAAAAGCTTTGAATAGCAGAAATGAAGATCGTTCAAAAGAGGGAATAGAAGACAAAGCTGAGAAAATCTCCCAGACAGTAAAGCAAAATGACAAAGAGGAAAAGATAAGAAAATAGAGGAGCAGTCCAGAAAAGTCCATACTTAAGTGACAGAGGATTTTGTGGTAGAAAACACATGGGGGGGCAAAATCATTGATGAAATAATTCAACAAGCATTACGGACGTTAGGTTTACCTGTGAGCTGGGCGGCCCGATTAAAGAACTCACGGCACAATGAACGAGGCTAGAGCCACACCAGTGCACATCGTTGTAAGTTTCCCGTGACACTGGAAGCAAATGTGGCACTTCCGAGGTCCAGAGAGGAAAAAAAAATAGGTCACCCCCAGGGGGACGGCCGTCAGAACGGGTTTAGACTTGCCGATGGCAACACTGGAGTCAAGAGAGTGGAGCCACTCCTCCGAAATTCTGAAGAAGAGCGGCTCTGTGCTGGAATCCCACCCTCACCCAGACTGTCTTTGTGTAAGAGGGTAGAATAAAGACGCTTTCTCGAGTGCGTGATCTCAAGAGATTTGCCTCCCATGTATGCCCCACCAAAGGAGGGAGTACAGCTTGGAGCAGAGTCCAGAGAAGGTGAGATCCAGAAAACAGAAGGTCCAACAGAGCAAAGAGGTGAAACCACTCCCCAGGAGCGTGGCGGAGGGAGAGCTCAGAGGGACGGCCCCGCCGAGAGGTACAGGGCAGCCCGTCCGGCTGGAGCAGCGTGGCAGAGAAAGAATGCTGTGATCAGCATGATGCTTTCTGCCACTGTCCTGTCTTTCACTAAAGGGGACGTGTCTGGGTGAAACTGGCATCGGTTCTTATCTGCACTTGGCCTGTCTCCCCTCCCTGCCCTGCTCCCTGGATCAGCGGGGGCACCTGTAACACACCAACGTGATCTGCTTTGTCCTATTCTTTTGTTTTTCATTGTGGCGAAAGTAGGTTTACCTATTTATTAAAAACTTAACCCCTTTAAATGTACAGTTCGGTGGTGCGAAGTCCATCCGTGGGGCTGTGTAACCACTCTCCAGAACTCTTTTCATTTTCCAAACCTGAACCTCTGTACCCATTCAGTAACAGTCCATGCTCCCCGCCCCAGCCCCTGGAACCATCCTTCACTTTCTATCTGCATGACTTTGACTGCGCTCCATACCTCATAAAAGTGGAATTATGTAATATTTATCTTTTATAGCAAATTGTTATTTCCCTTAGCATGATGTCCTTAGGGTCCAGCCATACTGGAATGGGAATGGGACTCTCCTTCCTTTTCTAAGGCTGAATAGTATTCCGCTGTGGGTACATAGCAGATTTGTTTCTTCATTTATCCACTGATGGACGTTTACGTTGCTTCCACCTTATATTGTCAGCACTGCTGCTGTGAACGTGGGCACACAAATATCCCTCTGAGACACAATTTTCAATTCTATGGAGTATATATACCTAGAAGCAGAATTGCTGGGTCATACGGTAATTCTATTTTTTTTTTCCAGGTGTGTTGAGATACAGCTGACATATAACGTCCTGTAAGTTTAAGATAGAAAACGTATTGATTTGATACGCAGACGTACGGCAAAATGATTCCTAGTGTTAGCTCACACCTGCACCGCATCACATAATTACCACTTCTTTTCTGAGATGACAACATTTAAGATCTACTCTCTTAGCAATTTTCAAATATAAAATACAGCATTATCAACAGTAATCACTGTGCTGTATATTGGCTCTCGAGAACTTACTCATCGTATAACCGAAAGTTTGTTCCCTTTGACCGACATCTTCCCATCCCTCCACCCCTTAGCCCCTGACAACTATCATTCTAGTCTGCGTTTCAGGGAGTTCAGCTTCTTCAGATTCAAATATAAATGACACCACTTATTTATCTCTCTTCATTTAACTTATTTCACTTAGCATAATGCCCTCAAGGCCCATCCGTGTTGTTGCAAAAGGCAGGCTGTCCTTCTTTCCCACGGTGGACTAAACTTCCATTGTGTGTGTATGTGTGTGTGTCACGTCTTCTCTATCCATTCATCTCTTGACGGGCACTTAGGTTCTTTCCATATCTTGGCCGCAATAAACGCGAGAGTGCAGTTACCTCTTCCAGGTCCCGATTTCATTTCCGCTGGATAAATACCCAGAATTGGAACCACTGGATCATATGGAATTTCTATTTTTAATTTTGGGGGGGGGACCTCCGTACTGTTTTCCGTGGTGGTGGCATCCACTGACATTCCCACCAATGGTGCACGAGCTTTCAACTTCTCCACATCCGTGTCAACGCTTAGTAGCCATCCTAATGGTGTAAGGTGGCTATCTCATCATGGCTTACCATGCTGGGGAGAGCTGGGGGAATCCGTGGTGAACTTAGAAGATATTAGAGATCACATTCTTTGACCACATTTCTAGTAGACATCGAGTATCCGGACCATTCTACAATACTGCCAGATACCCCAACTGTGGTGATCTGGATTGAGTTCCCACAAAATGTCCGTTTGTCGAGTGGGACTGTAAGAATCCTCGATCTCACTTAACACCGAATTTTGTTCATGACTCAAAGGATACAGGCAAGAAAAAGGCACAACCAGAACCTTCTTCTCCTGCTGGGTCCTCAAACCACCAGCTGCCAAACGATGTCCCTCCTCCCGCATTAAGACACATTTTGGTGTCTGAGCAGCTGATGAGTTTTAAACCGTGTGGACGACTGCTCTCAAAGAAGGCTACATCTGTTTGGAGCCTCGTGGCTTTTTAATTCATTAACTATGCAGGTAGGAAGTGTTTACCTGAATACCCACATCCTCCAGGCAGCCACAGCCCTTAATCCAAAAAATACACATTTATTTACAATACCCAATCTAAACAGAGCAGGGGATTCCCGTTGAAAACATTTTTTACATAGTCCTTCCCCATATCTTTCTCCTCCTAAATATCACTGCCGGGATTATAGGGAGGTCTGGCTGAGGCGTCTCAGGGAAGGAGTGAATTACAGGCCTGTGCTAACCCTTTTTCTCCCATTTCATCCCCAGGACTCAGATATGACCTCGCCCGCTGACCTCCCCCCTAGTCACTTCCATGCACGCCCAGGAACCTGCCCACGGGCTCTGGCTCCAGGACTCCATAGTTTATCCTTTCCCGAAGCCTTCATCCCACAGAGGTAAGATCACCCTGTCCTTAACACAGCTAGGCTTGTGCTTGCTACTCGGCATTTTAAAACGAAACCATATTTTGTTTAGATATATACATAAACATGTGAAATCTGTAAAAAACAAAACAAAACAAAACCAAAAACCAGCAAGGGACTGATGAACCCAAAGAAAGGTAAATGTTTACTTCAAACGTGGGAGGGAGGGGTATGATTAGGGAAGGATGCACAGGAGGCATTTTTTTTTTTAAGTTTATTTATTTATATTGAGTGAGGGAGAGAGTGCGTACAGGAGGGGGCAGAGAGAGAGAGAATCCCAAGCAGGCTCCGCACCATCAGGGCCGTCGGCATGGAGCCTGACGCAGGGCTCGAACTCTCAAACCGCGGGATCGTGACCTGAGCTGAAATCAAGAGTCAGACCCTCAGCCGACTGAGACCCCCAGGTGCCCCTTTACAGAAGGCTTCTAAAAGAAGAAGATCTAATTCTTCTCCAGGATATTGTGGACCCGGAGCTTTACTGGTTTTCCAACTGTACAATTTTATGCTCTTCTCGATGCACGATACGTTTTACGATAAAAACGATTGAATTAATTATAATTTCCTGGCGTCATGTCAGTAGTGAGAGGCGTGTCAGTGAATTCGTTTGGAAGCAAGCCCATCACTTTGACATGCGTGTTCTGTGAGATGTTCCCCAAAGTCACCATAGGATGGGGGGGTAGTGAAGGAAAAAAAACCTAACCCAGGAAAAGGCAAGGCCCCTGACAGTCTGCCCTACTGCCACCATAGCTGTGCTTCAGAGGACAAGCCACTTACTCTCTCTGGTCATCAGTTTGCTCATCTGCAAACTGGGATACTAATAGCAGGATAGTAGGGAATATGGCTCAGCTGCTGCCTTCATGGAACTTAGCAATCGTTGGGACAGAGAGGCAAGTACATGTAGGTTCTACGGGTACTAGAATGGGACAAGCAAGAGGTACAGTGGGAGCAGAGAGAAGGGATCTCTACAGTTTGAAATTAAGGCGGTGCCACATATGAAATATGTGCTATATGATTTTTAAGGGAAGTTTCTATACTTTAGGGTTTAACTAGGAGGCTGCAGACATTGTAACTTGCAAAAGACAGCTAAAGGATCACTCTTGCTTCCTACCTCCACACGTCCTGCATACCCACCTCGATGACATTACTTTTCCCTCTTCAGTGCATCGATTCGTGTGTTTGTCTCTCCCACTGGATCATGGCCTCCCCGAGGGCAGGGGTTTGTGTTACTTATCTTTGTATCAGAGATGCTTGGCATGTACATTGCTGTTTCCCAAGGACTGCGAATCAAGTGTCGCCCTTTTATCATGGCCTCTCCCTACCTCCGGTCCCTCTCTGTCTCTCTGGTCTCTTCTCATACCGCCGTCCCCTGCTCAGTACACTCCAGACACTCTGGCCCTCCTTCTGTCCCTTGATCATGCCGAGCTCATTTTCACCCAGGGCCTTTGCACTTGCTGGGGACTCCTCCTGGAGTGCTCTTGCCTCGTTTCGTTCAGCTCAGCTTATACGCCGTCTCCTAGCACCTTTTTTTCCTGTCTTCCCACCTGTCCCCTCGGCCCTATTATCTCGACTTATTTTCTCCAAAGCATTTGTACTACCTGTAATTAGATGATGTATTTACCTTTTATTTGTGGTCTCTCTCCTCCATCAGAGGAGTGGAGGGACCTCCAGTGTCTGTCCTGTCGTTTCTGCCGTATCTCCGTTAGCTAAGCTATTGTCTAGCATATGGTAGGTACTCAATACATTTTTTGAATAAGCAAGTTCATGGACAGGTATTCTATAACTATTTCTGTAACTGAGATGAATAATGTCTTCCCGAAGAATTTTGCAATGAAGAAAATGGACTCAAGATTAGTATGCTAATATAGTGCCTGACACATAGGAAGCACTCAATAAATATTTATCCACTGAATGAATATACAGAATACATAAATAGCTCTTGCAAACCAATTTTAAAAACCCAAAACCAATATATAAATTAGCAAAGGAAGAACTTTTAGAACTAATGGGTTTAGCAAGGTTGCAGGATTCAAGGTCAATATACAAAAATCAATTGTATTTTGGGGCACCTGGGTGGCTCAGAAGGTTAAGTGTCTGACTCTTGATCTCAGCTCAGGTGTTGATCTCAGGGTCATGAGTTCAAGCCCTGCATTGGGCCCCATGCCGGGCATGAAGCCTACTTAAAAAGAGAAAAACAAAACATAGAGCCGAATTGACTGAAAGACACGTACCCTGTTCATTGTTAAATGTCTGTCCTCCCTAAATTGATCTATCCGTTCAACATAATCCTTATCAAAATCTCAGCAGGATATTCTTATAGGTGTCAACAAGCTGATTCTAAAAATGACGTGAGAAGGCAAAGGAATTAGAATAGTCAGTACGTTTCTGAAAAAGAGGAACGAACGGGAGGAGGCATGCCACCGGATTTCAAGAGTTGCTATAAAAAGCCAGCAATCAAGACAGCGTGGAATTGGCAAAAGGATGGACATATAGACGAACGAAACAGAACACAGAGCCCAGAACCTGACGCGTACATTATTGATCAACTGATTTTTTTTTTTTACAGAGATGCAAAGGCAACAGAGAAAGATAGTCTTTTCAACAAAAATAGTACTTGAATAAGACATCCATGTGCAAAGGGGCGCCTGGGTGGCGCAGTCGGTTAAGCGTCCGACTTCAGCCAGGTCACGATCTCACGGTCCGTGAGTTCGAGCCCCGCGTCAGGCTCTGGGCTGATGGCTCAGAGCCTGGAGCCTGTTTCCGATTCTGTGTCTCCCTCTCTCTCTGTCCCTCCCCCATTCATGCTCTGTCTCTCTCTGTCCCAAAAATAAATAAATGTTGAAAAAAAAAAATTAAGACATCCATGTGCAAAAAGAATGAACCTTGACCCGTGTCGTGCACTGTATACAAAAATTAATTAAAAATACATCAGAGAGGAGTGCCCGACTGGCTCGTTCAGGAGAGCGTGTGACGTTTGATCTCGGGGTTGTGAGTTCGAGTCCCCTGTTGGGGGTAGGGATTACGTAAATAAAAAAAGTTTTTTTAACCTAAAAAAATAAAAAATAAAAATACATCATAGACCTAAAATGTAAACCTGAAAATACAAAACTTTTGGAAGATAACATGCAAAAAAAAAAAATTCTTGTGACTTGGGGTTCTGGGAAGATTTCTTAGCTATGTTACCAGAAATATGATCCACAAAAGAACAAGCTGATGAATTTGAACATCATCAAAATTAAGAACTTCTGCTCTGCAAAAGACACTTCAGGGAATGAAAAGACAAGCTAAAGACTGGGAGAAAACATTTGCAAATCACGTATCCACCACAGGACTTAGATCCGTGATCTATAAAGAGTTCACAAAAGTCAATAATAAGAGAACAAAACCCCATTTTTAGAATAGCCAAAAGATTTGGATAGACACTTGATCCAAGAGGATATATGTATGGTGACAGGTGGTAACCACATATAACATGATGAGCCTTTTGTAATGGATAGAATTGTCACATCACTATGTGTGCACCTAAAACGAATGTAACATTGTATGCCAACTCTCCTTCAATTAAAAACATTTTTTTTTAATTGGAAAAGAAATAGTTACTATTTAAAAAAAAGAGGACATATGGATGGAAAGTAGTCACGTGAAGAGATGCCTCTCACCATTAGGTGTTATGAAAATGTAAATTGAAACTACAATGAAATGCAATTTTACATACGCCATTTTGGAAATCTACGTCTGATAGCTCCCAACGGTGTGGAAGATGGGGAGAAACCGGAAGTCTTGGGCCCTATTAGTAGGTGTGTCAATTAGAATGATCTCTTTAGTTTGAAGTTTGGCACCATTTAGGTGGAAGATTCGTATACCCCAGGACCCATCAATTCCACTCCTAGACAGATTGAGAAAAACACGTGAAGTTGTGCACAAGAATGGTGCACATGAACGTTCGGGACAGCATTGTGTAGTAACGGGGGAAAATGTAGAAGATATGAAACAGGAGAGTATATAAATTGTGGTTTGCCCGTACAACGGTGTATCATATTGCGGGAGTTACCAAACCATAGCTCTTGAGTCCAATCCAGCCCGATGACTGTATGTGTAAATAAACCTTTATTGAAACTCAGCCACCCCATTCCTTGACGTTGTCTCTGGCTGCTTTCATATTACAATGGCATTGGGAAGTGCTTGCAACAGAGACTGTATGGCCTACAAAGCCTACAATATTGACTGTTTGGTTTTTATAAGGAGTTTGTGGGTGCTTGCTATACAGCGATGCAAAGAGATGAATCGGAGATACATATACTGTATCAGTCAGGGTTCACCCAGAGAAACCGAACCAGTGGGAACCAGAGGGAGACATACGGTAAGAGGTTTACTGCCAGAAATTGGCTCATACAACCGTGGACCTGGCCAGACAAGTCTGAAATCCACAGCACACGTCATCGGGAAAGACAGACTGGAACAGCCGCGTGCGAGCTCAAGCTGCTGTCCACAGATGGAATTTCTTCCTCTTCAGAGAAGCCTCGGCTCTCCTCTTAATGTCCTTCAACCGATGGATCGCATCGGGTCCACCCAAATTATCTAGGAAAATCTCCTTGACTCGAAGACAGCTGATTGTGGACTTTAAAGCACATCTATAAGATACCTGCCTAGTAACACGTAGGTGAGTGTTTCATCGAGTAAGTGGGGAGTGTAGCCAAGTTGACACACAAAAGCAACCATCGTGCTTGCCAACAAAGAAAATCTTGTAAATAGAATGCTGAGCACCGGCAACACAACGTTGCCCCATGGTATGTGAGGTATGGGGAACCTTTACATAAAAGCTTAAAACAAGCCAACAAGAGAACAAAGGTGATGGATACATAGGTCTGTCAAACCATGTGAAGCAATGATAAACAGCTACTTTTGATCCTGACTGCCACCGGTGGGAAAGGAAAGGGATGGAAGTAAGGGTGGGTGTGTGGAACCTGTGATTTTTATATATTCATTTATTTTTAATGTTTACTTATTTTTGAGAGAGAGAGAGAGAGATTGAGCATGAGCAGGGGAGGCGCAGAGAGAGGGGGAGACGCTGAATCTGAAGCAGGCTCCAGGCTCCGAGCTGTCAGCACAGAGCCTGAGGCGGGGCTCAAACTCACGAACCATGAGATCATGACCTGACCCAAAGTAGGATGCTTAACCGACTGAGCCACCCAGTCGCCCCTATCCGTGATTTTTTTTTAAAGGTATAACACTCCAAAGCAAGTAAGGCTTTTAAAAAATCTTGCTAAGTTTGGTCTTGCTATTGCAATTGTTTATTGTATCATTGTGTTTTTAAAATTCTTTTTAATGTTTATTTATTTTTGAGAGAGAGACAGAGCACAAGTGGGGGAGGGGCAGAGAGAGAGGGAGACACAGAATCCGAAGCAGGCTCCAGGCTCTGAGCTGTCAGCACAGCTGACAGGGGGACTTGAACCCACGAATTGCGAGATCATGACCTGAGCCGAAGTCAGACGCTTAACCAACTGAGCCACCCAGCGCCCAAATTGTATTATTGTTAATACCTGTGTGTGTGTTTGCAATCTTCCACAATACTTTTTTTGAAATCATAATGATTGCCCTTCTTCAGACAAGCCTGAAAAGCATGTTCACACTGGATAGATAGTCAAGTTTGAATTAGAACCCCACTGGATAGGATCAGAGAATAGAAGCTTCTATTTTTCCCCTAAATGCCAGATACACCTTGGGTGGCTGCTTTGGGGATTTTTTTTTCATAGATCAGTGTCTCAGGGACTGAGCCTCACCTCCTGGGAGCTAAGTCAGGAAAATCATGGTGTTCATGGTACTCTAAGCCTGTGCCCAGCGGAGAGCGCAGAGCAGGGTGTGAGTCATTCTTACTGGAGCATTGACCTTGGCTGACCTCCACAGTGTCAAGGTCTATAGCCAAACAGAACTCCTCACTTAAGGAACTAGAGATAAAGAGGCGGGTGGCCAGTCACATGGCACATGGCCCCTGTTGGAATGAGACTTGTCACACCTCCCAGGGGGCTTTCAGCAGGACCTGCCCATGCATTCACAAGCTAAGGCACACGGTGCTGAGACACCCGGGGCTGAGGGTTCTTCCTGAACAACGTCAGATGACTTCTGATTTCATAAGTGGTGTTAATGTTTTTTATGCTTATTTATTTTTGAGAGAGAGGGAGAGAGAGCATGAGCAGGGGAGGGACAGAGAAAGAGGGAGACACAAATCTGAAGCAGGCTCCAGGCTCTGAGCTGTCAGCACAGAACCTGACGCGGGGCTCAAACTCACAAACTGTGAAATTCTTCAGCGGTTTTATACACAGACCCAGAGAATACAACCTGCCACATGCCTGCAGCAGTGGACCGACTGACATTTCATACGGCATACCAACATAAGTCTTTTTGTGAAAATTAACTCTGTTTTTACCGTGAAAAAGAATTCGTATCTTTGCAGAAATTCAGCATATCTGAAAAAGCAAGAGAGGAGAAAATATTAGTCTCCCAAGAATATCCTGATACTATGGTAGCGGTAGTCTTTGTTTTTCTTTGCCATATGTATGTATATTTTCCTGCACTGAAGTCATCCTTTCGATAATGATTATTGATCAGCTACTGCGTTCCACGCTTTCTTCTGGGCGCTAGAGATATATAAATGAACCAAACAATCAAAGGGTCCTTGCTCTTAAGGAGCTAAGAGTGAGGAGGGCCAACCATAGACAAGTAAATGCATTAAGACACAAGAGAAATTTGGATAATATGTGGTGTAATGAAAAAAATAACGCCGGATGACACTGCAGACTTATAATGTGCTGTTCTAAGCCCTTCACTTCATCCGTATTATTACATCCGGTAAAACTTGTGCATCTGTGCGCGCTTTAGAGGGAAGGTGGTTACCGTAAATCTTAGAGTACAATGGTCAGGGAAATGCTCTTGGAGGAGATGACTGAGGAGTGGAGGTGCGCCTGAACAGAATCTTACAGCCTGGGGGTTAGGAGCCTTCTTGGAGAGGGCACAAGAAGTTCAAGTTCCCTGAAGATAAAATAGATTAGCATGTTGGTGAAACAGAAAGCAAAAGACAAGTATGGCTGGAATTTGGAGACGAGAGGGACAGAGTTGTCAGCAGTGACACCACGGATGCGTATTTTGTGATCAGGCCGTGGAGGGCCCTGAAGTCCACAGGAAAGGCGTTCCAGTTTTATTCTATGATACTGGAAAGCCTTTGGAAGATTTTAAGCGGCAGAGTGGTAAAATGCGCTATCTATCGCCTTAAAGATCACGGGGCACAGCGTTCGGCACATGGATTTGAAGGAGGCAAGAGCCAACACAAGGGGATCAGTTCAAAGGTCCCTGTGGTCGTCCAAGCAAGAGGCTGTGGCTCCTCGGATGAGGGTTAGGGCAGAACAGACGAACAGAAGACGAGCCAGTTAGGATTTTGTGAAGGTGACACTGTTTTTAAAGTTCTAGGTATGCCATTTATTTTGCTACACTTTATAAAATAAGGACTTGAAATTTCTTCTGAAACAGAATTTTAAGACCTAGCAGCCACAATTACGGAAACCAAATTGGAGAACAAGCAGGGGAGCCTGCGAATGATACATCCCAGGAAGATGGCAGGGTGACCCCAGGACTGCCTTCCTTGGACGCTCCGAGGAAATTTTGAAAGCGGCAGAACGAGGCAAGTTTCTCCAGCTGTTCCCCCCCCCCCACACACACACACCCATTTTACCCCCTATTTTCATGGTCTCATTTCGGTATGAGTAAAGGACAGCTTTTGTTACAGCTGCTACTCATGCAACAGCGGAGACAATCAGCTGACACATCTCCTGTGCCTGACTTCCCAGCATCCTTACAGACACGATCTGAAGGTCAGGGACCCTCTTTGCTACAACTTTGCCTGCCTTAAGTCCATGGAAAGTTGAAGGCAGCTACAGGCAGGGCTTTACCAAAGGCTAGAGCACCTGCATTACTGGTTGTGACAAAGAAGCCGCTCCTCCTGCACCTTACTATCTACAGTAATGATGCCAGATATCTTTTTTCAAGTCTCCCTTGTGGAGGGATTGCCAATCTCAGAGTATCGTCTTGGTCCTTAAATTTTCGCTCTAATGACCACAGGATGACTGCCTCTGTTTTCCAACCAGACTTGGCTACCATCTGGGTTTTTCGGATTGAATCCTCATGGTGTAATTTAACCCAGCCCTCCATTCTCTATATTTCCTATAAAGTTGTAAACCCCAACACACGTAATCCTGACAACAACTGAGACAGGGCCATCAATGTGCCCGCTTTACGGAGGAATAAACTGAGGCACAGAAACCTTCCATTCCAGAGGTCATAAAGCCAGGGTTTGAATGCAAGCAGATGCTTTTAGCCTGCATACTGAACACAAAGAAATATATCAGAAAAGCACGAAGGCAAGTCCCCGTGGTCGAGCATTCTCCGCGAACAGATAACTGGCGGGTTTGTAAGCCTAGAAATCGATTAACTCAATTATCAACAGTTACTGAGTACCCGTAGTGCGTGCTGGGCTAAGCTGTGGGATACAAAGGTGGACCGGACCATGCTGAAGATGATGAGGGCTATCATGCCTGAGGGCTACACAGAGCCTGCTGTGTACCAAGCCCCGTGCTAGGTGCTGTGGAGACAGTGATGATGGTCACAAAGTGAATTTCCTGTTGGAGCTCATTCTCATGCAAGATACACGGTGTGTTAAATGTTGTAATGGGGATTGTTCAGAGCTGTGCGGTCCAATCCAGGGTCACGTGTGGCTACTTAATTACAATTGAATAAAATTTAAAATTTAGTCCCTCAGGTGCACTGGCCACCTTTTTTTTTTCTAAACATTTTTATTTTCAAGGTTTTTGGAATCCATTGCCACATTTTTCCCCCGAAGAGTTTTGCCAATTCATACACACAAAAGCAATTCACTATAATCAGTGCCTGCCTCGAGCTGGTCCTTGGGAATAAAAGGCAGATCCTCGTGTAAATTCCAGTTTTTCCACATCCTCGCCAGCATTGGGCTTGAGTTTTCTTTTTTTTTTTTTTCTCTTTTTAAAAAATTTTATTATTTTCCTAATATAATTTATTGTCAAATTGGCTAACATACAGTGTGTAAAGTGTGCTCTTGGTTTTTGGGGTACATTCCCGTGGTTCATCGCTTCCATACACCCAGTGCTCATCCCAACAAGTGCCCTCCTCAATGCCCAGCACCCATTTTCCCCTCTCCCACCCCCCATCCACTCTCAGTTTGTTCTCTGTATTTAAGAGTCTCTTATGGTTTGACTCCCCCCCTCTGTGTTTGTAACTATTTTTTTCCCCTTCCCTTCCCCCTGGTCTTCTGTTACATTTCTCAAATTCCACATATGAGTGAGACATGATATCTGTCTTTCTCTGCCTGCCTTATTTCACTTAGCCTAATACCCTCCAGTTCCATCCACGTTGCTGCAAATGGCATGATTTCATTCTTTCTCATTGCCACGTAGTATTCCATTGTATATATAACCCACATCTTCTTTATCCATTCATCAGTTGATGGACATTTAGGCTCTTTCCATCATTTGGCTGTTGTTGATAGTGCTGCTATAAACATTGGGGTACATGTGCTCTTGTGTCCTTTGGATAAATTCCTAGTAGTGCTATTGCTGGGTCATAGGGTTGTTCTATCTTTAATGTTTTGAGGAGCCTCCATGCTGTTTTCCAGAGAGGCTGCACCAGTTTGCGCTCCCAGCGCAAGAGGGTTCGCGTTTCTCCACATCCTTGCCAACATCTGTAGTTTCCTTTCATTTTAGCCACTCTGACCCGTGTGAGGTGGCATCTCACTGTGGCTTTGATTTGTATCTCCCTGCTGATGAGTGACGTTGAGCATTGTTTCGTGTGTCTGTTGGCCATCTGGGTATCTTTGGAAAAGTGTCTACTCATGTCTTCTGCCCATTTCTTCAGAGGATTATTTGTTTCTCGGGTGTTGTGTTTGGCAAATTCTTTACAGATTTTGGATACTAACCCTTTATCTGGTATGTCATTTGCAAACATCTCTTCCCATTCCATCGGTGCCTTTTCATTTTGTTGATTGTTTCCTTTGCTCTGCACGGCCCCCTTTGAAAGTGCTTTAGTTTTTTTAAGGGCATGTTACTTTTTCCTTTTAAAAACAAACAAGCAAACAAACAAGCCTGCTTTATTGAGGTGAATTTGTATGCCATTCAATTCACCCATTTCAAATGTATAATTTGATGGTTTTCATTATAATCAAAGAGTTCTACATCCGTCATTGCCATCAATTTTAGAACATTTTCATCCTTCTCCCCGCAAATCTAGCATCCATTAGCATTCATTCCCCATTTCCCCACCAAGTCCACCGCTCCCCAGCCCCAGGCAGCCACTAACCCACTTTCTGTCTGTGTAGATCTGCCCATTCTGAACATTTCCTAGAAATGCCATCAAACAATGGGGCCTTTTGTAACTGGCTGTTTTCAGTTAGCATAATGTGTTCAAGGTTCATCCATGGAGTAGCACGTATCGGTGCCTCATTCCTTTTTACTGTTGAATAATATTCCGTTGTATGGATGTATTCCATTTTGTTCATCCATTCTTCAGTTGATGGAGATTTGGGGTGTTTTCACCTTTTGACTCTTGTGAATAATGCCATGTAAACTCTCGTGGGGACGTGTGTTTTCATTTCTCTTAGGTGTGCACCTGACAGTGAAATTGCTGGGTCATAGGTAACTCTGCGTTTAACGTTTTGAGGAACTGTCAGACTCTTTTCCAAAGTGGTTGTACCTTTTTATATTCCCACCAGCAGGGTATATGGACTCCGTTTTCTTCCTATCCTTATTAACACCTGTTATTATGTTTTCTGATTCTAGCCATCCAATAGGTGTGAAGCGATGCTCATGGTGGGTTTGATTGACATTTTCCTAGTGGCTAATAGCACTGAGTATTTGTTCACGTGCTTATTAGCCATTTGTATACCTTCTTTGAAAACAAAATGTCTATTCCCATCCTCTGCCCTGTGCATATGTTATTTTGAACTAAAAATAGAGTATAAAATGTTGTAAAGCATAGTAAGCAAATACTAAATGCTGGGGATGGTCGTCTCTGGGGAAAGAAAATGGAGTCATTTCTTTTTTGCTTTTCTCAATTTTTACAACACACGTAAGCTTTTGTCATTGGCAGATATTAAATATTTTCCCCAATTCTTTGTCTTTTCTGATGTGAAAAAGTAGCACAAGATTGTTTTTGTTTTTTTAATTAGAGACAATATCAGCCTGAAGGTAACAGTAGCTAACACTTCAGCAGATGTCCCTCCAGGACATTTTTCTAGGCTTTCTGTACTTGTATGAGGCTGGAGAATACACGCAAGTTCACGTTATGCCTTTTGTTCTAATCGTATCATAAACGAGCCCTTGCATATTATAGTAAACCTCTTGAACTGTGTCTTCTGAAAGTCTCTAGAAAAAAAAAAAATGCCACGGTATATCTCTTGGTGTGCAGAATGGTCCTGAAAAAGGGCGTCTTTCCCACAGTCATGACTTTAAAATGAAGGGGAAAAAATGAAGGCACACACGGACACACTCTGTCCCCCAACCCTTGGAAACTGCAAGCGCAGTAGAGCTTGGGGAGCATGTAGCCCGTCCTTTGCTTCAGTCGGACCCTCCCCCTGCTTCACGCAGGGAAGGACAGAGAGGAGCCTTACACAGTCCGAGCCAGCTGGGCGGCTGTCCAAAATTTTCTAACTCCTATCTCCATGGCGTGGCTGTGCTTTTTGACTTAAAGTGTTTGTAAATCCCCACCACACTCTAAACTCCCATATTTTTTCCTCAAGGATTATTTGTGCGAGAAAAAAAACCACATTCCTCTTGCTTGCCCCATCCTCTTTCTCGTGAAGTCACCTGGGCCATCCGGACAGGCTGACTGCAGACAGAGCTGTGCTGCTTTTTGCCTTTCTTTTCCCCGCTCCCAAAGGCTCCAGGGATTCCAGTGGCAGTGGCTTCAAAAGCTGATGGCACAGATTCCATTTTTTCCCACGATAACGGAATCGACAGCACTCTTTGCTAGAAGACACCTTGACACTTGGCTCGATTCTCGGTAACAGTAAAAGCTGTGGACTCTTTACGTTCCCGTGCGTGTCCACAAACGTTTCCAAGACAGGGTTGCCGTCCCCCAACCCCCCACATCCTAGGCTGCTTCCAACCTAGACACTCAGGGAAAACACTAAGAAACAAGAATAGAAGAAATCTGACGGCTGAAGACCCTCCCCTCAGCTCGCAAGCAGAGCTGTGCGAGAATAAGTTTAACGTGAAACGATTTGTCTTTATTCGGCGCACTGGGGAGAGACTATAGTGTTCTCCTCTCCTTCCCAGGCACAGGGCTGCAACAGATTTTTCCGGGCGTCTTGCTGGTGGGTGTTATGAAGGCCCAAGTCTGACCAGCGGAACGTAGGCGGATGTGATGTTTATCCCTGACATCTTAAATCTTTTGCCCTCTCGTCTAATTCAGCGGGCATTTGGGAATCGACGGTTGACCATTATGCTGCCACAAGATGGAAAGACCCAGGGTCCCCGAATGACCGCGTGAAGCCAATTCTGCCACCAAACTGTGTTGAACAGAGGCATGAACGGGCAACGAACCCTTACTGTATTAATCCACATTGGTTGTATCTTAAAGCAGTTGGCATAGCCTGCTTAATAGATTTCCTTTTTCTATCCCCCATCCCAGCAAAACGTTCTAGGTTGCCGGGACAGCTTGTGGACCGTGTGCTTAAAGAGATGTCAGGGTAAGCGTTCCATTTTGCTAGCCAAGCATTCAAACGTCGCCAAGAGACGAGGCTAGCCGGTGAGGTTCTGCCGAAATGCTTCCAAGTCAGGGAAGCCCCTGCATTTTCTGAGAAATAAAAGGAAAAATGAAGGTTGTCCTCCTGGTGCGTTCACACCGTGAGGTGTCACAGAGACCTTGAGACGTCTTAATGTGGGCTTTGCCGGGTGACGAAAGTGAACACCCCCTTCTCTTCCACAAGTATTTATTGTGTGGTTAGCATCATGCCCCCCATCTCGCCTCAGAAAGCAAGTCTGAGAAATTCAAGAGTTGGCCCTGGACGCTGCCCCTCCATGCAGGGGGGACCTCAGATGGCGCATGGCAAGTGAACTGCAAGAATGTGTCAGCTACGCCGATGTGATGTCTCGGGTGGACGGCTACTGCCTGTATTCAGGGAGCTTAAGCGTCTCTTGTATCCATTCCCTTCCCTTCCCGGGTGACTCCATTATTTCTTGGTACTCTTTCTAGACCTGTCACCCTTTCGTGGTGACCCATTTGGTATCACGTAGGTTCGCTGTTGATGAGAACTGTTTTCAGTGTTGCAAGGAGGTCAAAAACAAACAGTTATTTCCCGGGTTAGAACAAAGAAGGCTTTGGCTTGAATGAACTTTTGCTTAGTCACGAAGAACCCAGGGCCCGGCTCTGCTCTGGGGATAAGACGACAGCCTGGGTTTCACTCCTGGTTCCACAGTTGGATTTTGTGACTTTTACAACACACCGTTTCTCGGGGCGTAAGAGTCGCGATGCAGTTTGAGGAGTTTTGAGTGACACGACTGATGTATTTCAGCCTCTTTTCCCTACTTCAAGCTCCCCCCCCCTTTTTTTTAAGTTTATTCATTTATTTTGAGAGAGACAGAGAGAGAGAGTGCAAGCGGGAGAGGAGCAGAGACATAGGGGGGCAGAGGATCGGAAGCGGGCTCTGTGCTGAGAGCAGACGGCCTGATGAGGGGCTCGAACTCACAAGCCCGAGATCGTGACCTGAGTCAAAGACAGACGCTTAACCGACTGAACCACCCAGGTGCCCCCCCCCCCCACTTCAAGCTTTTAAACCTCTCTTTTTAAGCCTCTCCAACCCAAAGAAGGTTTCTTACTCTCTTATGCAGACCTTGACCTTCAGCTTCCTGAGAAGCCACGCTCAGACCTGATGTACCAAATGTGTGTATACATTTTGTGTGCCTTTACACTACTTTCTGAACTGCTGCATGGTTTCTGTGCTGCCGTCCCCTCTCTGTTCTTTTCCCTCGTTCTCCCCTCCGTTCTCACACGGTCTCGTTTTTCTTGTTCACTCTTCCAACCAAACCCCGTTAAGTCTATGCTGGTTTGTTTTGTGTGGTTTTTTTGTAACTTCTGGGCAAAGGGAAAATTCACCTAGAAAAGCTACCCACATGAGTCTGGTGGTAACAGGACAAAGACGCCACGGAGACAAGGAGTAAGTGAACACAGAAAACGGATCGTACGGGCTGGTGGAAATTCGGCTGGAGGTTTTCACGGCCTGTGCCTGTTTTTAAACGCGAAGGCAACAGAACATCAAATTTTTTCTTCATCTTAGGGTTTCCCCCCACCCCAGCATGAACCTTTAATTGGCAGCCGTTTTCTTTGGGGAGTTATTCACGTGCATATGGTTTTCGCGCGATGCCCATCTCGACACGTATCATTTAATAAGTGGAATAGGGTGTGCAGCTGCTACAGGGGCATGTTTTCTACCTAAAAAAAAAAAAGTTAGGAGAAAAGTAGTGAGGTAGTGGGAGTTGGCCGAGGTACACGTGTACTTCCTGCGAAGGGTTCCGCGTCCTTGACTCTTCACCCAGCTCAAGCCTTGGCACCGAATGTGCTACAGAAGGTGTCTAATGACCAGAGACCGTTAGGTTTCCAAGTGACCTCTCTGAGCCTCCTGTCTCACACTCTTGGGATACAGACCAGGAATCTCAACCCAAAAGAGGATGCAGACTTCACTGGTATGGGGACAGAGCTGCGAGGAGAAAACAGCCACTGGGGCTCCTCGCTCGGTGTTCTTCTCAAGCCTGAGAGGAAGGAGGGACAGAAGGCGGATGGGATTGAGGAAGCAATGAAGCAACGGGAAAAGAGAGCCCAAGCTCCAGGAAAGGGAAGATGGTCCAGGAGAGAAAGAAGAAAGGGACTTGGGGCTGAGGTGCCCAAGCCTTTGCTAACCTGAAAAGTAAACTCAAAGTTAGAGACCAGAGGGTCCCCAGGGGGGAACCGGTCCTCTGAAAGGAGCATCTCACATTGTACAGGGGAGTCGGGGAAGCATTTGGTTTGTCTGCTTAGAAAGGAAGTTTCTAGAAAGAGAAGGCATTGTGATGTTAAGATGACCCTTCAGAAGCTGTGAAGGCTGTAGTCTCTACTCTCCTACCGTTTGATGCCCCTGGAGGCTAGGCATGCCTTTCATGTGGATGCTTGAGTGGTTTCTTTCTAGTCAGAGAATTAATGGCAGACCGAGTTGCTAGATCTACCCACGGCCGATCAATGCTTCGCAGATTCCCTCTGGCCATCCTTTCTGGATCTCCCTTAGATATCACTAATGAAAAAGTCAAATACGCGTTAAGCAACCTAGAAGAACCCACACTTCCTCATTTCATAGAAAGGTCCAGAACGGAATTGTAACTAGCCCCCAATCCCCCATAGCTTAGAAGAATGTATCCAATGTGGTACCACAATCACCCTAAAACATAGCGGGCAGGATAGTCTCACCAAAATGGCTGTGACCAGGCCACTTTATCCCTGTACGTACACGCTGCCCTGCAAAATGTAGGGTGTATTTCCCCTCCCCTTGAACCCAGTTGCTCTTGTGACTGCTGTAGCCAATAGAATGAAGCAGAAGTAGCATTCTAGAACTTCCACGCTCAGTACCAAAGTTCCAGTTCCTCCCTCCAGGACGCCAGCTGCCGTGTAAGAAGTCTGACCCCCTTGCTGAAAAGACCACATGCTTTGGAAGCCACATGGAAAGAGACAGGGGGCACAGATGTGTGAGTGAAGCCTTCTCAGACCTTCCAGCAGCTGGCTGGTTGCAGCCAAGTGAGTGACACTAGCCGGTGCCCAGCTGACTCAGAATCATGAGAAATAGTAAATGGAGGTTGCTTTTGGGTTTCGGTTTTGGGGTGGCTTTTCATGCAGTGATGGAGGACTGAAGCGACTGCTTAAAAGAGGCACCATGCATTATTTTTCACGGACCTGGGAGTCGGGGGCGGGGGGGGTGGTTCTGCAGATCTGGACCGAGCCTGGCCAACCTCATCTGGACCTGCCTGGGCCTCTGCAGCCTGTGGAGGGCTCGCCAGTCAAGGATGGCCTCAGCCGTGATGACTCATCTCTGTAGCACAGGGTCTTTTATCCTTTAATGGAGTTGTCCTCCAGCGGTGGCAGAATGCCAAGAACAAGAACAAAAACGCACAAACTTTTTAACAAATAAACTTTTCAGGGGGTGCCTGGGTGGCTCTGTTGGTTGAGCGTCAGACTTCGGCTCAGGTCACGATCTCACGGGTTGTGGGTTCGAGCCCGGCATGGGGCTCTGTGCTGATGGCTCAGAGCCTGGAGCCTGCTTGGGATTTCGTGTCTCCCTGTGTCTCTTGCCCCTCCCTCACTCGTACTCTGTCTCTCTCAAAAATAAACATTAAAAAAATTGTTTTAAATAACAAACTTTTCAAGACGAGTTTTAGATTCACAAAACAACTGAGGGGAAGGTGCAGAGATTTCCCGTATCTTCCCTGCCTGTCCCCCACATGCTGAGCCGCCCCCCTGTATTAACAACCCCCCCCCCCACCAAGAGTGGTACCTTTGCTATGGTTGGTGAACCTATGTTGACACATCATTATCAGCCAAAGGTCACAGTTAGGAATTTGTGCTGTACAGTTTATGGTTCGGACAAATGTGTAATGACAAGTATCCACCACTGTAGTATCGAAACAGAGTAGTTTCACTGCCCTAGGAATCCTCCTTGCTCTATTCTTCAAACCTCCTCACCTCCAACTCCTGGAAACCACCGATCTTTTTCCTATCTCCATAGTTTTGCCTTTTCCAGAATGCTATATGACCGGAATCAAACAATATGTAGCCTTTTCAGATTGGCTTCTTTCACTTAGCAATACGTATTTCGATTTCCCCTTGTTCTTCTCCTAGCTTGATAGCTCATTGCTTTTTAGCATTAAACAACATTCCATTGTCTGGATGTGCCAGTTCGTTTATCTGTTCATCTACTAATGAACCTCTTGGTTACTTCCAAATTTTGTCCAAATTATGAATAAAGCTGCTAAACACCCTGTGTGTAGGTGTTTGTTTTTGTTTTTTTTCAGGATGCTATTTTTTTAAATGTAATTTATTGTCAAGTTGGCCAACTTACAGAGTATACAGTGTGTTCTTGATTTTGGGGGTAGATTCCTGTAATTCACTGCTTACATACAACACCCAGTGCTCATCCCAACAAGTGCCCTCCTCAATGCCCATCACCCATTTTCCCCTCTTTCCCCCAGTCAACCCTCAGTTTGTTCTCTGTATTCAAGAGTGTCTCGTGGTTTGCCCCCCTTTCTGTTTGTGACTATTTTTCCCCCTTCCCTCCCCCCACGGTCTTCTGTTAAGTTTCTCAAGTTCCACATATGAGTGAAAACATGATATCTGTCTTTCTCTGACTGACCTCTCTCGCTCGGCAAAATACCCTCCAGTTCCACCCGCATTACTGCAAATGGCAGGGTTTCATTCTTTCTCATTGCCAAGTAGTATTCCATTGTGTATATAAACCACATCTTCTTTATCCATTCATCAGTTAGTGGACATTTAGGCTCTTTCCATAACTTGGCTGTTGTTGATAGCGCTGCTATAAACATCGGGGTACATGTGCCCTTGTGTCCTTTGGATAAATTCCTAGTAGTGCTATTGCTGGGTCATAGGGTCGTTCCATCTTTGATGTTTTGAGGAGCCTCCACACTGTCATGTAGGTTTTTATATGGAACTAAGTTTTCAGCTCCTTTGGGTAAGGACCAAAGAACAGGACGGCTGGATCATACAGAAAGAGTGTGCTTCATTTTGCAAGACACTGTCAACTGTCTTTGAAAGTGGCTGTACTGCTCTGCATCCCCGCTAGTAATGACTCAGAGTTCCTGTTGCTCTACATCCTCGCTAGCGTTTGGGACCATCAGCGTTCTTCCGTCAGAAATTCTAATAGGTACGTAGAGCTATCTCGTGGCACGAACAATTTTCAAGGCTTCACTTACATTAAGTCTACTGATGTTCTACTGGCCAAAGTAAATCGTACAGGTGAGCCCAAGGTGGGAGGGGACTACAAAATTGAAGAGAAAGGGCCTGGATAAAGGGAGGCCATTAATTGGAACCATTAAGGCATCAAATCTACCATAAGGAATCTGTGCATATTTCTCACAGGGGAGTATTAAAGGGCAGTATGCTGTTGGACTAAAACCTAGAAGCAACTAGAAAAGTCACATTTGAAATTAGGTAAAACAATTAGATGAGCACTTTCTAATTTTTAAATGTTTCCAAGCTTTCTGCCAAGTCGCTCTTGCTCTGATATTGATGTTGTTTTATTTCCATTAGAGGGTGACGTTCCCCAATTTCTGTTGATATCTATGGAGAGACAGAATTGGGAAGAAATGCACGTCTCATGTAGGACCAATCACTATGCGGTCCCTTGTTCCATGAATTAATTCACAGTAATGATAATGTTAAGACTCTTGGCAGAGTTCCTTAGAATCCTGTTTAATAAGAGCTTTTATTTTTTAATTTTTAAAAATGTTTTTATTTATTTTTGAGAGAGAGAGAGAGAGCACGCGCATGAGTGGGGGAGGGGCAGAGAGAGAGGGAGACACAGAATCTGAAGCAGGTTCCAGGCCCTGAGCCGTCAGCACAGAGCCAGATGTGGGGCTCAAACCCACGATCATGACCTGGATGCTTGCTTAACCGACTGAGCCACCCAGGCACCCCAGTAAGAGTTAGCTTTCTAATTAGCCAGTGGGCAGTCTGCTTTGTGACTTCTCTCTGGAAACCTAAGGCTGCTGGCTCAACAGAAGGGAGGTAGTGGGAAAGAAGGGCTGTGTTACACGTATATGCATGCATCTGTATGTAATGTGCGTGCTCCCCTCTGATCCACCGTGATTTCAGTCTGTTTTTACCTGTTCTCACCTCCCCTGCATTCCCAGGAAACACTGAAAACGGACTTTACATTTGCCCTTCCCACTCTAGGAAGCAGCTTCGTTTTCCACTCCCTGGATTTCAGAGCGGCCAGAGGAGCAGAGAAGGGGAGACTGGGATCACCATTCCCAGATCCTAGCCAGCCTGCTACTTACAGCGGTGTGGTGCTGCCCCCTATGCAGGGATTCACTGCAGGCAGATGAAGGGTCCTTGGATCTGTTCTTCCTCCAGTGCCCCCTCTATCAACCCCAAACTGAACTTTGCTAATCCAGTGCCTCTGTTATTTCCTGTTCAGGAATTGGGAGTCAGGGAACCTGTTTTCTGGCTCTTGGGTCACTTAATGTCTTTGGATAGTAGTTTTCTCTTCTGCAAAGGGATCAAGCTGAACCAGATGTGTGTTCCTGCTCTGAACTTCGAAGAGTCTGTGATGCTCAGATAAAACCACGACAAAGTCAGGGCACCTGAGCAGCTCAGCTGGTTAAGTGTCTGACTTTGGCCCAGGTCATGATCTCGCAGTTGACGAGTTTGAGCCCCGCGTCGGGCCCTGTGCTGACAGCTCAGAGCCTGGAGCATGCTTCGGATTCTGTGTCTCCCTCTCTCTCTCTGCCCTTCTCCTGCTCTGCCTTTCTCTCTCAAAAAGGAATAAGCGTTAAAAAACATTAAAAAAAAAAAAAAAAAAGCCAGGACAAAGTCCCAGGATCCCCAACACGTGATGCCCTAAAACTCCCAGGAATGGCCAGACACATCTAGAGGAGGTAGGCTGGAAAAACTGTCCAAGAAATAATTGATATTTGCATTACCAAGGAATGACTATGCTCCATTCCAAGCTGATATTAAAACCATTACAAACTTACCCAAGGAAGGGGGAGAGAGGTACAAGAAGATTTCAAAACCAAAAAGAGGTGTTCATTTGCTGAGAGCTTAGGAAGCATCCTTTCAATCAGAAATTGTGACTCGCTAAGCCAGGGATATGTGAGGATAGGGGCCATGAAGTGCTTTTTCTCCAATGGAACGTATCCCACGTTTTACATCAGTGTTGTTTTTTTTTTTTTTTTTTTTTTTTTTTTTTTTTCTAAACAAGGAAAAGGAAGGAAATGATGAGGGTGAGAAATACCACTAGCTTCCATTCATCTGGGAAAGATCCTGTGGGTACCTTTCAGTTCCTATTAAGTAAATTCAGCTATCGTTTTCAAGACGGCCTTTTCCCCAGAGCGTCCGTACATCTGTCCCCTACCCTCTCTTCTCTCCCCCAACATCTGGTGAGACTGCAGGTGCCCCCACGCCCGCTCAGCGCCATCAACACGATGGGTCCCCTACTCCCACCACAGCCCATCCGCTCTTGACCTCTCGACTTCAGCCCTCCAGCCTTCTGGAGTCCCTCCAGCCTTCTCTCTCCCGGGACCCCTTCGCCAACCTACCCTACCTGTTGGGTAGGTCATACTTCCTGGGGACTCCTGCTGTCATTGCAAGGGGAGACACCGGCGCCTTGGAATCCTAGCTGTCCCTTCCTGGTGCAGGGGGCACCTGTGCTTAAACGCTGGCTTCGCGCAAGCACAGTCCAGCGGGCAGGCGACCGGGCGCTGCGGTGTTCAGCGGCCTGAGGAAGGCCGGGAGGGGGGGTGACCTCTCCGAAACACGGCTCTGTTTAGCGGGGCTCCAAGACTTTAGAACGGCCGGGGGGCCCGTGGCGAGCCCTGGAGAAACCCGCCAGACCTAGGGGCCCGCCCCGGCCCCGCTCTCCGTCCTAGGCACGCGGCGGCCGGACGGAGCGCCCGGCCCCTCCGCACCGACTCCCGCGCCCAGTCCGACTGCGGCGGAGGCTCCCGCCGCCGCCGCTGCAAGCCGGTCTGCCTTCCCTGCAGGGCGTGCGGGGATGGAGCGAGGGGGTGGAGAGAAAAGGGGAAGAGCCTGGGCGGCCGGCGGGCGGGGCCTGCAGCCTCCCCGAGCCGCGGCAGCCGCCGCGCCGACTGCTCTCTCCGCGCCTCGCTCCGACTCAGGCGCGCACTGCGCCGGGACCCGCGCCCGCGCCCGAGCCCTGGGGGCGCCGCCGCTCCTCGGCTCCCGGCCCCCGAGCGCGCCGCGTTGAGGCCGCGCCGGGCAGGGGGGGCTCCGGCTGCCGGGGCTTCGGCGGCCCGCTCGCCGCTCCGTGTGGCCGGAGGACTGGCGGGGAAGGAAGGGGAACGCGGGGACACACACACTCGCCGCGGCGCGCGCGCATTGCACACTCGCCGCCGCGCGCCCCCGCCGAGGCGCGTCCCGGGCGAGTTTGGCCCCGCGGCTCCGGCCCGGCACCTGCCGGCTCCGCGCGCCGCGCCCCGCCCCCGCCCGCGCCGACCCTCCGGCCCCTCCCGCCCCTCGCCGGCACAGATCTCCCGGCGCCGGGGGGGGGAAGCAACTACATCCCGACAACTTGCAGACTGTGGCGCAACTGGTCTCGACAGCAGAGGCGCCCGAATGCTGCCCGGGTGAGGTAAGTTTCCTGCGCGTCCCCGGCCCCTCCTCTCTAGACCCTCCTCCAGGGCTGGGGCTGGGGGGGCTCCGCGTCCTGACCAACCCCGGAGGTCTCTCCACGTTCGCACTTTGTCGGCGTAGTGCTGGGGGTAGGGTGGAGGTTGTGCGTGGCCACCGAAGCGGGACCTTCATTCCGCTGGGGCCACGGCCGCGCGCTCCCCGCGAGCACCCACTAGCTCGCCGCCCGGATCCCCTCCGGCCGCAGTAACCCTCGGGGACCTGTCTGGGTTCACCTAAGGGGGAGCTTCCCCCCCCCCCCCCTTTTCGGAGGAAGCGGCTGAGTTTGGCAGCAGAAGGTGGGATCTCCCACCCTCCCCGGGCAATAAACAGAGGCGAACTTGTTAGGCGCCCCTGGGATCTCAAGAGGGGCTTGCGAGTCGGTGTTCTGGTCATTTCTGGCGCCGAAGCCGGATTGCACAGGTGCGGAACGGTTGCAGCCTATATGCAGCAGCCGACTTGGGCGTTTCGCGTTATTCTCTCCCCCAGCCCCGTCAACGTGACGCTTCAGCAGCTGGGGCGAGGGGTGGGAATGTGGGGGCAACGGAGAGGGAGAATGCCAGGGCTCGATATGCCAGGCCGGTGCCCGGAGTCGCCAAAACTGAAGACAACCAGTCTGCTTATCTCGCATCTATGCAGATGAGCCCGTTGTATTCTTATCCGCCCCCCCTCCCCCCTCACCGCCCCGGTTCCCTGGTCTCTGGTGCCCAGCATGGTCGGGTAGAAACCTGTTCCAGAGAAGTTGTTTGGATAGGCTGATGAATTCTTTCATCTGATGTACAAAAATCAGGGCTCTCAACGAGGAAATGCTAGTTACTCTGATGCTTTTTAAAGGCAGAGTGTTGGATACTCGAAACACCCACCGACCCCGTCTTCGCAGGACCTTTCTAGCCTCCCAGGGGCCCGAGCTCTAAGGTGAATGACCCTTGAGAGACAGGTTGGGCCTCAGAACGTGTTAGTCTCCTGCAAAGAAAAAAAATCGGGTCTCCCCATCAGCACTCCTCAGCATGGGTTTGGGGATCCTCGGTTGCCCCTCCGGGGGAAAAGCATCCACCCAGACTTGTCCCTTTTCCGCGGAAGGGCTGAAGTGTTCTGCAGTTGTTGGAGAAAGGCCCAAGGGTTGGTTTCATCCCCCCTCTAATGTGATGAAGTAGAATAACGTTCATGGAAGCTTCGGGCAGAGCATTTCCAGCTGAAAGGAGGCCCTGGGAAAAAAAACCTTTCTCAGCCAAGCCCATGCCGGTGGCACGTTCGTTGAGTGAGCCTTGCACCTAGTCTCGGTGCTGAGGGGAATGATGCATTCCATGCTCCGTAATGGGAGTGGAGACTTAGGAATACCGGGGAGAAAGCGGTGAAATCTGAGCCTCATGAATAATGACATCTTAGTTGAGAAAGAAAACTGTTCAGAACTGAATGGTAAAACCACATTACATTTTTGTCCAAATTAAGACTAGAGGAAATCTAATAATAATACCTTGCATTTTGAATCCGTGCCTTGTTAGTGAATGTTTTTCAATGCTCATTAAATTCTAACCATTTCTGGGGGAGGCAGGGCAAAGATTATTAAGCACATACTCGCAGTGGGAACGTGAGGCCCACAGATTCAGGGACTTACCAAGGTAACAGGAGGCTGGAATTAGAGTCACAGCCACGTTCTCTGAAATACACCACCCCCCTCCCCCATCACCGTAGTGCTGGCTCTGAACTTTAAGGTTTTCACGATGGCCAGAGTGCTTCTGCATTTCTTGTGGTCTGTGCTGTCTCACTGTGAATCACTGTTCACATTTGACAGATGAGGAAACTGAGGTTTAGACCGGGATGGGACTTTTCCATGGTATCCTGCCTAAGCTAGTGGAGGTTACAAGATAACAGAGCTCTTGATGTCCCGTCCACCGCTTTGCAAATGATGCCATCATTGCGCTTCTGATGGCGATGAGGGGACATCACGGATACTGCAGTACATTGGGGGACTATTAACCGTGTCTGCTGGTGACCTGAGTTCTAGTTCAGGCACTCTTTTTGGCTGTGTGACCCCGGGCCAAATCATACCACCTCTGAGCTTCAAGTGTCCCACATACACAGTAAGAAATTAAAAATGAATTATTTTTTTCTTTCTAGTCTTAGCATTTTATAATGCTTATCGATGTGTTTTTAATCCATCTCATCATTTTCTCTAGGGGAAAGAAAGTTTTTTTTCACCCTGCCTTGAGTAAGGGATTTAGCTAATTATCTCTTCCCCTTGTAATTTACTCCCGCTTCCCACTGACCACGTCCCACTTAGTGAGGGGGAGAAAATTCTGAGGGCACTTTAACTTAGCATTCCTATTGTTTAGTGTTACTATTTGACTTGGAAATATCCTGCTGGGCTGACCTACTGTAAAATACATATTAAGATTCACTTGGCTATCCCAGTCAACTCATACCTTTAGTATATTTTTAGCTTTGGAGTTTGTATGTAGTAACACTCAAGAAATAGCTGTTGAATGAAGGGGGTGAGTGAAATCACTCATAAGGAAAGCACATGCTGTGAAACAAAGCAAGTGTCTCGCCATGTAAATTCCCAACATCTGCTGACCCATAAGGTAATTTACCTACAGGAGGTGCGCCTCCTGAAGCTGGCAGAGACAGGTGCCTGTTACTCTCCTTCCTGAATACATCATATAAAGAAGAGTTTTTCTTTCTCCATGTAGGCAATAGACTCATGTTGTCTCTGTCATGCTCTTTTGCTCCCCTTTCCCTCCCTTAGTTGCTAGTAATGGGTAGCTGGCTGTGCATTGCTAGACATTGACTTATGCCCTTTTGTAAGAGTCTTGAGATGGAGAAACCTACCCCCCCCCTTTTTTTTTTTTTTTTTGAGTAAGTTTCAAGCAGCTGCTAATACTGGCTAGAGGTTTCACAGAGGAAACCTAATTAACAAAACCAACCTAGTTTCTGTTCCCTTTAAGGGTCCTCTTTCTACCCCTCCTTCCCATATACACAGGAGTTGTGTTTTTATTTTCAGAAGAATGATGAAGAATTAGAATGGTTCTTAAATATTATGAACAGATCCAGCCATTGGGATTGAGGTGTATGTCTTCGTGATAAAGAATTTAAATGTTAAATAGTTCAGAGACTTGTCGCTTTTACGGGTAAGACAACTGAGGAATCGAGAGGTGAATTGGCTTACTCAGGGTCCCACCTATGTTTTGCAAGAATTCTTAGGGAGGTTCACATTTAAGGTTGCGCTGGGGGTTCTGTGGTGAAGGTGCATTCTTGATTTTTAAAAATCATGGAGATTAACAGAAAACTTCTCTTTACTAGTAATAGTAGAGTGTCATAATTTTAAGCGATTTAGTATGGAGATTTGTAAGTTTCTCATCCAAGCAGACACCATTAGAGAGAAAATGTTTGTCTGTTTTCATCTATTCACTCTGATTCTCCTGACTTATGTAGATCATCAGACTCAGAATTAATACTTTGTTGCAACCAGTGCTTGAAGAAAGGGAACAGTTGGAATAGAAATACAAATGTATGGTGGTTTTCCAGGCTTCTTTTCCTGGTAAATAAAACCAGAAGCCAAAGGTGGCCTTGCTGTAGAGCCAGTGAAGTCATAAATATGTATACGTTTAATTTGCATTTTCATTTTCCTTGTACTTCAGTTAAATGGGAGTCCGAAGTTTGATATCCTGGGGGGAAAAATACATTTTTTTTTTTTTTTTTACTATGGCTAGAACCTTCATTAGCTACACTGTAAAACATCAAGTCCTAAATGTATTTGTTGCAGAAATGTGTTCTTTGTATCAAGTGTATTAACCTGAGTTGGAAAGAGTCCTTTCTTTTTTAGAAGCTGCCCAGTTAGAACTGTACATTATGTAGCTCAGCTGTTCATTTGTGGATTCATGTATGGCAATTCTCAATGCAAGGAAAATTAGGGAGGAAACCTAGCCTTCGGTTTTATTTAATATTTTTCTTTCTGAAAAAAACATCTAAACCTAGTTTAGTGATGAAATTTTTGAAATACTGTATAGAAAACCATTGGCTGCCATTGATGAAGTATTTTATTCAGCCAGGCTCCTTTCAGTATAAAAGATGAGGCCCGAGAAAACACGCTTGATTTTGTGTATTCCAGTTACAATCGTATCTACTTCTGTCTGGTTTTGCAGGAGGTGTATAAAGGAGACCATGATAGAGGAACATACAGGAATTGTACTCACAGGTTACTCCTGGGTAAGGTGTATTTGAAATACGGATAATAATCGGCACGTGGTTACATGTTGACTCAGCCGGCAGCGCCTTGGCATTATTTTAAGTTACAACTTGTACTTGAATGGAGAGCTGCGCGAAGTATGTGTTCTTCTGGTACAAAGTCTTCTGTGTTGTTTATGGGAATGAATGAACGACAGGTGTGCAGTATGTTTTGGGGAGTTTACATAGTGGGCGAGCAACTTCTGGAGACCTACTTGTTTTCTCTAAGAGTTTTAAAAAGGCACTTGCAAAATTATGATGAACTGCAAAGCATTGAGTGGACAAGGTTGCTTCCACTAAAAATGGGTGAGTGTGTATTTCAGTTGAGGTTCTGCAGGCAAGGGTTGGACTTTCAGGCACGGAGGCGAGTGGACTAGAAAGTAGAATTATCTTGAATCGGAGCTCAAGTTCTGGGATGAAAGATAGGACTGTAAAAAAAATTTATTTGGTAAGAACGAGGTGATATTTAAGCTTTTCTGTCCAGATCTGGATCTTTGGTCATAACATTTGTTGATAAAGTAGGAAACAAAAACACTGGAGCGATGAAAAGCAATGTTATGACCTGCTTGAGGGAGTAGTAAGCCTTTCATGCGTGTTTAGCTAATATTTATCAGTGGGAAAGGTTGGGCACCAGGTTTTATTTTTGTATTCTTGGGACTTAGCACGGGGCTGGCAGATAGTAAGGGTTTAATAAATGGGTAGTGACTGATGTATGCATTCAGACAAATAATGCTCTTCACACCTCTGGGATGTTTTCATAATTATTGTAATGATTTTATTTTTTTCAGACCATTTAAAAAACATCAGTAGTTTCAGCAGTTGATAGGGGTCCTTCATTTTTCATCACATACAGTGTTTATTCACCAGACCCAATCTTTTTAACCAACATGCCTGGGAATGATTTTTTTCTTTTTTTACTTCCTCTTTAACAGAAATAATAACCTGGATATAAAATGTGCCCTTTTATTATTTACAAGTACCAGATTGACATATTTTTAAAGCACCTGGAGTGGGTTAGTAGTGAGTTTGGTTCAGGTACACAGATAAGAATGGACTTTCTCTAAGTTGTTGTGGTTTTTTTCTTTAATGTTTGTTTATTTTTGAGAGAGAGCAAGAGGGTGAGTGAGGGAGGGGCAGAGAGAGAGGGAGAAACAGAGTCTGAAACACGTTCCAGGCTCTGATCTGTCAGCACAGAGCCCAACGCGGTGCTGAAACTCACTAACTATGAGATCATGACCTGAGCCAAAGACGAGCGCTTAACTGACTGAGCCACCCAGGTGCCCCAAGCTTCTCTAAGTTAATGAATTTAAGCGTGCCTCTTCTTGGGACTTTGGTCTTCTGTGATCATCTGACCTAAAGAGAACCTTCTTCCTCTGTCTTCTTCACTTCTCACAATGGATACTTGTACATGTATGTGTTTTACTTGTTTTTCTACCACCTTTGCCCAAACTCCCGCTCAACTTAAGAGTAGAAACTCCTTGGGGCACCTGGGTGGCTCGGTCGGTTAAGCGTCCGACTTCGGCTCAGGTCATGATCTCACGGTCCGTGAGTTCGAGCCCCGCGTCAGGCTCTGGGCTGATGGCTCAGAGCCTGGAGCCTGTTTCAGATTCTGTGTCTCCCTCTCTCTCTGCTCCTCCCCTGTTCATGCTCTGTCTCTCTCTGTCTCAAAAATAAATAAACGTTAAAAAAAAAAAAAAAAGTAGAAACTCCTTGAGGGCAGAAGTCCTGGTTGTTTCACACGATTTCTCAAGTATTTGGTACATAGTAGGTGCCTGCTTAGTATTTGAATGAATGAATGAGTCCCATCCGTGCTGTTCAGATGAACTGGACCACCCCTGAGGGCACTGGAGTCGAACAGGTGCAGCTCTAAGACAGCTCTTAAGCGCTCGCTGTCGTAGCTCCACGGGAATGCCGACTCCTCCAGGGGGAGGAAACAGAGCTTGCTTAGGTGACTAGATTGTGGCTTGAGTATGAAGCAAGGTCTCTGTTTCGAGAGTTGAGTTATTATTATTCCTTTCTCTTCGCTCAAAAATGAACGGCAGCAAACTGTTAAGAACTTCTCAAGCGAAACCAAACATTCCAAAACTGTTAAACCAGGGCCTCAACATCCCTAACTCCTAAGTACATGTGGTGCGTATCTAAGCCAGCTTGTGATCATCTACGGGGCAAGTCCTAGGACCCTTGAGGTGAAAACTTTTCAAGGCTCAGCTGATGTTTCTTTTTTTTTTAAATTTTTTTTTTAACGTTTATTTATTTTTGAGACAGAGACAGAGCATGAATGGGGGAGGGTCAGAGAGAGGGAGACACAGAATCTGAAACAGGCTCCAGGCTCTGAGCTGTCAGCACAGAGCCTGACACGGGGCTCAAACTCACAGACCGCAAGATCATGACCCGAGCCGAAGTTGGCTGCTTAACCGACTGAGCCACCCAGGCGCCCCTAGGATTTTTTTTAATATATATATAGAAAGTATTTTTTAAGTTTTTATTTTTTAAGTTTCAGTATTTTTAAGTTTATTTGAGGGAGAGAAAGCACACTTGGGTGGGGGGTGGGGTGCAGAGAGAGTGGGAGAGAGAGACTCCCAAGCAGGCTCTGTGCTAACAGCACAGAGCCCAGATGCTGGGCTCGATCTTACAAACCGTGAGATCGTGACCCGCGCCAAAATCCAGAGTTGGGCGCTTAAGCAGCTGAGCCATCTGGGCACCCCAAAAGCTCTTGATAGTCATGGCCCTGCTAAGTAATGGGTCCTGCCAGGACTGGGAGACAGACCAGGGTATCTAGGTGATGAAGGGTGAGCCATGCTCTATGTATAACTTAGGTTTGGATGTGACTCCAGGAGGATAGCAGGTAAAGGAATCATTCCATGAGCTGATAGTTGTCTGGGAAGAGGAGACTGGCAGTGTTCTGACAATTTCCAGGGTATTTCAAGCCAGTTCAACATGCTAGAGATTGAGGGAACACCTGGCCCAGACTCTGCCACTGCTGTGGGGCGTGCAAAAAAGTATAAACATGGTCTGGCTCAGCTCTACCAAGAACTTAACGTATCCCAGGCACCTGTGATGTGAAGTGCTCTTTCTTGGATCTGCATCGTGCACCTGAAGGTGGGCCCAGCATCCCTGTTAACAGTGGAGGACAGGGAAACCTGTTCGGATGATCACAGGCTCATGAGCACCGAGCCAGTAAGGGTGGGGCTAAGGTTCCAGTCACAGCTTTTCTGACTTAAAAATTTTTTTTTAAATATTTTGATTTATTTTTGAAGGAGAGAGAGACCGAGCGTGAGCAGGGGAGGAGCAGAGAGAGAGAGGGAGACATAGCATTTGAACCAGGCTCCAGGCTCCGAGCCATCAGCCCAGAGCCGGACGCAGGGCTCGAACTCACGAACTGGGAGATCATGACCTGAGCCGAAGTCGGATGCTTAGCCGACTGAGCCACCCAGGCGCCCCGTGGCTTTTCTGACTTTAAAGCCCACATGCTTTTCTCTGCTTTGTGCTGTTGCACCACGAAATGAAGTTTTGGGGGAAGAGCTTAAAAAAGGAAGACACAGGGGCGCCTGGGTGGCTCAGTCGGTTAAGCGTCCAACTTCAGCTCAGGTCACGATCTCACACTCCGTGAGTTCCAGCCCCGCGTCGGGCTCTGGGCCGATGGCTCAGAGCCTGGAGCCTGCTTCCGATTCTGTGTCTCCCTCTCTCTCTGCCCCTCCCCCGTTCATGCTCTGTCTCTCTCTGTCTCAAAAATAAATAAGTGTTAAAAAAAAAAAAAAGGAAGACACAAGTGAATCTAGAAGTTGTTTCTCCCACCTGAGCCTCTCTATAAGCTCCGGATTACGTAATTAACATTACGGACTTCGTGCCTGGGTATCTCAAAGGCACCTCAGATTTGACTCGTCTGAGACCAGGAGGCTGGTCTCTCTCCATCCCTGGTCCTCTCTCGCGGTTCCTTAGCTCTGTGATGGGCCCTGCCGTCCACCAGGTCACACGAGGCCGACATTCGGGAGCCGTCCTTGATCCCAGGGCATCCAACCTGTCCCGTTTCTGTTGCTTTTGCTTCCTGTGAGCATCTCCCCCGCCCGTCTGTTTCTCATTGTTCCTGCTGATTCCGTCCTAACCTAGCTTCTCATCCCTCCGCTGGATTCTAGCCAGAGCCTCCCTGGGCCCCTGAGTCCTCTTTGGCCCTCCCCTCGTCCATCACCCTGCTGCAGCCAGGCCAGTCGAGGTGGCCTAGACTGTGCCGGCCGCATTCTTGTTGCCCACGCGCGTCCTTGTCCTCAGGGAAGCAGACACATCCTGGCCTCTGTGGCTCTCCGGGTAGGTGGGCTGGTGAGCTCCTGCACAGCCTCTCAGGACTTGCTCTTCCACACTAATCTCTGCCCATGGCTTTTCAGTTGCTCAGTCACAGTCGAACCGTGAGTAAAAGACCGGTATTAATCTGTCTTAGTTCAGGCTGCTGTCACAAAGTACCACAGACGGTGCGGCTTAGAAACAACAGCGGGTTATTTCCCACAGTCCCGGAGGCTGCAGTCGCAGATCAGGGCACCAGCCCGGTCCGGGTTTGGTGAGGTCCCTTTTCTGGTTGCAGACTTCTGACTTCTTGGACCCTGACTTGGTGGAGAGAGGATGAGGGGGCTCTCTGGGATTTCTCTTCCTCAGGACATTAATCCCATTCATAAGGGCCCCAATCTCAGTAACTAATCCTTTCCCGAAGGCCCCACCTCTTAGTACCATCACACTGGGTTAGGATTTCAATATATGAATTACAGGGAACCCAAATATCGAGGCCATCGTACAAGCCTTTATGGCCATGTCATTGCCCTTTAAGAAATCATTCTGTGTTGAAACCCCGCATCCAGAGACCTACAAACAACAAATACAGTCCAAAGAAACGTCTCATGAGAGAAAAGTGCACTACACGAGATGTGTTCTGGTATTTTCAGAGGTGTTCCTTCCCGCTTTAACTTACGAGCCTGTCCTGTTACACGGGATCGGTACGTTGCAGTGGTGAAACACCGCCTTTATACGGGGGTATTGTCTCTATTTTTTCGTATGAGCCTCATCCCAAAGTTCTCACTGACTTATTTTAGCAAGACCCCGAATACTGTAAGAAAAAACGAACCCGGCTTTAAAAATATGTTAAGAACCATTTGACAGTGTTTTTTATTTTTTTCCTGCCTGAAATTCACTGAGACTTTGAGACTGCCCATTTTAATTGCCTCCCCAAGCACAAAAGGAAAGGAGCTTAAACCAGAGAACCCTGGGCTACTCAGAACTCTTAGACGGGCTGTTTTGCTTCTGGAGTGAATTTCCTGATGGCTAAGAGTTTGCTTGCTCCTTGAAGTCTCTTAATCTGTCACATCTAACATTTGCATGGAACATTCCCGCAAAGTTGTCACAACCTTCCCCAGTTCTTAAGATTATACAGAACAGAGTGTGTCTTTTGTACTATAATAAAGCGATAGCTTTGGATCTATTCAGGGATGAGAAGCTCTTTGCCCCTGTACCAAACAGCCCCACTTTACCATCTTTGAAAATTGCATCTGCTTTTTCTTGAAAAAAAAAAAATTGTTTTGGGCTTATTTCTGTGACTTTCAGCAGTGATTGCCCCTTCATTCATTGTTTGCTGTTGAGAATCTGTTGTGATCTTGGGAACCAGATAGCACCCAAGTTGTCTGAATGATTTCCCAAATAAATTCGTATTAGGCGCTGACATTGATACTTAACAAAAAGAGAAAAACACAGGTTTTGAGGGGGGACCTCAAGAGTTCTTGATGTAAAGGAAGCAAGATTTAGTTTTTCCTCATTCACTTTGTTTTTTTTGGCCAATAAAGAGTGTGTTTTTCTTACCCTGTTCTGTGGCTGTTCAGATAAATAAATTTCTACCTCTTAGGCTGAGATACTCATGGTTTCTTTTTTCTTTTTATAAAATATTTATGTGTTTCCTACATGATGGCATAGAGCACACTTGCTTGACTTCTTAATTTAACTTAAACGGAGTTGTAATTTATGGGTGTTTTGGTGACACCTTCATTTTTAATCTTTGATGCCTTTAGAGATAGTAGATAACTGAAGATATTTTTCTTCCCATTGGAGAAGTGCCATAGAAAAATTTCCCCAGTTTCCTGATGTACTTCTTCCATTGGAAAATAGACTTAAAACCTGCACTAAAACCAGGAAGGTGAATATGAGATAGTTAACTTTTTTTAAATGGAGAAATGTAGCTTATTTAAAAATTTTTTTTTCAGTGTTTATTTTTGAGAGAAAGAGACAAGAATGTGAGTGAGAAAGGGGCAGAGAGAGAGGGAGACACAGAATCTGAAACAGGCTCCAGGCTCTGAGCTGTCAGCACAGAGCCCGACGCGGGGCTCGAACTCACGAACTGGGAGATCATGACCTGAGCTGAAGTTGAACGCTCAACCGACCGAGCCACCCAGGCGCCCCAGGGAAGTGGAACTTACTTTTAAGGAGTGAGGTGAACCACACTCTTTGTAGGCTTAGAAATGCCTTACAGAGGAACAAAAAAACCCAGGAGTGTTGTCGCTTTAGCAAGCTATATTTAAATGATGCCTTTTTATTGTTTTTCCCAAGACATGCAGTTAGACGACGTAGCGAAGATTCGTGGAAAGTGGAGTAAATGGGAATTGTCTCATGCTGAGGGTTAAGAGGGAAACATGACTTTTGTTTATGTTTGTAGAAAACAGAATGGAAATTCAGCCTGTGAGATTTGTGGAAGGTTGGGCCCCATTACTCAGTTTTGTGGTTTGTCAGAAACTCCCTCTCCTAAGTGGCTATTTATAAACGTGACCATGATGCAGCATTTCATCTTGTGCAAACTTTATATAAGACAGAGTCACTTGCCGCGTAAATCAGAAGACGTCTGGAAGCGTTTGGAAACTGAGTGTTAAGCGTCCTACACGTGCACCTAGCAGCTCCGGAGACGATTATTAACAGTCCCTGCAGTTACATTTTTACTGGTTCCTTCCTTGTCTGCCTTCTTCACTGGGAAGTGATTTCCCCAGGGGGGAGGGACTATGTACGGGTCACTGCTGTTGTCCCAGCACCTAGCAAAGTGTCCAGTGCAAAGAGTGGTTGAATGGATGAGTAACTGATGTCCTTAGGCTACAACTGTTTTCAACTTGCCAGCTCCCCTTCCTCTTTTAATTTTATTTTTTTTTAGTGTTTATTTTTGAGAGAGAGAGAGAGCGAGAGAGAGAGAGACAGAGTGCAAGCGGGGAAGGAGCCGGGAGAGGGAGACACAGAAGCCAAAGCAGGCTCCAGGCTCCGAGCTGTCAGCACAGAGCCCGACGCGGGGCTCGAACCCGCAAACCGTGAGATCATGGCCTGAGTCGAAGTCGGACAGTTAACCGAATGAGCCACCCCCCCAGGTGTCTCCTGTAGCTGTCACTTTTTAAAACACGGAACCCATCTCCCTTCCCAAGTTCTCAATTTTCATCAAAGATCCCCTCATTCTTTTTTAACCTATTTTCAGAACTTTCACTGACGTTTATTTTCCTCACCCTTGTTTCCGTGCAGCTTCCAAGTCCTGAGAAATTAAACAAAAGCACGTTGTTCTCTGTTCTCACTTACATTTCCTGTACGAACACCTGTTACTTGGACTATTGTGGCAGGTTCCCCATTGGCTTCCACATCCCCCCTTCTATTAATCATTGATAATATCTGCTATCAGAGATTATAATTTTGTCACCAGCAGGCCCCCAGATGCTTAAATGCTTTACCGTGCCCGAAATCTCAGCGCTGTTGTTTGGTCCACAAAACCATCTGTACTCTGGCCCTTACGGACCATTCATTATCATTGTTGTCCCTGCTGTCCTTGTAGGACTATAGTGTGACTGCAGGTACCATTTCTTCTTCTTTTTTTTTTAAGTTTCTTTATTTATTTTGAAAGAGAGAGCGGGCGCGCGCGCGCGCGCACACACACACACACACACACACACACACACACACACGGTAGAGAGAAGGAGAGAGGATCCCAAGCAGGCTCTATGCTGACAGTGTGGAGCCTGACTTGGGGCTCAAACTCACAGACTGTGAGCTCGTGACCTGAGCCAAAATCAAGAGATGGACGCTTAACCCACTGAGCTCCCCAGGTGCCCCTACAGGTACCATTTCTTGAATGCTTACTCTCTAGCAGGCACAGCATAGAAGAAGACAGGTCAGAAAGGTTTTCGGTGCATTTTGGAGCCGTGTAACTGCATGTTGTGTAGGGTTGGTGTGGGTGGAAGGAGACAGGGCTGCAGCGGGGTGTTGAGGCCAGACCGGGGACATCTTCTTAGACGTGTTAAGGAGTGTGAACTTTTCTGAGCAATGAGGCAACAGCTAGAAGATTTTCAGGGATGAGTGTTGAGCTCGTGTTTTATGTGACATCAGCAACGTGGGCCGTAGTTTGGGAGATGAGGGAGGGGGAGGGACTGGAGATGGGGTCGGGGGTTAGTTACAGGGGAGATGAGGGTCCAGTGAAGGTAGAGAGGGAGGGGAAGAGTGAGCAGATTGGAGATGTCATAGGGAGAATTGATAGGACTGGGCGACCACTCGCATGTGAATTTTGAGGGAATAGGAGCCGTGGAAGATGGTTCTCTGGCTTCTGGCTGGAGTGGCTGCAGAGGTTGGGGAGTGATGGTCTGGTTCTGTGAAGAGGCCGCGTGTAGGCTTTGGCAGTGGCAGGAGGGCTGTGATGAGGAGTCCGGCCTTGAACTTGAGTTTGAGGTACCCATGGGATAGCAAGGTGGAGTGTGGCTGTGAGGGGAGAAGTCTATGGTGGGAACACTGGCCGTGATGGTCCCTGGCTCCGGGCGGCATTTCAGGTCATGGGAGTCGATGAGATTGAAATCGAGTAGAACACCAGGCAGAAGGTCTAGAAGGAAGCTTTATGAGTATGGCTCTAAGGAGAGAGCCTCGGGATGGGGACAGTGTTACGGGTGCTCACCAGTGTCTGAAGCTGTGGATGAAATGAGACTTGGCTGAATGGGTTTAGAGACAAAGAAGAGAAAATGTCTGAGAACCAGCCTCATTCACTTATCTTCCTTTGCAGCTTACTTCTCTGTACCTTGGCTTCTTAGATCTATTCTTTTTGGATCTTTCATTTTCTTTTCCGTTTAAGGGAATGGCATCAGATTTTCATGACCCCCCCCCCCCCCCCCATACGTACCATGGTTCTGGAAAGCTTCTCTGACCCCACCATTTCCCACACTCAGTTGCCCTGAAGGGATTTCTTGGCACACGTTCCCTTTGGGTTTCTTGCTCTTCTGACTTTCCGGGAGCTTTCCCTACGGGCTGGCTTTTCATCTGTTCTCAGCTTTATCTCACCAAGCAGATGCAGAGGCCTGACAGCACGGACCACGTCTTCTGTCTCTCCGTGTTTCCCACCCTCCCTGATGGCTCCAGTGTCTTCCACGTGTTATAGCCACCCCTTGTGATTGACCTGTATTCCGTTTTATTTTATTTTTAAAAAATTTTTAAAAATGTTTGTTTATTTTTGAGAGAGAGAGAAACAGAGCACGAGCAGGGGAGGGGCAGAGAGAGGGAGACACAGAATCAGAAGCAGGCTCCAGGCTCTGAGCTGTCAGCCCAGAGCCCAACGTGGGGCTTGAACTCACGAACCACAAGATCATGACCTGAGCTGAAGTCGGATGCTTAACCGACTGAGCCACCCAGGTGCCCCAGACCTTTATTCCATTTTAGAAGACTGAAGTATAAAGGTGAATAACTCAAAGTTCTTTAAGGATTTTTACCCATGCTTGTGCCTTGAACTAACTTGAAAGTACCTGCTTATCATGGGTTTGTAGGTAGGATGTTCCGTCTTTCCCCGAAAAAATGAAATTTAGCTGACAGAAAGGTCCACAAAATGAGGGCCGAAGTCTGGTCATTTTTTTTTTTTAATGTTTATTTATTTTTGAGAGAGAGAGAGAGACAGAATGTGAGTGGGTTAGGGGCAGAGAGAGAGGGAGACACAGAAGCCGAAGCAGGCTCCAGGCTCTGAGCTGTCAGCACAGAGCCCGACGCGGGGCGCGAACTCACAGACCGTGAGATCATGACCTGAGCTGAAGTCGGACGCTCAACCGACTGAGCCACCCAGGCGCCCCAGTCTTGTCGTTTTTTATTCTAACTATTTAAATGTTGAGAGGAGGAGGAGAGCTCTCCGACAGCTCCCCTGTGCCTACCCTTACTTCACACAGAGTGTATCTCCTGGCTTCTCTGGGTCCTGTTTCCTGTGTTTTTAGACAGCATTTTGCATACATTTGCCCAGGCTGAATCTGGATGTGGTGAGAGTTCCAGCCTGAGAAGCGAGGGTTCTGGCTCATTCCGCCCTTCTCCTGACATTCTGATGACCTCTGGTCAAGTGGCTTGACAGTCTTGTGTGAGGTTTTTCCCCCCTCATCCGTTGAATGAGAATCGATACACTGGCTCCTGGCTAGTTCAAAGGCATGTCGTGAGGCCACACGAAATGAAGGCCTTTGAGGTTCTTAGAACAAAAGCCTCATGCACATGATTTCGTAAGAGCTGCAGAAGGAGGTGAGGCTCCGGACAGCCCCATTTATAGCCCGTGGGTAAGCAGTTCTGACGCCAAGGATGTAACATCTGCTGTGACTGGGTTCCCATGAAAGAATTCTCCTTCCTTATTCTCAGGGGTCAAGGGTGACAGGTGGGATGCTTTGCCAAAGCCTGATGAGAGTTCCAGAATTTAAACCCATCCTCGTCATGGATGAGGAGAGCAGCATACCTTTATTTTTAAAGGTGGAGGGCTGTCAAAGTGAAACTCAGGTTTAGTTGTTAAAGAAACTGAATGTTCGTAGCAGCAGATAATTCATAGGACACGTTCTAAACTAGAACATCTGCTCAGTGTATTAAACAAGTTCGTTGCTTACTCATTTTCGATTGTACGGTGGACGGTTGTCATCATCCCACCTTACTGCGCTCGCCTAACGCCGTGCCTCACATACACAGATGGTCAGTGTTTCCATGAATGCCTTTTTAGGTGGTGTAGGAGAAGATCCTAGAAGTCATCCAGAAAGCACTTTTATTTTAATACCTATGGGAAGTTGTTCGAAGCTCAGTGGACATCCCCTAAATGAGGAATGAGATGAAAACTTAATGACAGAAAAATTTGTGGTCTGATGACCTATATCAAGTGGCAGAGGGGTTTGATGGCAGTTATTGACATGGGTTAATACCGGATCAGAAATGAAGGGAACTCACAGAGTTTAACGTCGTTGGAACAAGGGTTGTGACGTGAGATCTGTAGTCATGACTTCGGGTCAGGGGCCAAAATTTGAATTCCTTACTCAACCTGGAAGTTGGCTTAGTGGCATAATCATAATCATACAGGTGCACTTTCTTGGTTTTCTGCCCTTATAGTCAGACTGTGGCCTAAGCCCGGTGGACTTGGTTATGCTCGTAGGCTAGATGGCAAATGGTAGCAACCTCCACAGAGTAAAAGTCTCACTGGCAGGAGGTGGGATGACATGAAGGCAGAGAGAGGTGAGAAAACAGGTGCTAAAGTCCTCATCTCCTAAAACGGGGGACTAAGATAGGCTTGTTAAAAGTTGGTGGCATTCCAGAGTTGTGCCATCTTGCCTTCCTACCGTCGGCGCGTGAGAGTTCCAGTTGCTTCGTATTTTCATCAATACATGATACACTCAGTCTTTTTCATCTTTGATATTCTAGTAAGTGTATAATGGTGGCTCATTGTGCTTTCACATTGTAGTCCCCTGATGGCTAATGATGTTGAGTATCAAGTCATGTTTATTTGACGTCCTTACATGTTCTTGGGCAAGGTACAGAACTCGCGTATTAATTCTAGTAACTTTGTTGTGGCATGCATCGATTTTTTTTTTTTTAATGTAGACAATCATGTCTGTGAACAAAAGCAGTTTTGCTTCAGTCAAGGAAAAAAATGGGTGGAGACACCAATGAAGACTTGAGTACTTCACATTAGGAAGGTAATGAGAAGAATTAAAATGGTATGGTGGAAATTCCTATCATGAATCAAGAATGAGGCATTGAAGCATGTGATCAGGTCATGGAGATGACCACCAAGAAGCTGAAACAGAAAATTTTGACAACAGTTGTCTTGGTAGAATTGTGGCAGGAACGGGAAAACGCGGAGGCGGTCGTGGTCACGAAGTTCTCTGTGTCATTTGGTACGTTACCTTTCATGTGCCTTTCTGTGATAAATCATTGGTATGTTGCGAATTAGAACACAGAGGTAAAAAGTAACATGAAGCAACTGAAATGGGTAGAGTGTAAGAACTGAATATTGTAAGAAATGCCGGAGGAAACCGTCAACGATCGGAAAGTTGTATAAGGGAAGGAAGCACCCTCGCGTAACCAAGCTGTCGAATACCTAGCATTTACCTGGGTACTCAGTACATTCGAGGTACTTTCTAAACAATAAACATGCATGAACTTGTTGAATGTTCATAGCGACCCGTGAGGTAGGTTCAGTTACCATTTTGTAAGTGAGGAAACCATGGAGTGGAGACATTAAGTACAGTTTTGGAGGCCACACAGCCAGATTTCAGAGCCGGGTGGTCCAGCTCCAGAACCATCCCTCTGGATCAGGTCTCATGGAGGACGATGGGCATGACACCCCCCAGTGCGTCGGGTGCGCAATCCTTAATGCTACCATGGTTCGTTCTCTGAAGTCTTCTAAAGAGGTCCCTGACTTTAATTCATTCGCAGTTCAACAGATGTGTCATTGCCTGTTAACACAGTTCTCGCTAGTAGGATTATTCCTTTCTAGCCGGGGAGGGCAGTATATAATTTGTAATTAACATATGGTGTATAATTTAACACATAACTTTAATAAGTTCATTAGTGTATTTTGTACACGTGTAATATATGATATTTACTCGTGTAATCTAATACAAGATGCTGTGGGGAAAAAACTAAAGCGGGACAAGGCGTGGAATAGAGGTAGCGGTGGGAGGGGGGTGTTCTTCTCCAAGGGAGGTCAAGGAATACCTATGAGCACTGTCTTAGCTCCAGCTGCTGTAACAAATGTAGCACCACTGGGCGGCTTCAATGCAGACATTCACTTCTTTCAGTTGTGAAAGCTGCAAGTCCAAGATCGAAGTGCTGGTAGGTCTGCTGAGAGCCCACTTTGTCCTTTGTAGGTGGCCGTCTTCTCGTTGTATCCTCACGTGGCAGAGAGGAAGCCTCCCTCTGCTGCCTCTTCTTACAAGGGCACTAATCCCATTCACCAGGGCTCCACCCTCATGACCTCATGACCTCATGACCTCGCAAACGCCTTACCTCCTAGTACCATCACCTCCTAGTACCATCACGTTGGGGTTAGAATTTCAAGGTGGGAATTTGCGGGAGAGGCACAAACATTCAGTCCATAACAAACAAAGTTCTGCACGAAATAGACGAGCACACTACACAGGTTTGGAGGAAAGCATTTCAGGCAGAAGGAACAGAAAGTGCAAAAGCCTTGAGCTAGGCAGAGTTCCTCGTGTGAGTACTAGGTGGAAACCGGTACCTCCAGAGCTGAGGGAATGGAGGGGAGAACCCGGGGCCATGGCAGATAGAGTCTCCTACACGTGACAGTGACTTTGGGTTTGAATTTTGTGTGATGGGAAGTCCTTAAAGGGTTGAGAAAAGGAAAAGGACGTTAAAAAAGAACATTCTGTGTCGTCTCTCATGAAGAGGCAGTGTGTTTCCAAACTGATGGCGTTTCGCTGGTCAGTGAAAGTTTGCATGAAGGATTTGCTAGAGAAGTCTGGTCCTCTGTGGACAAGGGAAAATTCCACATTCGCAGTACTCCCATATGCGTTCCTTAAAGGTGATTTATTGACCTGGAGGGTAGTTAAGTGTGCCTACATAGAGATGGTGACTCATGGTACTGTTACTGATTGCCTTCTAGGTGGAATAAAGTGCATATGTTTAAACACCATTAAAAAATTGTGTTTCAACTGACGGTCGATGGGGAGAGGTGGATGGGGGAGGGGCTAAATGGGTGATGGGTATTAAGGAGCAAGGGCGCTGGTTGTGATGAGCACTGGGTATTGAATGTAAGTGACAAATCACCAAATTCGACACCTGAAAGCAGTATTACATTGCATGTCAAGTAACTAGAATTTAAATAAAAACCTTAAGTTAAAAAATGTGTTCCTGGGCTATAAAGGAATAATTGCAAGGATATACTCGTGGACTGATGTGTGAGGTGCGTATGGAGAGGTACACGTTTTTGAAGGAAGGGTTTAACTTGAATTTAAAATATTTGGATAAATGGAAATTCTAGACATCCAAATACATTCATTTTTTTTCAATGAAATGAGAAAAAAATCAACTTTTTTTTTTTTTTGCATCTTCATGCATGCTTTTTTATTATAACCATTCTGGGTGTGAGGGATCATCTTACTGATTTGTGGTTTCGATTTGCAGTTCCCTAATTATTAGTGATCTCAAGCATCTTTTCTTATGCTCATTGGCTACTTGTATATTTTCCTTCGTGAAATGTCTGTTTAGATCCTTTACCTATTTTTAATTGGGTTGTCTTTTTATTATTAAGTTTGAATCCTTGTTGTGACATTCTAGATACAGGTGCTTAACAGATGCATGATTTGCAAAACTAGACTCCCATTCTGTGTATTTGTCTTTTTGCTTTTTCATGACGTCCTGTGAAGCATTAAATTTTTTTTATAAAATTTCTTTTAAAGTTTATCTTTTTATTTTTAATTTTTTTAATGTTTTGTTTTTTTGAGAGTGAGAGAGACAAGAGTGTGAGCAGGGGAGGGGCAGAGAGAGAGAGAGAGAGAGAGGGAGGGAGACACAGAATCTGAAGCAGGGTCCAGACGTGGGGCTTGAACCCACAAACCATGAGATCATGATCTGAACCAAAGTGGGACACTTAACTCACTGAGCCTCCCAGGCCCTCCTTAAGTTTATTTATTTTTGGAGAGAGAGCAGGGGCACTTGCGTGCAAGTGGGAGGGGTACACGAGAGAGAGAGAATCCCAGGCAGTCTCCATGCTGTCAGTGCAGAGCATGATGTGGGACTTGAACCCACAAACGGTGAGATCATGACAGCCAAAATCAAGAGGTGGACGCTTAACCCACTGAGCCACCCAGCTGCCCCTGAAGCATTAAAGTTTTTAACTGTGATGAATCTAACCTATTTATTTTTTCTTTGGTTGCTTGGGCTTTTGGTATCCTACCTAAGAATCCTCTGCCAAATACAAGGTCACAGATTTATATCTGTATTTTCTTCTAATTGTTGTATAGTTTCAGCTCTTACAGTTTGGTCTTCAGTCCATTTAGAATTAATTTTTGTATATCGTATGAGTAGGGTTCCAGCTTCATTCTTTTGCATGTAGATATCCGTGTGTCCCATTAACATTCGTTGACAAGACTCTTCTTTCCCCACTTAGTTGTCTTGGCACCCTTGTCCAATCAATTCCACCATCTATAAAAGGGTGTATTTCTGAACTCTCATTTCTGTTCCATTGATCTATGGGTCACTTCTTAATGCCAGTACCAACTATATTGCTTCCTGTAACTTTGTCATCAGTTTTGAAATCAGAAAATGTGAGTCTCCCAACTTTGTTCTTTTCCAAGACGGTTCTTCTTTTCCAAGATTGTTTTGGTTCTTCTGAGTCCCGTGAGTTTCCATATGAATGTTAAAAGCAAACGGTTGCCCATTTCTGTGAAAAGGGATTTTCACAGGGACTGGATTGCATCTGTAGATCGGGAAGTATTGCCGTATTAACAAGATTAAGTTTTGCAGCCCTTAAATAGAGAGTGCCCATTTATTTCACTCTAATTTCCTTAAAAAAAAATTTACCTGTTATCATTATAACACCTTACAAAATTTACGGATTTTATTTACTTATATGCTCATTTCAAAAAGAATTTGAGGTGGCTGACCAAATAGCTTATGAATATAATAGGGTAGAAACAGTTGAGGAAATCTGGGGGAGGGGAGGCGAGAACCAGGAAAATAAGACTGAAAGAATAAGGTTAGTAAATAAACACGTGCCTCAGCGTATTGAGTATTTGTTGGGATATCACTTTTGTCCCAGGCTTTCCCGTGGCTGGCTTTTAGCATTTAATGTGAGCTAGTATAGAACCAAATGTAAAGAAATAGAAACGTGGAGGCATAAACTGTCACCTTTCTCCCACGCTCAGCTGTTATGGACGTCTATGCGAATAAACCTTGGCTTTTCTTTTAAATCTCCGGAAAATAGTTTCTTCCTCTCACGTCCACCATTTCCAGTGGGAAGTTCATGGACCTGCCCACTTACTGCAGAGAAGTGCCCCAGGTCGCTGTTTTGCGTCTTGTGCACACTACATTCCAAGGAAGAGAGAGGCTTTTTCCCCAAGCTCAAATGCAGAAATTACGGTAGAAAAGAATTAGCCTGGGTTGATGGAAAGTCTTTAAACTTCCCTTCTCTGGTATTTTCCACTCTTTTAATTTTTCTTTTTAATGTTTGTTTATTTTTGAGACCGCACGAGCAGGGGAGGGGCAGAGAGAGAGAGAGAGAGAGAGAGACAGAATCCAAAGCAGGCTCCAGGCTCCGAGCCATCCACACAGAACCCAACGCGGGGCTCGAACCTGTGAACGGCGAGATCATGACCTGAGCCGAAGTCTGCTTAACCGACTGGCGCCCCCAGACGCCCTACTTTCCACTGTTTTAATGTTTCATGTTCTTGCTCCAAAACAGGAAAGAGCCTTCCGCACCTCTGGTCCTTACCCACGTACACTTTGCACTCTCTGTGGTGGTGATTTTATCCCAAGGGAGGTGTTCCCTTAGCAACCAACTTACCAGCTCACTCAGTTAACATACTTCCTATCTGTAATCAATACTCATTAGTGCTGAATCACTTCTTTGCTTTCCCTTGCTGTATTTTTTTCCTTAATTTATTTTTATTGAAATATAGTTGACGTAGAATATTATATTAGTTTCAAGTGTATAACCTAGCGATTGGACAATTACATACATTACAGAATGGTCACCATAATAAGTCTAGTTACCATCTGTCACCGTACGAAGTAAGGACAATATTATTGGCTGTATTCCTTCTGCTGTACTTTATACCCCCCTGACTTATTTCTTTTATAACTGGAAGTTTATATGTCTTAATCCCCTTCGCTTATTTTGCCCATCTGCTACCCCTCCCCTCTGACCATCAGTGCTCTGTGTTTATGAGTCTATTTCTGTTTGTTTTGGTTTTGAGATTTCACATACACATGAAATCGTATGGTACTTGTTTTCCTCTGACTTCTTTCACTTAACACAATGCCGTGGAGGCCCATCCATGTCGTCACAAATGGCAGGATTTCATCCTTTTTTTATGGCTGAGGAACATTCTAACGTACCTGTACATCGCAGTTTCTGTATCCATTCACCTGTTGATGGACACTTCGGTTGTTTCCATATCTTGGGTATTGTAAACAGTGCTGCAGTGAACCTGGGGGCACATACATGTGTTTGAATTAGTGTTTTTGTTTTCTTCGCCTAAGTACCCAGAAGTGGAGTTACTGGGTCCTGTGGTAGTTCTGTTTTTAATTTTTTGAGGAACATCCATACTGTTTGCTGTAGTCGTTGGACCAGTTGACATTCCTAGCACCAGTGCACGAGGGTTCCCTTTTCGCCACATCCTCACCAGCCCTTGTTATTTTTGGCCTTTTGGTAATAGCCATTCTGACAGGTGTGAGGGGATATCTCCTGTACTTTGGGTTTGCATTGCCCTGATGATTAACGATGTTGAGCATCTTTCCAGGTACCTGCTGGCTACCTTTGGAAAAATGTCTTTTGAGTTCTTCTGCCCATCTAACTGGATTATTGTTTTCTTCTCCTCCCCCTCCCCCTGTGTCTCCCCCTCCCCCTTTTCCTTCTTTGCTCCTTCTCCTCTTTTGCTACTCATTTCTATGAGTTCTTCATATATTTTGAATGTTATCCCCTTACTTAATACATGACTTGCAAGTACCTTCTCCTATTCGGTAAGTTGCCTTTTTATTTTGTTAATGGTTTCCTTGGCTGTGGAGAAGCTTTTTAGTTTAATGTCTGTTTGATGTTAGTTTGATGTTTGTTTGTTTTTGCTTCTGTTGCTTTTGCTTTTGGTGTCAAATTCAAAAACTCATTGCCAAGACGTGTATCTGCCTTTGTTTTCTTCTAGGAGTTTCATGGTTTTAGGCCTATGTTCAAGTGTTTAATCCATGTTGAGTTAACTTCTGTGCATGATGTAAGATAGGGGTCCAGTTTCATTCTTTGCATGGAATGTGTAATTTTCCCAGCATCATTTATTGAAGAGACTGTCCTTTCTTCATTGTATATTCTTGGGCTCTTTCTCATAATTGATTGACCATATATTCCTTTGATAATTTCTGGGCTCCCTATTCTGTTCCATTGATCTATCAGTACTCTGTTACTGTACTGTTTTAGCTACAGTAGCTTTGGAATGTAGTTTGAAATCAGGAAGCATGATGCTTCCAACTTTGTTGTTCTTTCTCAAGATTGCTTTGGGGTATTTTTATGGTTCCATGCAAATTTTAGATTTTTTTTTGTCCTATTTCTGTGAAAAATGCCATTGGAATTTTAATAGGGATTGCATTGAATCTGCGTATTGCTTTGGGTAATATGAACATTTAAAAAATATTACGTCTTACAGCCAGAGATGATATTCTGAGCACAGAATATCTTTCTATTTATTTGTGTCTTCTTCAGTTTCTTTCATTAATCTCTTGTAGTTTTCAATATAGAGGTCTTTCACCTCCTTGGCTGAATTTATTCCTAGGTATTCTTTTATGCGGTTATAAATGGGATTGTTTTCTTAATTTCTCTTTCTTGTAGTTTGTTATTTTTTGAGAGGATCCTCATGGTTTGCTTTATATAATGATTTGTCATCTGCAAAGAGTGACGGCTTTACGTCTCTGTGTCCAATTTGGATGTCTTTGGTTTCTTTTTCTTGCCCATTTGCTGTGGCTAGGACTTCCAATACTATGTTGAATAAAAATGGCAGCAGTGGGTACCCTTGTCCTGCTCCTGATTTTAGAGGAAAATCTTACAGCTTTTCACTGTTCAGTATGATGCTCACTGTGGGCTTGTCACATGTGGCCTTTATTACATTGAGGTATGTTCCCTGTAAACCCACTTTGAAAGTTTTTATGATAGATGGAAGCTCGGTTTTTTGTTCATCTATTTTCTGATTTCTGCATCTATTGAGATGGTTCATCTTTGATTTTGTTACTCTGGTGTTCACAATAAACAATTTGTGGGTGTTAAACCATCCTTGCATCCCTGGAATCAATTCCACTTGATTGTGGTATATAATCTTTTTAATGTATTGTTGAAATGAGTTCGAAAAAAATTTTTGAAGAGTTTTGCATCTATGTTCATCAGGAATATTGGCCTGTAATTTTATCTAATTTCTTAGGTTGTGCAGTTTGTTAGCATAAAACTGTTCTTCATAGTCTCTTATGATCTCTTTTATTTCCGTATCATCAGTTGTAACATCTTCTCTTTCATTTCTCATTGTTTTAATGGTCATTGAAGGGTAAGAGTAAATCCTTAATTTCTGTCATGTAGAACAAAGTATATTTGGGTTTATTTATGGGAGGTAATAAAATCTCCAGTCTAAGTTATTTTCCAAGATATAAAAGGAAGATAAAATCTTAACATGTTCGGTTGTTTTGAGAGATTATATTAGAACCAATAAAACTAGGATTTTTGAAACACCTATTGAAATAGAAACACATCGACACACACACATGCACACACACGAGAAGGTTACTATCCAGAATGTATAAGGTGCAGATATAGCTATGTTACGACTAGTCTTTATTTGGATAAATGGCCAAAAGTTAAGTACTTTATCATTTTTATACATGAGAAAGACCAGTGTGTGCACAAAGAAGCAAACATAGTAAAGATACAAGAAATGCCACCTGAGGTCAACTGGGATTTTAAAAAACAATTAAAATGCTAAGTTAGAATATTGGTGTGGCTGTGTAGACTTGCAAATACACACAATTGGTAGCATTCAAATCAGTGCATATTTCCTGAAGGGTACCAAAATTATTTAACAAAAGTTATTATAATGAACATACTCTTTAATATAGTAATTTCTCTTGGCAGGGGAAAAAAAAGTAGAAAAAAAATTTGTTGGAACAATATTAGTTTTATTTAAAAAAATTTTTTTTTCATTTATTTATTTTTGAGAGAGAGAACACAAGTGGGGAGGGGCAGAGGGAGAAGGAGACAGAATCCAAAGCAGGCACCAGGCTCCGAGCTGTCAGCACAGAGCCCGACACGGGGCTCGAACTCACAGACCGTGAGATCAAGACCTGAGCCGAAGTCGGACGCTCAACCGACTGAGCCACCCAGGCGCCCCTGGAAAGTGTTAGTTTTAATGAAAGGCTACAAATAACTTTATTCTCTAACATCTGGGGAGACGATTGGACAAACTGTAATAGAACAATACGCTCTTCTTTGTATTATAGAATACTACGGAAAAGCCCCTGGAAAATAAATATAAAGTAGGGTATAGTGCTATAAAAGAGGATTTATAATTCAGTACATGGATAAGCAAGAGAAAGCGTAGAGTACTTTTATGCGATTTGCTTTGATGCTTTTGTTGACCTTTTTATTGGGTGTATTTGGTCGCATACGAATATGATAGGAGGATCACGAGAACATAATTCACAGGCTGTCGTACGATGGAGAAGATAACATACAGGGTCAACAAGATTTGGAGCACCTGATACCACCCACCAGGAGCCATTCACCAGTGACAGTCCCTTCCCTGCTTTCCGTACGGGTGAGGATAGGGCAATTGTAGAAATACTCCACGAGACTAATTTGGGATGAATGCCAATTATTATTATTATTTTTTAAGTTTATTTATTTTGAGGGGAGCCTTGGTGGTCAGCCGGTTAAGCGTCCGACTTCGGCTCGGGCCATGATCTCACGGTCTGTGAGTTCGAGCCCCGCGTGGGGCTCTCTGTGCCGACAGCTCGGAGCCTGGAGCCTGCTTCGGATTCTGTGTCTCCCTCTCCCTCTGCCCCTCCCCTGCTCACGTTCTGACTCTCTCTGTCTTTCAATAGTAAATAAATGTTATTAAAAAAAATTTTTTTAATAATGTTTATTTATTTTGAGAGAGAGTGCGAGCAGGGGAGGGGCAGAGAGAGGGGGAGAGAGAGGATCTGAAGCCGCTCCACGTGGTCAGCACAGAGCCCGACAGGGGGGCTCGAACTCCCAAATGGTGAGATCACGACCTTAGCTGAAATCAAGAGTCAGGCTTCTAACCACCCAGGGGCCCCAGGACTGCTACCAATTCTTGAGAAATGGCCCATATCAGCAGATGAGACTCATTTGGGGATTAAAAAGGTTTTAGATCTATTCTAACAGCCCATATCCTATTCCATTTGGAAATTGTGTCAAGAAGAAGTTTCTCAATTCTTAACCGATTTCACACTTTAAGTACTATGAGAACTAAATTGCAGGAAAGCAGAGGATTTGAGTAAGCCCAAGGAGTCACTGGAATGGAATTTGACCTGGACTATGTTGAGAAATAAAACTCTTGAGCTTGTCATATCAGGTGTATTGGAACTGACAGTAAATTCCATGGATTTCATTGGGTGCTTAAAGTGGGTCCTACCCACCTTGTATATACACTCAGTACAAATACAAATCAACTAGAGTGGAAACAGGAAAGGGATCAGTGATTTCCTGATTGTTTTGAATTGCTCTAATGTATCTTCTCTGTTTTTTTTTTCCCCCGTGAGAATTATTCCTGAGATGGGACAAGATTGGGGCACCTCCTTTACACTCTTAGTTGAAAATTGTTCCTCCTTACTTACCTTCAATCATTAACAGGTAAACAGATAACCATCTCCGGAGCCATCCCTGTTAAGGAAAGTTACCTTTAGCACAAGCCTACGGACTCTTTTAAATATGTGTGATAATTTCGTTTCAAGGGACATGGGTCATGTTCGAGTGCTGCTTTCGAGCCTTAGAGTTAGTCTGTGCTAGACTAACTCTTGATGTCTGAAAGTTGCGGTGTTTCAATTTAACATCAGTTGACGAGTCTCTGTTCTACCAGTATGATTTCTGATACTTGTCCTGTCTGGGTAGGATGTGTACGTTTTGCCCTGCAAGTTTCCCAAGAGAGGGAAACTTGACCTTGCGTTGTGTACGGTGGACAGAATCTAAGATGAGCCAATTTCCTTTGTCTTCCCAGCAAAGAACAGCCTGTGAAATGAAGCTGATGTCGCCTATTTCGACGGGTTATTGGGAAGATGGGCTAAAATAAAGCAATATTGGTAGTAGGAATTAGGTAAATACTGAGTCGTTTGTTTTGTGCTTTTTATAACAGGTCTCAAGCTTTTTGTGAGGTGCTGAGGGCAAAGGGGGTAACATTTAGAGTGGGGGTGAGGTGGGGAGGGAAATTGCAAAACAGATGAGTGGGTTTCGCCCTCAACAGATTTACAGCAGATTAGAGGAGCCAGGCACTGTTAATTAGGGGTCGATAGGAGTGCTGAGTATGGCAGGGTTGGGGGTAAAGCCAGCCCAGGGGCTCTAAAGTAAGCCTTGGAGGTGGCAGGGGAGCTGGTGGTTCTCCAAATCTGAAGACGGGCTGGTGCCAAGGGCTTACAACATGCTGTGAAATTGCTTTTACAGGGGTGCCCGAGTGGCTCAGTCTGTTGAGCGCCTGACTTCAGCCCAGGTCACGATCTCGTGGTTTACAAGTTTGAGCCCCAGGTCGGGCTCAGAGCCTGGGGCCTGCTTCGGGTTATGTCTGTCTGTCTGTCTGTCTCTCTCTCTCTCTCTCTCTCTCTCTCTCTCTCTCTGCGCCCCTCCCCTGCTCACACTCTGTCTCTCTGTCTCTCTCTCTCTCTCAAAAATAAATAAAAACACTTAAATCAAAATAGAAGTTGCTCTTAGTGCTGCACTTCAAAAAGTGTTAAAATGTTAGAATTATGCTCTTTGCTTGGGCACATGGCCTTTTCTTTGCAGTGTTTCGGGAAGTATTTCATAATAAACAGATTGCAAGCCTTTTTATAACGTGGAGGCAAGGAGACTAGGAGACGAGGAAAGGAGCGAGCCGGGCTCCAGCACCTTCCGGCTCATCCTCCGCTTCCGGGGCTCCTGTGCTTCTATGTGAACCAGGCCAAGATGGAGTTGCTTCTAGAAGCTCTCGAAATCTTTCCTGTGACCCTGGGGAATCAGTAGTGGGGTGGAGGAGATAAGCATTTTCTTTAAACCGCTCTTACGGACTTAGCATTCTCCGGTGTGTATTTCCAGTTATCTGCAGGCATGTCTCCTCTTTCCTGCGGGGTTGTAAGTTCCTTGAAGGAACGAGGGTTGCCTGATTATTTTTTTAGGAAATAAAACGTTGCCCAGAGCGGTTATCTTGACCTCAGAATCATGTTGACGGATGGAGTCCCCTGGATCACTTGCACTTACTTGTGGCAAAGTCCTGTTCAGGAGTTTCTGAAACGAATCATCCGGGGTTTGGCGTATCTGGGATCCGAAGGAAATTCATGCCCTTGCCACTTCTGACTTCGGCTCCACTGCCAGATCCCCTTCGGCCCACTTGGGCAGCGGCGATGGTACGTCTCACGTGGTCTTCATTCATATTTCTTCCGAAGCTCCCAAGTGTGGCCACCTCCTGTTGGCGAAAAGGACCTCAGAAGAGGGGGCGCTTGGTCTCCAGTCTGATAGCTAAGCCAGGCAGTCAGTTGGGTCTGGTAAACCGAAGATAGCGGGGCCTAAAGAAAATAGTTAACCCATCTAACAGGTGCGGCAAGGCCAGTAGTTTTTCCCCGGGCGAGGCATTCTGGGAGTGCTCAGGGTTAAGTAGCCCCTGGCCTGAGAGAGACGTCAGGAACACAGCAGAGTAGAGAGGTGCGCCTGCCCCTTTGGCAAAGCCTGGTAATTCTTGGCTGCGTGGAGTGGGCGTTTCAACTGATGGCTGCCGCCGGGGTCGGGCATCCTTTAAGCTTGTCATCCGGTGGTGACCATGAAGGAATTGGAGCCTCGGACCAATTCTGATGCTTTGCACCTGCGGAGGGAGGCCAGCACCTTGTTCCTTGTAATAGAAAGGAAGGGTGTTTGATTTAGGTGTAGACCACAAGGTGACCGTAAATACTCATGTACTTGGGTAATTGAGTCGGCGCTCACTTATTTTTAGACATCATGTGAGAAGCTGGTCACCCAACCACAAAACTGCCAGCGGGAGATGGGAAGCAGATGGCTGGAGAGAACCTTGCTCTGTGTTGTACGTGCTCACACAGCACGGTGCTGGGGGCTGGTTACTCCTCTGGCCCGATGCCTTGTCTCTGCCCAGTCTCCTCGAAGCATGTGAGCTAGCCTGGCATTGCAGCCGAAACGCTACAGCCTTGCCTGTCTTAGTTTTCGCTGTTTGTCCAGCCTGTGTCCCTCGGTCCTTCGCACTGGCCAACGTGTGAAGAACGATGGCTGACCGTGGTGCTTCCTAAAGAAATTTGAATCAAGTGCTCTCTTCCTTGAGTCCCGTTGTCTCTGCTGTACACAGACTCCGTGTGACTTTTAGGTTTGGGGGGCACAATTGGATAAACGTTTTCTCAGTCAGTTTGGGGCCTGTAGACCAAGGGTTTTTAACTTCCCTTCTGAGATCACCACTTACTAAAATACCTAGACTCTGTAAGGGATCGTTTAGCTGGTAAGATGCAGCGAGATGTGCTGCGGTGATTAAGAGCATGAATTTGGATTCGCATTCAGCCTCTGTTTCTTCCATGTGACCCCGGGAAAGCCACTCGACTGCTTCACTCGTCAGCATGTTCGGCTATAAAATGGGGGTAATTGTGTGCCTCTGTCGGTGAGTTGTTGTAAGGTGGGATTCTTTGGAAGATTGTCTGAGAAGCCCTCAAATGTTTGCTGGTGTTGACTGGACAGTTAGAATGATCAGCGCGCCAAAGGTAACTGGAAAAGTAGACGAGTTTCACCCCATGGAGGAACTCAGAGTGGAGGTGAGGAGGTAAGATCGTGAAACACAACCAGCAGGGCCGGGAATGCGAAATAAGACGGGGCTACCGAGAGTTGGGAGAAGGGAAGGGTCACTCCGGTGGGGGAGGCACACAGGATTACTGCAGCTGGAAGAATGACCAGAGAAGGGGGACGTGTCCCAAATGGGGGAGGGGGAGGGGAGAAGGACAGCAAGAGCAAAGGCTGAGAGCTCCACGTGACCTTACAGCTGGGTTAAGAACTTGGCCACTGAGGACCAAAGGGTAGCAGGCAGGTGATTCCGGAATATGTCATGTGGACTAGATAGAGAAGATCCTACTCTTTTCCCTATGCTTTTTTTTTATTATTATTGTGCTGACTGATACTTGCTCCCCTGGCTTCCTGTTCAAATGCCCTGAGACTCTCAAAGGGATGGGATTGTCTCTGCAGTCTGTGGAAGGCCAGAGGAGAAACTGGGTTGATAAACAAGGAAGAATGGGCTTATCTTCAAGCTATAATTTAATGGAGAAGCCATTCTACATAGCATTGGGTGAGGTTAAAAGGGGGTGGGAGGGAAGTCCGTCAGTTTGTCGTGGGAACCTTCTGCTAAGCAGACAGGTGGAGGCTGAGGCTGATGGGAGTTTGTTAAGACCAACTGCCTAAGTGGAAGAAGCAGTAGGGGTGATTGTCTCAGCATCTGCTGGGTGGCTAAGTGGACTCAAAGTCCAATACCTTTTGGTTTTGTTGGAGTCACTTGGCAGAATACAGTGGGGGAAGTCACTGCATGGGACTTACCACTGGCCACTCAGGAAGAATTACTGTAGGATGTGGAAGACCAAGGAACCTTTGAAGACAGTGCTGATGATCTGTTGGAATTACTTGCAGTGAACCCTTTAGAACTTTTTTAGACATAGAGAATTCTCAAGACTACAGCGTAGAGTGTGGGCGGCACTCTTAGATGAACACGGTGCCCGCGTCCCAATTCCTGAACCAACATCTCTGCGTTATAATCGACTGAAGTGTGCACTCTATTCACGTTTGCTGATTTTCCCGACTGCCCTTTTTGTGTTCCAGTTTGCATCTGGGATACCACATTACATGTAGTTGTCGTGTCTCCATGGTTCCTAACGACGGTGCCAGTATCTTAGATTTTTCTTGTTTTTGATGACCTTGACAGTTGACAGAATTACTGTCCGGTGTGTTACAGAATGTCCCTCAGTTGGGATTTGTTGCATGTTGTCTCATGATGAACCCAGGGTAAGGTGTTTTGGGGAGATAATGTGCTGTTCTCATCACATCATAGCAAGATTACATATCCTATTAACATGACATCACTGTGATGTTGATCTTGATTGCCTGGGTGAGGCAGTGTTTGTCAGATTTCTCCACCGTAAAGTTATTCTTTCTTTCCTCCGCCTTTCCACACTGTACTGTTTGGAAGGAAGTCCCTATGTGCAGCCCACACTTTAAAAAGTAGGAAGTTACGGTCCTTCCCTTGAAGGAAGAGTTTCTGTAAGAATTATATGGAATTCTAGGGCACCTGGCTGGCTCAGTCGGTGGAGCACTTGACTCTTGATCTTGAGGTTGTGAGTTTGAGCCCCACATTGGGTGGGTAAAAAAAAGAAAGAATGTGGAAATCTTCTGCATGGGAGATTTGTCTATTCTGCACCCATTTGTTGATTTTTAAAAATTTTTTTAAATGTTTGTTTACTTTTGAGAGAGAGAGAGCGAGCATGTGCGCAAGTAGGGGAGGGGCAGAGAGAGAGGGAGACCCAGAATTCGAAGCAGGCTCCAAGCCCTGAGCTGTCACCACAGATCCTGACGCGGGGCTCAAACTCGTGGACCGTGAGATCATGACATGAGCCAAAGTCGGATGCTTAACCGACTGAGCCACCTAGATGCCCCATCCCCCCATTTGTTTATTCAGTCATTTATGTCTCTGTGGCCTCCTCTATGTTATACTTTTTGAGTTGTAATCTGATGCTGCTTTACTTTCTTATGTTGTCCTAGCTTTGGCCCCCATTTTTGTTTGCTCTTTTAGTTCATTTCTGTATCCCTGACGTGCCCCCTATCATTGTGGGGTCTTGTTTGTTTGCTTTCGCACCTCCTTATTTCCTGACATTCTAAGCACTTGGGGCTCGTCCTGTGTGTTTCCTGTCTTGAATCTCTTGGAATCTGAAAACAGAAGAACAACTCTGGTCATGAGACATGGGACTAGGGTGTTAGGAGGGCGGAATTTAAAACATTCAGTGGAAATACATTGGATCTCATGGATTTTAAGGGACATGTGACCCAAAAGGGCTGAGAGTTTCTGAAGAATGGAATTCTGGTTGCACAAAAACTATGAAACTTGATGAGACAGACGGGAGACGGCATCTGGGTTCAGAGGATACTTGATGACTAACTTGATTTTTATTTTTATTTTATTTTATTTTATTTTTTTAATTTTTTTTTCAACGTTTTTTTTTTTATTTATTTTTGAGACAGAGAGAGACAGAGCATGAACGGGGGAGGGGCAGAGAGAGAGGGAGACACAGAATCGGAAACAGGCTCCAGGCTCCGAGCCATCAGCCCAGAGCCTGACGCGGGGCTCGAACTCACGGACCGTGAGATCGTGACCTGGCTGAAGTCGGACGCTTAACCGACTGCGCCACCCAGGCGCCCCTAACTTGATTTTTAAAAGGCTCATGCAGAAGACTTGTGATTGAACAGGGAGTTTCCATGAAAGGCATCACTAAAAGTTACTTGGCTGGTGGTTTGTGAAAACAGTATTGTGACAGCACTAAACGAAGTGGGTACAGTTCACCTTCAACCGAGCTACATATTTCATTTCTCTGAAGTCCTCTCTAATCTTAAGCGAGTCCCTTAACAAATATTCATGGGGGCATCAGGGTGACTCAGTTGAGCATCCCGTTCTTGATTTTGGCTGAGGTCGTGGTCCCAGGGTTGTGGGATCAAGCCCCACATCAGACTCCACACTGAGCGTGGGACCTGCTTCAGATTCTCTCTCTCTGTCTCTCTCTTTCTCTATTTCTTTCCCTCTCCCTCCCCTCCCCTTGCCCTCTGCCCTGCTTGCTTGCTCACTCTTTGTCTCAAAAATTAAAAAAAAAAATACACACACACACACACACACACACATATTTCTGTAACACCCACCGTGTGAACTCACTTAGGCTCCAGGAACACCCCAATAGGCCAAGCTGCTGATATCTGCGTTGTTAAGGAGTATACGTTCTAGTTCAGGGAGACGTATAACAACGAGGTATTTTTTAGAATGACAGATGGTAATACATGCCACAGGGAAAAGTAAGCAGGATTAGGGAATTGGGAGGTGGGCGCTGGGATTCTTATTGAAAATAAAGTCGTCAAGGAGAGCCTCGTTCATAAGGTGGTGACCTTTGCGCAGCGACTGGAAGGAAGTAAGGTAATGAGGCATTAAGATACAGATGACGTAGCCCCCCCACTATTCTCTTACACAGATGACACCAAAAGGTATCCCAGTGTGTAATGTGTGTGGCGTGTTATTTCTAGTCGTACACGCTCACAATGTTCAAACTAGAAGTGAACACAAAACTGAACTATCACTGTGTAACAAACACACCTTGAAGTGATAAAAGGCAGTGCTGGTGAGGTTGTAGGGAAATAGACATACCCACCTCTTTACGGATGATGTAAGTGTTTGGAGAGCAGATCCAGGAGACGGCCCTGCCCTGCCCTTTGTCCTAGGAAACCTACCCCTGGATATGGTACTTGAGGCAGAGGGAGCAGGGCGTGTGGAAAGTATGAAGGAGTGTGCTTGGTATGTTCTAGGAATAGAAAGTTGGCCAGTGAGGCCGAGGTGGCGTCAGCAAGGCAGAGAGCAAAGGCGGGAAGCTCGGAGAGCCGGAGGGAGTAGGAGCCGGCTCGTGCCTGGGTGGAGGTCACTGCCAGTCACGTAAAGTACGCGTGGGTGCCTCTTCCCAGAGCCGTGCGCTGCCACGGACCTGGGCTCTGTATGTTCTTCTCGGGACTTGGGCTTTTTCTTTGCGATGACAGAAGCCGTTGGAGGGTTTTGAGCAGAGGAGTAAGGTAATTAATTCCATATTTGAAAAGGACCATTCTGGGTCTTAGGTGCTTGTGGGCAGAAGTGGGGGGACCGGTTACGAGGTCTTTTAATCTATTGATATATTTCCAACTGTTTCTATAAATCTTTTTTTTTAATTACTTTATTTATTTAGAGAATGAGCAAGCGAGCCGGAGAGGGGCAGAGAGAGAATCCCAAGCAGATTCTACACTGTCAGTGTAGAGCCCAGTGCGGGGGTCGAACTCAGGAACCTGAGCTAAAATCAGGAGTCCCGATGCTTAGCCTCCTGAGCCACCCAGGTGCCCCAGAACCTCAGTCTATCTGTATGTATTTCACAGAGTAATAATCGGCATGCCTGCCATTTCCCCATCTGTGTGTGTTAGCAATTTTCTTCCGTTGCCATACGCTCCTCTGTTTTATCGTTTTTAGTGGCTGCCTGGTCGTGTATTAGTGTTGCTGCTGTAAAAATTTACCATAAATGTAGTGACTTCTGAGGACACAGATGTAGTATTCTACGGTTCTGATGATCAGAATTCCTACAGTTGAGGTATTGGCAAGACAGTGTCCCTGCTGAAGTCTCTAGGAGAGAATGTTGTCTTGCCTTTTCCGACTCCTGGAGGCCTCCACGTACTTTGGTGCATGACCCCTTCCTCTGTCCTCAAAGCCAGTAACAGACCAACCTCAAATCTCATCTCTGAGTCTCTCCCCTCTGCTTCTCTTGTCATGGCTCCTTCTCTGGCTCTGGCCCAGGCAGGGCCCGCCTCTTAGCATGGCCCTTTGTGATGTGTTGGGCCTGCTTGGATAATCCAGGGTGATCTCTCCATCTCAAAATCCTTAAGTGAATCACATCGGCAAAGTTCCTTCTACCACGTGAGACCACATATTCACAGGTTCCGTGGGTCAGGCTTGGACATCTTTGGGAGGGGACATTATTTGGCCAACCGTGGTTGAGGTTTTGTAGTTCATTTAACCATTTCCATTGTTGGATATTTAGACTGTCTACTCTCTCAATATCTGTTGGATATTTAGACTGTTTGGGGCCATGATGATATTTCTGAGGGGCATATTTGTTTACTTGGACCTTCTTTGATTTCAGATTTATTTCAGAATGAGTCCCTTAAGATAAACATTCAGGTGTAGCTTTCCTGGTTTCCAAAGGGCATAAACATCTTTTGTATTTGCCCTCCAAAGGCACAGTTAACGTTATCCTAGGTCCAGCGGGTATGTCCGTTTTCCCTGCAAACTCACCAGCATGCTGTTGAAAGGTGGGTTTCCATGGCTTTTGCTACAAGATGACATTTCGTTGTTGTGTTAATTTCTTCACTGGCCAGGTTGAACCTTTTTGGCCTACGTGCAGGTGTGTGTTTGAGGCCGTACAGTGTGTGGTATGTCCTTTGTAGTTTGAAAATAGTGTCTTTGTTTGTTTTGCTTCTTAGTTATAGCTGGAGCTAGAAGAATGGAGACAGAGAGAGACTAGTGCATAAATGAGAGGATGAGGCTGACATTAATACATGACACGTACAGACCTATTTTGCTTCCCTTCTCCGGCAAAGAAAAAAATGATCTTCACAGTGAAAAGGGAAGAATTAAGGGGGATGTAGAAGACGGTGAAAGAACATCTAGTTAATCTGAAGGAGTTCAGATCTCTAGGACCTACTAGATCATATCTGGAGGTGTCGAAGGAGTTAGTAGTTACCACCTTTGAGACACTGCCAGTGATCGTTGAATAAATTTTGCAGGGGGGAGACATTTCAGAAGTTGAGAAATATGCAAATGTTCTTCTGTGCAACTTTTGAAGGAGTTTAATTCCTGACACGTCAGCGTATGAATCGTTCCCTTGCAAATATTCTGGATTACCATGCATGTGCGTGATTTGCAGACCCATAGAAGAGATTGTATTGATCCCTAGAAACCAGCATCAATTTACTAATGTGCAGTCACTAATTGATCACATTGCCTTTTTAAAAATGTTTTCATGTTAATTTATTTTTGAAAGACAAAGTGCGAGCGGAGGAGGGGCAGAGAGAGACACGGAGACACAGAATCTGAAGCAGGCTCCAGGCTCCGAGTTGTCAGCACAGAGCCCCACTCGGGGCTCGATCTCACAAACCATGAGATCACGACCCGAGCCGAAGTCGGTCGCTCAACTGGCTGAGCCACCCAGGCTCCCCCACGTTGCCTTTTTCGAGAAGTGTTCTAGATCGGCAGAGGAAGAGAGAGCCATAGACGTGGAAGCATTTGACAAAAACCTTTCACACATTTCCTTACGCACATAATAGCGGTTGGAGGATGGCAGAACGATCCAGTAAGTTCACAGCTGAGTCTATTCATATGCCATAGCTCAATTAACGATTGAGTGACAGCTTGGAAAGAAGTCCCCAGAGGCAGGACTTCAGATTTTTCCTTGGCCCCCATGTAAGAAAGATCCTTAGGACTTGGATAGAGATCTTTAAAAGCCCTGTATTTTATCTGGCTGATGACACAAAGTTCAGTGGGCCAGCTAATAAACCAGTAGAATAAATAGTCATGCTATGAAATATATATTGTCCAACTATGACAATGGCTCTAAACCATATTTAACAGAAATAATGAACATTTCTTAAAAATGGAGGTTGCTTTGAGAAATGAAGCTGCAGTTGATTTTCCTTCTTTTATGGCTTTCCTGAATTTCCCCCCAATTAAGAATAAAAGCAGTAATAGTTTTCTAGCAAAAACAAGTTTGATTCCTGTTTGATGGGAGAATGCTAGGTGCTACCTATGGTTCATGTGAGAGCACAAAATAATGTGAAAATTGCTGGAATGATAGGAAAAGATCCAGGTGCTAACCCTGGCACTGCCGTTAGGGAGTTAGTTTTCATCCTGGGCAAGCAGTTGGCCTCGCCTTTCTGGGTGTGAGTTTTCTTATCTGAAAGGTGGGGACGGAAGGGGGGTGGGGTGACCTTAATCACTCTGCCCCATTCCCGCTCTCCTGTGGTCATCAGGCACTTACAACTTGGTCCTCGTGCTCCTCAGCGAGTTGAACAAATTTCTAGACTAAATGGAACCTTCCAGATGTTTCTGGATTAAACAGACTGTTACAGGCCCTGTGTGAAAAGGGCTCCATTTACTTTCAATCTGCAAGTTCTTTCAGATCTCCCTCCTTCAGGGTCCTATGAGACTCCTTATTTTCAGCCCTTCAATCCAGGGTTAACTAAGCACTACCCTTGAACCCCTTTCGATCAACCAGCCAAGACCAACATCTGTTCTTGTTTAGGGCTCAGACCCACCCCTTGGGATTTCAGAATGAGCTGGAGCCTCTGTTTGACTGGTTCTGCATGGCTTTACCCTTTACCCAAGGAGGACTTGCCCTCAGCATCTGTGTCCTCCATCGGGGCACCTCAGACCATCCTGGTCAACATCTGCTCTCGATCACAGACTCCTCCAGCCTCCTCCCTGGCCACCACCATTTTGATTTAGCCGTATCCGTCGTGAACATTTAATTTTGAATTTTTAAGCCTCACGTTTTATCTTCCCAACGTAGATCTCCATGTTATCAGTCCTAAAGGGGTTGAGCGGTTTCCTTGTGTGTCTGGTCAAATTCTTCCCTATCATTAGTCGTCAGATATGACCCAGCGTCGGTGTTTCTGCTTTTATGGAACATGACGTCTTAGACACCTTTGTACAGTCTAGCCTTTTGGCTTCTTTTGTCTTATTTCCTTAAATTCTCGCAGTTGAGGTCTGTGATTGAGGCCCAAAGCCACATGGTTCTTGTTTCGTTTTGGTCGCCTTTGTTTTGACTGACTGCAAAGCAGTCAGGGCACACTATGGGCACACTATGTTCTTCCGTGAAAACTTGAAGGTATTTCAGAATTCCGCGCTTCCGCTGAAACATGTCTATGTCCGTCTCCTTCCAGGGCTTCCCTCAATACCGAAGTCATTTGGGGGGCAGGAATAGAGCGCACCCTGAGGTCTCTCAGGTGGCAGTACTTTTCAGCCTGCTCTTACCTAGATTCTTTTGGGGCTTCGTCCACCTTGGATTCTTCCCACGGTCAGCATTTTTTTTTTTTGCATTTTTGCAGCTCGACTCGGGCACTCCCAGCTCTGCTCTGCCTGTGCATGCTCCAGGCTTGGCAGCTAACTTCAAGTTCTAAGTCTCGGTTAATTACTGCTCGGCCCAGGCGGCAAGGCGACGGGCATATTGTCCAGGCTCCGGCATGCTCTCTCCCTGCCTGCCATAAGTGGATCTTGGGTTCATGCGTTATGTTTCTGGTTAGCCCGTAGGGAGTCCGTATGCTTGTCTGAAAAACAGTTCTTTAACTTGCCACCTGTAGCCGGTCCTTCTCTGCTCCTGTGTCCTTGGAGGCCATGTCCCCACCCCCTTTGCCTAGAAAGCTCTCCCAGCCCAGCCAGCTGGAGATAAGCAGAGCGAAATGGAAAGCCACTCCTGTGTGGCCCCAGGCTGCTCTGTACACGTGCTTGCGTCAAATGTCCGAATTTTCTTCCTTAAGTGAAAGGTTTTAGAACTGATGCTTTTGTCAGATGGAGATGATGCTTGTTCCTAACAAGCTCCCTATTTACAAATAGGAAGTACCTAAAGCCTTTAAGGTGTGGGTGCTTCTAAAGAAGGTTTTCAGTCTGTCTGCTCTCCAGACCTTTTTGGGGCTGGGTAAACGTTAAGTAGTGTGGACGTCTGGGTGGCTCAGTGGGTTGGACGTCCAGCTTCGGCTCGGGTCGTGATCTCACGGTTCGTGGGTTTGAGCCCCACGTGGGGCTCTCTGCTGACAGCTCGGAACCTGGAGCCTGCTTCGGGTTCTGTGTCTCCCTCTCTCTCTGCCCCTCCCCCACTCATGCTCTGTCTCAAAAATAAAACATTAAAAAAACTTAAAAATATTGCTGTATTACATCTGCTTAACATGATGCCACGGAGTGGAAGTGAAGTGACTATTACGTGTGTGTAGTTCGCAGCAGTAGAAGATAGAATAGCCCGTTTCTTAATTGTTCCAGAGATGCCTGGCTTCAAAGGATAGGGGTGCGTTCTGATACAGTTTGACCTTGAAAGTCTCTAGAGGTGGGCTTCTGTGCAATGCAGGCGTAAGACCTTTGTAACCAGGACGCAGGTTCACTAGCTGTGACAAAGTCACTGGGGCTCCTGTAGCAACTGACTTGTTTGCATGTCATAAAACTATGATATAATGCTAGGCAAATATTTATTTAGCGAGAAGTGTAGGTGTGCACAGTAAGTCTTGCTCTTTCCTTATGGAGCATTTCCTTATGAAGTTCGTTCGTCCCTGACTCTAGGACACTGTGATATCATGGGAGTGGCACAGGCCATAAATGTCACAAGATCTGAGTTCAAGCCATGATTTGGCTAAGTTGTCTGCCAGTTGCAAGGCTTGAGGTTTGTAAGTCACCTGAGGGTCCAGACGTGTTTTACCTACATGATTGGGAGAGATTGGGAGAAATACTGAATTAGGTCATTTCTTTTTTTTTTTTTTTTAATTTCTTTTTTTAACAATTATTTATGATTGAGAGACAGAGACAGAGCATGAGCGGGGGAGGGGCAGTGAGAGGGAGACACAGAATCTGAAGCAGGCTCCAGGCTCTGAGCTGTCAGCACAGAGCCTGACGCAGGGCTCGAACTCACGGACTGTGAGATCATGACCTGAGCCGAAGTTGCACGCTTAACCGACTGAGCCACCCCTAGAACACACAGTTCTTTTTTTTTTTTTTTTCTTAATGTTTATTTATTTTTGAGAGAGACGGAGACAGAATGCTAGTGGGTTAGGGGCAGGGAGAGAGAGGGAGACACGGAATCCGAAACAGGCTCCAGGCTCTGAGCTGTCAGCACAGAGCCCCAGGAGGGGCTCGAACTCCCAAGCCGCGAGATCATGACCTGAGCTGAAGTTGGACACTCAACCAACTGAGCCACCCAGGCGGCACCTGAATTAGGCCATTTCTAAAGACTTTTTTGCTTTTCCGTATCTAATCAGTGTATCTAAATGTCATTTCACCTCTCCTCTTACAATTATTTGCCCATTTCACCAGGCTTGGAAATACAGAAAATTACAAAGGAAAAAAATATATATATAACCCGTATTTCCATCACACAGACAAAATCATCATTTACATTTTAAAGTATTTCGGGGCGCCTGGGTGGCTCAGTTGGTTAAGCGGCCAACTTCGGCTTAGGTCATGATCTTGCGGTCTGTGAGTTCGAGCCCCGCGTCGGGCTCTGTGCTGACCGCTCAGAGCCTGGAGCCTGTTGCGGATTCTGTGTCTCCCTCTCTCTGACCCTCCCCCGTTCATGCTCTGTCTCTCTCTGTCTCAAAAATAAATAAACGTTAAAAAAAAAAAAATTTAAAGTCTTTCCTTCCAGTCTTTTTTCTAAACAGATATAGGTAAGAGTGGCTAAACCATAGTGCGTACATATATGTCACAAGTGGGATCATACCATATGCACATTTTCATAAAGTGGTTTTTGTTTCATTTAACATCGTACTGTGAGTATTATCTCGTGTGGTCCGAGTAGTGCTGTGTTTACGTAAAACTACGTAAAAGCTTGGTCATTTCTGCAGTCTGTTCCAAATGTTCTCTATTCGAGAGCCCATTACAGGCACTCTCCAAGCCGAGCACACTTGTCTTGCAAACATCCTGTGAGTACACACAGCCAGGCTTTGCCGTCATCTCAAAGAATAAGCAGTAGGAAGACCCCAGAGCGCTTTGTGCCCGTGGCAGGGGGTCAGGTGGGCACAGCCAGGGACCAGAGTGAGGGTGACAGGGGGCTCCTAAACAGTGACATACGCGTGGGACCCAGCAGGGTCTCTGGTGTCTTCAACAGTTATGTCTGGGCACAACTTGGTGAAACAGAGCCGATGGGGATAACGGAAGGAAACTTGGTAACTAACCAAGGCTTTCTTGCCTGTGCCCTGCTCCGCCCCACTTCTCGCTGCCTTGGTTGGACACCCCTCCGCCCCTCCCCCACGTATCTCCTTCTCCTCCACGGGCCTGTTGCATTTTGTTCATGCTGCAGATAAGGTTCTTATCATATCGTGACTGGAAGGTTTCTTTTGTAGCAGTTGCTGGGTGTGGGGAGGGGTAGGGTAGGTTACAAGACGTGCCAAGCGTAGGTCTCCCCTTCCTACATCACTGAACTTCAGGGTAGAAAGACAGTCTAGTTAAGGTCAGCAGAGCCTGTGAAGATGCGCAGTCACTGAATATTTTAAAATCGTTTTCTCTTTCTTGTTTGCTGGTGCGTAGCGTTTCAGCTGCATCACGGGCTGTATGGTTTTGGCGGGCTTGCACCCACGGGGGTGCCTGGGGTAGGACACACTCCACTGCGCGGGAGCTTTTACAGATGCTCTTAGAGGCCCCTTCTGGTTCTAAAATTCTGTGATTTCTAGCATTGTTTCTATGGGAAGAGGCATTCCAAGTTCCAAGCAGCCGAACTGTGGATCTCCCCTCCTTTGAGTTGCGAAACCCCCATGTATGAAAGTGTCCTTGAATATGCAGGTAGGTGTATATAATTCCTTTTATGTGTACGCAACCATAAGACCACTGTCGAATGAAACCGCCACCCTTAATGTGGCAGCCACTGCCTTCAGAGCCTCCCGCCATTTGGTTCTCCTCACAGTGCTTGTTTGAGGTGGGCATTACTGCCTCCATTTTACAGATGTGGAAGCTGAGGCCCAGCGGAGCTAAGACATGACCACAGGTCTGTCCAACTCCGAATCTTGTGACCTGTCTTCTTTGGTGCCTGCTGCCTCCATCCCTGCACTAGCCAGCCTTCCTTCTCTCTGCTTTGTCCCCAAAGGTCCTTCCACAAGAGAGGTGAAAATTAATTTGTTTTTTTAATATGTTTTGATGTTTATTTTTTATTTTGAGAGAGAGAGAGAGAGAGAGAGAGCGCGCAAACGGGGGAGGGTCGGAGAGAGACACACACAGAATCCAAAGCGGGCTCCGGGCTCTGAGCTGTCATCACAGAGCCTACGCATGGGGCTTGAACTCACGGACCGTGAGACTGTGACCGGAGCCGAAGTCAGACACTTAGCCCACAGAGCCACCCAGGTGCCCAAATTCTTTTAGCTGTATCCGTGTTAAAGCAGTACTACTCGCTTTGAGAGACCCAACTCGTTGATTCTCGTAGATGGAGTCATGGACCACGATGGGGGTTTTTCACTCTTTTCTCGGTGGGCAGTGAACGGGCAGTTGACGTGGTCTCAGAATCTGTAGAAAGAGTAGCCTGAGGGAAACCTTCTGTATAACCCAACACTGAAGTGTCCAATTAGAAACATCAAGTAAACATACCAAAGCTCATCTGTAGGGAATAGACTGGGGTAGTCAACAATGATGAAAAGCAGGCCCCCCCCCCCCCCCCCCCGCTGTCTCTTAAAACATATGTACATTGTTCACATGAATCTAGCTTAAAACATGAGCCGGGATATTCATGTGTTCATTTGCTTACTTACCCATCGGATTTTTGAACCCGCTTATGTCCCAGATTCCATGCCAGGCCCCCAGGGACACAAAAGTAGATGAGACCCAGTCCCTGCCTTCAAGGAACTGAAAATCCAGTGGACAGCGGGCCCAGGAACATCTTTTAAAATTATTTCGGTTTTAAATACGCTCTCATGAGGGTAGGGCTTATGAGCGAAGACGAAACTCCTTTACCTGGTAGAGACTTGGCGAATATTGACAATCACGGAAAGGGCGAGCCAGTGGGTGTTGATCGGCAAAACCCGCTGAAATATACTTACGTTGTAACTGGGGACTTCTGCACGGCTTACCGAAGGTGAGTTCTGGATCACGTTTGACTGCTCTGCCCTCTTGAGATGTGCTCTTCGTGACATAAGGCAAGGGGAGAATGAATGCAGCAAGGTAGGCCCCCGTCCTGTGCTTGATTTCCTTGGGTTCACTGCTGGGTATGAGTTGAGGCTCTGCGCTTCGTAGCTGGATCCCCATGGAAGGAATCCTATTAGGGTGGCATCCGAGGACATGCTCAGGAGGCTTAAAATTGGGAGCTTCTTTGGAGCCTGTTGCGTGAGGATCAGAGTTGAGCTCAGTGGTGCTTCCTGGTGGCCGGGATCCCTTCCTGAACCACACGTGTGTTTCTGGAAGAGGAGGAGGGTGTAGGGGATGCGAATCTCTTCTGTGGGCCGGAAGTCAGTAGGCTCCGTGTCTACAGCTGCCGGAGGCTCTGTGTGGCTCCGCGGGGGATGCAGGTGGTACAAGGTGAGCCCAGGAACTGCGGTGGCCCCCGTGTTGAGGCTGGGGCACAATGGACCTCATTTTCACCAAGTCTGTTTTCCGCAAAATGTGCCGCCATGACAAAGTCCTCTGTGTAATCCTCCTCAAACAAATAGATGTCGTGGGATGCTGTCACAAGACAACTTTATGTCGTCACCCACTCTCCCGTTAAAAGTTATTCAGCAGAGAGGTGCCTGAGTGGCTCGGTCAGTTAAGCGTCTGACTTTGGTTCAGGTCATGGTCTCATGGCTCGTGAGTTCCAGCCCCACATAGGGCTCTGTGCTGACAGTGCCTGGGAATATTCTCTCTCTCTCCCTCTCTCTCTCTCTCTCTCTCTGCCTTTTCCCTTGCCACCCCACCCTCTAAATAAATAAATAAACTTTAAAAAGTTTTTCAGCAGAAAACATTTTTCCTCTGTTTGGATGAAAACATATCACATGACCGTGCTGATACGTCTTACGTTATAAAGAGTCCCCTCTTAATTTGCCAAATACTTAAAATATCTAATACCATGTAATAGTCAAACCTCCCAACTTCATTCACATTTATACCTGTTCCCCCTCCTCCAGCTACGGCCTCTTGCTGGGAGAAGGGTCTGTGGTTGGACGCTTTCTCTCTTGCTTACTCAGTAGCTCTTGCTTCTGGGTAGGGAGGGTGTGGGAAGGATGGGACAGGGCCTAGGAAAGTTTGTATTGGCAGACAGTGTCACAGTAGAGCTGTTTTTGTGTTGCGGGTTTTTGGCATTGGATCTTGCCCTTAGGGGGCCCTTCGGTGCGTTCTTCAGAAACATCCTGCCATCCTGTCTGTGAGGACCGCCTCCCTCCAGCCACCTTGGTTTGGCTGCTGTACAACTCTGTAGTCTCCTTGCCACTCCTTTCTCAGTCTCTGGAAAGCTCACTGGTCCACTCGCTCTCCTATCTGTTGGGTTCCATTGCCATCCACTTGGCCCTCTTTGGGCGGAGACTGGCAGAGCCCCCTACGTATGCTCTTGGCACGATCCGAATCTGGGCCATGGCACATGCACATCCTTGGTCCCCACAGACTTGGGGATTGCATGCTGTTCCCAGTGTAGGTGTTGTGCCACTTGGCTTGTCCATCATCAGCCAGCCCGCCCGCCCGCCCATCCCCCGCTTTCGATTTCTCAGGCCAGAGTCACCAGCAAGGTCGTGGTGTCTCCCATATTGTGGGAGTCTCGTGCTCTCCAGCTAGTCCCGCTGAAGGCCTTTGCTGGACCGGAATGGGGAAGCCGGCTCTTCTTAGGCCCTCCCTCTGGGACCAGACTGCCCACGACTCGTTCAGTCATTCCCTCCTTGTAGCCACCTGCAGCCTGACATGTTTGCACCCTCACTCTGGGTGAGTTCAAGAGCAGTGAACTTGGTTTGGGGCTGTGTCTTCTGAAGAAGTGCATCCAGGCCTGGCGCTTCACCTTGGAATGGGATAGCCATCTTATCCTGGTGGCTTAGTTGACACGTCCCTGTTAGCATCCTGGGATACGTTTTTGGGAGGCAGTGCTTATCCTCTCTCTCACTCTTGGAGGCTCACAAGGTACACAGCATAGAAGAGGCTTCCAGGCCTCCTGCCTGCTTGTCTGCAGCCTCTTCGTCTCCTGACCCTCCTGCTCCGAGGCCTGTGCTCACACTGGGTCTCCCTACTGGAAACTCACTGCCAGTTCCCTGCTCCTTCTTTGCAATGCTGGCTCCCCCTGAGCTTTCAGGGTTCCTTTTTTTTTTTTTAAGTTTATTTATTTATTTTGAGAGAGAGTGCAGGGGAGGGACAGAGAGAGAGGGAGAGAGAGAATCCCAAGCAGCCTCCACGCTGTCAGTGCAGAGCCCGACACAGGGCTCAATCTCATGATGGTGAGATCGTGGCCTGAGCCGAAATCAAGAGTCGGTGAGATCGTGACCTGAGCCGAAATCAAGAGTCGGTGACATCGTCACCTGAGCCGAAACCAAGAGTCGGTGAGATCGTGACCTGAGCCGAAATCAAGAGTCAGATGCTCAACCAATTGAGCCACCCTGGCACCCCGAGCCTTCAGGAATCTTAAATGTTGCTGCCCCAGAAAAGACTTTCTTGTCCCTCCCCCCCATCTAAATAGATCACCCCTTAATTATCTATCACTGCACCCTGTCCCCTTCATTTTCCTCACAGCCCATATTACAGATGATATTTTTTCCAAATAAAAATTCTACAGACTCTCCCATCAAATTGTAAGCCCCGTGAAGAAGTCCACGTCTGTTTTATTCAGTAATACCTACCTAGTTGGTGCCCGTTAAATATCTGCTGAACAAATGAAGGCATGAATTAAAAAAGGAAATGTGGCTTAAGCTATGATTTCCCAAATGGATCTCCTCTTTTATGTTAACTCTTAACATCTGGGGTCTTGGTTGTGTGGGATTCTGCCGCGGAGTTTAGGCATGCTGATAGGAGCCTAAACTTCTGGTTGTGTACTTTTCTGGTCATTAATGATGCCCCCCACCCCACCCCGCTCACTCTCATGACCTTCCAACAAGAACTTTGTTTTCGGCAAGCGGGGCAGGGCCATCGCCCCATTGTACAGATAAACACACCAAGGGGAAGGAGTTAAGTGTGGGTTCCCCAAAGGGTGAATGGCAAGCCTGGGCCAGAGCTCAGCACTCCCAATTCCGTCCTGGGCTTGTTCACTTCAGTCTCCCCTGCCGTCCCTGTTGTCACAGCCGTCCTCCGGCCGCGGTGCCTGACTGTGGCCCCAAGCACTGCTTCCGAATTGTGGGAAGGCCACAGAAGCGCAGCCTTCATTTGGAACGAAAAGACTAGTTCCTGATCCACAGCCCATCTTGCGTGGTGCAGAGGACGAGGATTTTTCTTGCAGATTCTGCCCTAAGAAAGCGGTACGTTCGCAGGTTTCAAATCCCCTCCCTGTCCTTGGCCTCCACAGCTGGAAGTTCATGCGTGATGGGAAGGTCGTCCTCCCAAGGGAGAAGTACAAGCTGGATTTTGAAGGAACGTGTGAGGCTTGAAGTCGGCTGGGCGACCGCCTCCCCTCTCCTTCTTTCCCCGGGTTGCCCCACAGACGGTCCTAACCCCAGGCACAAGTCCGAGAACTTCACATTCTTCCTTTGAGGAGGTTTACTCCACCCAGGGCCATCCAGACTCCCTAGGGCAACACCGTTCGCCCTAGGCGATATGCTTGCTTCAGGAGGAGGGAATCTTATCTCCGACATGCACATTCTCTGGTGTGTCCTATCTGGTTATTATCACATCGAAACTGCAGCTGTTGACGGTTGTGTAATTACTGTCTGTTGATTATACAGTAATAGACCGCCAATTTCATTGGTTAGTGATTACTGCTTCCCAATGCACACGAGAGGCCACGTTTTACTTCACGCTGGCTTCTGAACGGTCATCAGTGTTCACCCTCCTACTAATAATGCCTGATATTTGAAATGTCCTCCGGAGTTCGCTGAGCACCTTCCATTTGATGATCTCCTGGGAAAATGCAAGCAGGCACCTTAGGTTAGGGGAGTGGGAGGTAACGCTTTTCTCCGTGGTGTTAAGTAACTTTCAATGTTGGCATGATATGGCTATTTTTTTTTTTTAACAGCGCGCGTATCTTAGGTTATTAGCGAAAATTAAAAAGTGGCTTTGAGTTTGTAGGACTTCCAGCTCTTTAAGCCTCCTCCTTGTCACAGTCCAAAAGGTAGAGTCATAGTAGATGGACCCTGTCCAGGATCGTATGAAATAAACCCTTGTTTCCCGGCCAGGTCCTAGTACCCTCAGATCTGAACCAGAATATGATTTAATACTACATTGTAAAGAAGTGGGTTGTCTACTCTATGCTAAGTTTGCTTAGCATAGAGGCCTCCACTGATTTATTTTGATTTTTATGGAGGTGAGATTCATGCGACCTAAAATGTCACCATTTTAAAGTGAAAAACAGAGGCGACCGCCACTGTCTAATTCTGAGACATTGCCATCCCTCCCAAATAAAACCACCTGTCACTAAGTAGCCATTGCCTAGTACCTGCTCCGTGTAGCCCTGGGCAACTAATCTGCTTTTTGTTTCTGTGGATTTAACTGTTCTGGGTATTTCGTCGAAGTGGAATCATGCAATACGGGTCCTCTTGGGTCTGGCTTCTTTGGCTTAGCGTACGTTTGCAAGACTCACCCACGTTGTAGTAGATATCCGTACTCTATTCTTTTCGCCGGCTGCATACCCGGTATTCTTAATGTCACAAGTTTTATGGGGTTCTGAAAATTCCAGCACTGACCCCCTGTAGACCCACCATATCCTTCTCTTGGTTGGCATTGCCTTTCTATCTCAGTAAGCTTGGGATTTCAACCCATAATAACGTGCAGATCCTGAAGATGCATGTGCAGGTAAAGCCATAATCAGTTGCATATCACTCAAGCAAGACTCAGGAAGAAAGCCGTAGGCCATTTTCTGTAAGGATTACAAGTAATTCTTTGGATAAGAAGGTAGCTCCTTGGGGATAAGAGATGTGCGCTAAATTATGTCGAGGATATAATGGATGCAAACATTCTCAAGACTCTCGCATCATGGAAATCTGTGCTTTCGTGATTTTTATTGGCAGTGCTTAAAGCACCTGTCGATGTTTTTAAGTTTCTTTGCATTGGTTCCCACTCAGAGCTTGGGACCTGCTGGTTTAAGATCTTTTCTTTGGTCTTTGTAGGTAGAGTGATATAAAGAAGAACATGAGCTTCAGAGGCAGAGACAGCTGGGTTCGAATTTCACCTCCACCCCTTATTAGCCATTGGTCCTTGGGCAAATGACCTGAGGTCCCTCAGGGGTCAGCGGACGTGTTGTCACCCCCTTGTCCTGAGCTGAAAAATCGCTCTCAAAGAGACCCGCGTCCTCGTCTCTGGAATGTGTGTTATTTAGAAAATAAAAGAATCTTTTCAGAGGTGATCCATTTAAGGATTTTGAGATGAGCAGACTATCCTGGATTATTATCCCTGTGTTCCTAATGCCATCCCAGTGTTCCTAATAAGAGAGGCGGGGGGATGACACATAGCGACACAGACTGAGCAGATGATACATAGACACGGAGAGGAGAAGGTGAAGTCGAAGGCAGAGACCGAAGTGATGCGGCCACCAGCCAGTGAGTGCCACTGCTAGAAGCAACCAGAAGCTGGAGGAAGCAAGGGCCAGCTTCTCCCATGGAGCCTTCCGAGGGACTACGGCCGCTGACACTTTGATTTCAGCCCAGGAGTACTGGTTTTGGACTCCTGGGCTGCGGAGGTGGGAAGGAGTACGTTTGTGTAGTTTGAAGCCGCAGGTTTGTTGTGCTTTGTTTCAGGTGTTGTCGGGAAACACGCCTCCTTCTTTGCTAAGCTGGTGTGTGGCTGCATTTAGCTGGTGTGTCACAGTTCGTTTGCCTCCTTTCTCTCCTTGCGTCAAAGATGGTGTTTCTCGAACTTTGTGTGCAGCGGTTAAAAGTTTTCACTCCAGAACTACGTTTGTCAGCCTTGTCGCCGTTGACCTCCTAGGCCAGATACTTCTTTGTGGTGAGGCTGTGCTTTGCATGGTAGGATATTTAGAAGCATTCCTACCTGGCCAGATACCAGCAGCACCTTCTGTCCAGTGGTAACAACAAAAAAAAGTCTCCAGGCATGGCCAGATAGCACCTGGGGGACAAAATAACTGTGCTGAGCACCGCTAACCTAGATTTGATCTCCGCTCCTTCACTCAAGAGCTGTGTGTTCCCAAGTAGGCTAGACAACCTCTCTGAGCCTCCGTTTCATGATCTATAAAATAATACCAATATCTACCTCACAAAGTGGTTGTGAAGGTAAGCACATTAGATAACGTACACCAAGGCCTCAAAATAGCGCCTGGTACCTAGTAAAGTGTTAAATAAGTGAAAATTTTTACATTATTAACACATGCTCCGCCATACCCGTTTATCACGCTATTTTGTGTAGTTTCCCTTATAGAAATAATGGGCTTTTAAAACCTTTTCCATGTAGTAACTTCTATTACAAAGATCAGGGTTTGAAATTAAATATGCTTCTTTCATTACCCGCCCCTTCCCACCCCACTGCTCCCCAACTCTGTGCCTAAGAGTTGAGGAATCATGGCTGAGCTTACGTGCTCGGATCGCCTGTCAGCCGTGCTAACTCGCTGAACTCTTCCTATGATCCCGGTCCGTGAGCTGTAACAACAAGAAAACCCCTTTCCATCTGTCAGTGATCGTTCTATTATTCTGTAATTACGGCTTTCTCCTCCGTGATGTAACTGTTGAATTCACTTATAGACGTGTCAACGTCTCTATTCAAATGTGCGAAATATTTAGCAGCATTTAGCAGTTTTTGGTGAAATGCTAGAAAGTGTTTTGAATAGATCCCATCATCTACTTTTGTAAGGAAGAGGAATGTGCTCCAACTGTGGTTTAGGCCATTGTGTCTCTAAGCACGGGGGACACTGCACAAAACAAAGACTCCCTCTTGTCACTGAGCTTGCGTTCAAGCACAGAATAATAATAATAATAATATGCATGATGATTAAATGGTAGGGTATATTGGAGGGTGGTAAGAATTTAGGAAAACAAGCAGTCTAGGGTAGAGGGGGGTCGGAGTTCTGGATAGGCACTTGGGGACGAGACGTGACCTTGAATAGGTTGGGAGCATTTTTCACTCTTCATAGAGGTGAATGAAAATGTCTTTGTGGATTGAAACTGATGTTTGCAAATGGACCTCTGCTTTTGATGAAGAATTGGGATACCTGAGTCTTTCCAGGGTGCTAAAACTGTTCCTTCTCCACAGTGCTGCCTGGGAATGTCTTTGAAGGTTAAGCCATGGGGCTTTGGTTTATCCCAGCTGCCGTGGGAATTCTGCATGGGAGCTGCCTCGCAGCTCAGAGCACTGGTATTTACGTCAAATAGATTATCTTTTTAATTCTGGTTCTCTACGTCTATAGTGGATGACTTTGGGCAAGTCACTTAATGTCTCCAAGCCCCACCCTCCTATGACCGTGGTAAGGATTAGAGGAAATAATGCATCGAAAGCGCTTAGACATGTGTCTAGACCATAACAAATCCTCCGAAAATGCGGGCAGTTTAGTTTTCCAGTTAGTACATAGAAAATGTCTAAGGTAGTATGTAAGTATTCGTGGTAATTGTAATTGTTTGAAATCTGTGCTGCCGCTGCTCTAATAAACCCTGCCTGCAGAAGGGAAGTCTACATCGAGAGCCTGTGAATTGGCTTTTCGTGAGCTTGGGGTCCAGACACACTTTGAGTGCTCTGTGCAAAATAACCTGAAAGGAGTTTGAAATGAGAGAGTGGAGGCAGGGCATCATTCAGGTAATAAAATCCAGCTATCAAAAAAAAAAAAATGTGATTAATCAGTGATCATGGATGGTTCCATTGATGGACTTTTGTCTCTTAGGTAGCGGCGTGGCTATTCACTTAGCTGGTAGATGCTTAGATAGGCATTTGTTAAATGATGGAGAAGAGCAAGTCACCCCGTGATGCTGAATGACTGCAGATGTTCCCGAGGGAGGGAGAGGCTTGATTGGGAAATGGTCAGGACCGGGAACAGAACATACACGGGATGCCCTGCTGTACCACCAAAAAAGCCCTAGAGGTCATGGACTTGGTGGTTGTACCACACTGTGATGTGCTAAGTGCCACTGAATCATTCACTTGAAAATGGTTGGTTTTGGGGCGCCTGGGTGGCTCAGTCAGTTAAGCGCTCAACTTTGGCTCAGGTCATGATCTCGCGGTTTGTGAGTTCGAGCCCCACGTCAGGCTCTGTGCTGACAGCTCAGAGCCTGGAGCCTGATTCGGATTCTGTGCCTTCTTCTTTCCCTGCAACCCCCCCCCCCCCCCCCCCCCCCGCCCGCCCCACTTATGCTTTGTTTCTTTCTCTGTCTCAAAAATCAATGTTAAAAATTTTTTTCATATTCTATGAATTTCACCTTAGTTAAAAAAAATGAATTTATGACAGTGCCAGGACTAAGACCCCAACTCCGCCATCCCCATGTCTAGTCTTCAAAAAAGTCAGCAGAGAATAGGGCATCTTATGCTGGGACCTATGGAATAACTGTTCTTTAACTTTACAAATGTGTTAAAAGCTTGATGTTTCAGATATCCAACATTTGGGGACTGTTTGCTTGTTTGTAAAATTCAGCCCTGATACATTGTTGACATAGATAGAAGCCAATGCAGTTTCCCCCTAGTATTTATCCCAGTATCTTGCCCGTAGTAGCTGCCCAATAAATCGGGATTGAACTGAATGTATGTTGTTTTCAGTGTTGCCGTAAGTTTAGGTGTAGTACGTCAGTGGAAATGGTGTTGGACTATACAATATTAGCAATCTCGAAGTTCACCTTGCTCTCAGTTGGGTAACCTTGAGGTGGGGCCACTCATATTGTTAGTGGCAAGGCCAGGATGTTGTGTTTTCCTCCCAGTTTTATTGAGATTTGATTGACATACAGCAGCGTTTAAGGTGTGTGCATAATTATTTGACTTACATATATCGTGACATGGTTACAGTGATGTTTGGTTAACATCCATCATCTCCTATAGATACAGGCAGAAGAAAAAAAATTGGTCTTTTCCTTGTCATAAGAAGCCTTGAGTAAATACTCTTGTAACAACTTTCAAATATACCATATGGCATTGTTAACTGTAGTCACATTGCATGTTACCTCCCCAGTACTTCTATACCTTAAAAATGGAAGTGTGTCCCTTTTGAGCACCTACATCCGGATCCCCGTCCCCCCACCCTACCTCTGATAAATGCAAATCTGATCTCTTTTTCCTATGAGTTTGGACTTTTTTTCTTTTGTTTCTTTCTTTTTAGAGACCACATATAAGTGAGATCATACAGTATTGTCTTTACCTAACTTATTTCACTTAGCATAATGCCCCAAGGTCCCACTGTGTTGGCTTAAATGGCAGAATTTCTCCTTTTTATGGGTGCATAATACTCCATTGTGTGTGTGTGTGTGTGTGTGTGTGTGTGTGTGTGTGTCTGCGTGTGTGTGCACCATATCTTCTTTGTCCATCCATTTGTTGATGGATACTTGGGTTGTTCCCACATCTTGGCGATTGTGAATAATGTTGCTCTTGAACACAGCGGTGCAGATGTCTCTTTGACCTACTGTTGTCTTTCCCATCAGATACAGTCCCAGAAGTGGAATGGCTGAACCTGACTGTAGTTCTTGTTAATTTCTTGAGGAACCTTCATACTGTTATCTGTAGAGGCCGCACCGCTTTGGAATCCCGCCAACAGTGCACAAGGTTGCCTGTGTTCCCAGGTTGTTGTCTTTAAACTTAGTGTTTGTGAAAACATCCGTAGGTAATCCCATCAGCGATAGCACTGGAATATGATTCGTTTCCTTTTTTCTCCTTACTTTCTCTCTAAGATTCTGGCAACCCAATCACGTTTCTAGGAACATAAGACCCAGGTTTCATCTCTTCTTTTTGCCACTGCTTAGCCAATGTGTGTTTCAGCCAGTTCTTCTCCCAAGTTTCTGCTAGCTCACCTATCAAGTGGGAGGAGTAGGGGCCAGGGACTGGAGTAGACATCCTTCTGAGGCTCCTTTTGATTCCACCTGCCGTGTCAGGAATTAGCTGGTGAGTTGGTGTTGAGCTGACTTAAAGATGAGGGGTTATTGCAAGTTCTGTTTAAATCGGACCTGTTCTTCATACTGTTTTCATGATAGTGGTTGAGAAAGATCCAGAAGGAATTAATATAGCCGCGGAAGAGGTAGCAAAGGGTCATATCTGGAGTGCGGACGAAGATTCTGCTGTATTTTAAGTTCATTGTAACAACAACAACAACAACAAAAAACAAGAAAAGAATCACAGGAAACATACTGCTTTGGAATTTGCTTCTTAAAAACTTAGGATGGTTGGTGCCCAGCTGACTGTCAGTGGGGCATGTGACCCTAGATCTCGAGGTTGTGAGTTTGAGACCCACATTGGGTATAGGGTTTACTTAAAAAACAAACAAACACACACACGTATTTATTTATATGTATATGTATATACACATAATTTGAATAATATATAATAAAATCTAAGATGGCATGTATACATTTTCTGTAACTTTTTTACTGGTTGCATTTTTAACAGGCATAGTATAATGAGTACAGATTACTAGTATTGGCAATGTAATTTAACCATTAAGTGTTATAAAATACTTTAAATAAGCTTTAAACATCTCCAGTCATTTCCATGGGATAAATTCCTGGAAATGCAATTACTGAATCATTTGAGGTTACAAAATGATAGGGTTTTTTAAAATTTATTTTTGTTTTTTTAATGTTTATTTTATTTTTGATGGAGACAGAGCATGAGTGGGGGAGGGGCAGAGAGAGGGGGAGACATAGAATCCCAAGCAGGCTCCGGGCTCCGAGCCGTCAGCACAGAGCCCGACGCGGGGCTCGAACTCACAGACCGTGAGATCATGACCTGAGCCGAAGCAGGACGCTCAACAGACTGAGCCACCCAGGCGCCCCAAAAATGATAGGTTTTTTTAAACGTACATGACCAGATTTGTTTCCATCAAAATTGTATTTATCTAGATTTTAGACCAGCAATGAGATTGGCCAGTTTCCTGCTTGTTGGAAAACATTTGATGTGATCACTTTTTAAAAATCTTTAACATGTTGATAACAGAAACACTGTATGAATGCTTTAATGTGCATATATTTGATTTTAGGTATGTTTGAATATTTTGGCTGTTTGTATGATTGCTTCATAAATTGTCGTATGTCACGTGCCTGTTTCTAAAAGCAAGATTTTAAGTTAATTCACAAGAAATTTTTATTGGTTAAGGTTATGAACTCCTTTTCTGCCCTGTGTTCAATTTGCCTGCCTTTTGGTTTTGTGTTTAGTAGTTTTACTTTTCTCGAAGATTGATATTTTATGCTGTCAAATCGCATAACATTTTTCTTATGAATTTGGCCTTTGTCGTGCTGAGCCAGGCCTTTTCCACACCATTATTATAGAAATAGTACTGTAATTTTCTTCTAGTACTTCCGTGGTTTTCTTTTTCACATTTGAAAGTTATTGCACCTGAACTTTCTTTTGGGTAAGGCAAGAGAGATGGGGATCAAGTTTATTGTTTCCAAAGTGAACAGCCAGTTGAGCGACCTGATTTAAAATTCATCTTTTTGGCATTGATTTGAAATGTCAAATGCTGAGTTCTAGACTATTCTTCAACACTTTGCTGCTAAGAACAAAACGCGTTTCAGTTCCTGTAGCTTGAGAGCACATTTGGGTGACATCTGGTAGTGCAATAGTTATTCATCCTCTTGCCCCCCAAATTTATTGAGTATTCTGGACAATTCTTCTAAAGGAAATTTAGAGTAATTTTATCAAGTTCTAAAGAAAACCTCCAGCAAGGTAGTAATGGGAACTGAGTTTCATTTCCGTATTTCTTTGGGGAGAATTGTCATCTTTACAATTGAGCTTGCCCCTTGGGAAGGATGGCACATGATTTCATGAGTTCAAGTCTTCACTTGTGTCCCGCACTAAAGTTGACATGGTACTTTATGTTACTTCTGTTCACCTCTCTTTAAATGTACTCCTGTTTGTTTGGTGTCTTTTTCCTTGATAAATGTGAGTTTCATCTCCATTATATTTCTTAGTGGGTTATTTCTCAAGATTAAGGATATCACTGATTTTCTAAGAATGTTTATTTATTTTGAGAAGGAGACAGAGAAAGAGAGTGAGAGAGGGAGAGAATGCCAAGCAGGAGCCATGCTGTCAGCAAGGAGCCTGACACAGGGCTCAAACCCATGAACCGTGAGATCATGACCTGAGCTAAAATCAAGAGTCGTATGTTTGAGCCACACAGGTGCCCTAGGAAACTATTGAACTTTATGTTTTGGCTCTGATTTTTTTCCCCCTAGGCAATTCTACTGGATTTGATAAGTGGATTGATTATTGTTTTTCCAAATAATGTTAATTATATCTTCCAGTTCCCGTCATTTATAATTTTGTACTGCTTCGGCTAAAACTTGGAGAAAAGTATTCAAATAACAGAGGTGATGGGAGGCATCCTTACCTACTTTTTGACTTTAAAGGGAATGTCACTAGCGTTTCACCAGCCTGTGTGATTAGTGGATCTCTTCCCACAGGACCTTGGCAATTCCAGTCTCTTTCTTCTCCAAATAAAGTACAGTTCATAACAAGTTACTGCTGTGTGGCCTTCTTGATGTTTAATGGTTAAACTGTGTGAAAATGGTAACTACATTTGCCTGGAGTTCTATGACTTCTAGGTGACCTCATCAGTCCTGTAAAGAAATACCTTTTCGCGTAGATGCTCAGTGATACTTGGCTGCCCTGCTGAACTTTGCAAAAACCTGTAAGAAATGATTTGGAATACATCACACTCAAATTAGAAGAGTGGGTTAGAAATTCCTATAATGCAAAGCCTTAATTTTGTATGCAGTATTATTAAGGTGTAGATGCACCACGTAGTTCAATGGTTTAAATTTCATTCCTACGTCAGCGAAACAGAGTTTAGTTTCAGCGTGTCTTACTTTGGAGGCTGCTCTCCTAAAGAACCCATTTCTGGTTTTCGTACTGGTCCTATTTTTTGGATTAGCAGTGTGGTACTTTTGAAAGCACATTTATGAGTGTACTTCTGTTTAATGATGTCACAAGCAGTTTATGTATTATGTGTTAATGTATTATGTGCTAGGGTCAGAGGAGCGTGTTAACTCAAAATATGTTCAAGTACCTTAGTAATATGGACTCTTTATTTTTTTTTTAAGTTTATTTATTTATTTTGAGAGAGTGTGTGTGTGTGAGTAGGGGAGGGGCAGAGAGGGAAGGAGAGAAGAATCCCAAGCAGGCTGTGCACTGTCAACACAGAGCCTGATGTGAAGCTTGAACTCATGAACTGTGAGATTATGACCTGAGCCAAAATCAAGAGTTGGATGCTGGAGGCACCCCTGGATTCTTTATTTTTTAACACTCCCCCCTACCCATACAAAAAGAAACGGAGGGGGGGGGGGATGTTGGCCTGTATAAATAATTCAAGTTTGCAACGTGTGCAAAATCTTGAAAAGTGTAAGGAATATAATCCTACGAATAGAGATTACCATTGTTGGCATTCACGGTAGTTTTTCCTTCATCTGTGTAATTGCTGTCCTGTATATCCAGGTCTTCTCACCTAAACATTATAAATAGATGTTTCTCCTGGATGTGTAGCGTTTAAATAGGAAAACAGGGCAGTTGGGCTGTGGGAATCTGGGGAGAGATGATCCTTACAGATGGCCACAGTCCTGAGGATGAGTCCCAGGGGATGACCTCGGCATGGTCTGCCACCCTCCTGAAACAATCACGGACCCAGGTATCCTCAGCGAGCCGGGAAAGCAAAGCTGAGATTATCCCGCATGACCTTCTGGGAGGCTTAGGGTCGCCTGAACAAAAACCCTCCTTTCCTCTGAGCAGCCCGGTGGCTTCTGGAAGCTGGCCTCACTCTCTGAGCCACCATGTAGATTTTGCTTTGACATCTTTGATCAGTCGTCTGACACATGGAGGTATTACCCGCGTAGATGTGCTCCTGTTTTGTTTTTTTTTTAACTTTTTTTTTTAACGTTTTTATTTATTTTTGAGACAGAGAGAGACACAGCATGAACGGGGGAGGGGCAGAGAGAGAGGGAGACACAGAATCGGAAGCAGGCTCCAGGCTCTGAGCCATCAGCCCAGAGCCCGACGCGGGGCTCGAACTCGCGGACCGCGAGATCGTGACCTGAGCTGAAGTCGGACGCTTAACCGACTGAGCCACCCAGGCGCCCCAGACGTGCTCCTGTTGTACGCAAAGAATAGCATGTAGAGGGAGAGCAGATAAATTGCCTTATTCCTAAGGCCGAATTCCAGGGATTTTTTTTTTAGGGCCTTTGGCCATGTGATATTTTACATAAATATTTTTAAGAACCCTGTTTGCCAGATCAGCATATCTCCCGCTGTGGTATAATATTAGTTCTAAAAACTTATAGCTGATCCATTACCAAAGCCAAAAAAGGGGGTGGTGGGAGTGCTTGAATTAGAAATTTAATGTGAAGAATTTGTGAATTGCTGGTATTTTCATTTTGTAAGTGTGGCACATTTGTGGAAGAAATAGGTTTCTAAAAATGTGTAAGTGGCTGCTCTGTGGCCCATGTATTCCTTCTTAGTTTACAGTTGTTTTACAAGGTTGTCTGTAAATTACAAGCCAACTGACAAATAAGTGAAGTTTTAAGCAGAGTAATTTTGTAACTTTTTTGGGGGGGGGCAGGCATCCTGTACTCCAATTGATTGGAAATAAAATTAGGGGCGTGTGGGTGGCTCAATTTGGTTGAGCATCCGACGCTTGATTTCGGCTCAGGTTATGATCCCTGGGGTGTGGGATCGAGCCCCACATCGGGCTTTGTACTGAGTGTGGAGCCTGCTTGAGATTTTCTCTCTCTACTTCTGCCCCTCTCCCTGCTCACATCTCACTCGTGCTCTCTCCCCCTCTCTCTCTCTCCACAATTGAATGAATGAATGAATGAATGCATGAATAGGAAAAGAATTTTTTTGTATCTTGGACATTTTTACACAGTTTGGAGATTCTTATCATGTGTCTGTATGATCCTTTGCCACCTGTTCCTTCTATAATTTCTTCTTCACATCAAGCAAATAGCTTGTATTTTTGCCTGTGTTTCCATTTTCTAGAATTTCAGGTTAACATATACAAGTGTGGCAATTTACTCCTTTAGAACAGCACTGTTTGATAGAAAATACAGTGAGAGGCACTTACATCATTTTAAATTTTATAGTAGCCACGTTTTACCTAATACATCAAAAATATTATTTCAACAGCCACATGAGAACTTAATGATATATTTTATATCTATTTTTTCTTCAGACCAAATCTTCTAAATTCCAGCATATATTTTACACTGAGAACACATTCAGACACTGGATTTTCATCAGAAATACTGGGTCTTTTCCTGAGATTTCATAAGTTTTCAACTGAAAAAGTAGACTCCCATTCCCAGGTGGTCCCAAACATACGTAACAGTAACATAAACCAGCAGAGTTTTAAAAACTTTTTACATTAAAATTCAATAAAATTAGGGACTCCTGGGTGCCTCAGTCTTTTGTGTCCAACTTTGGCTCAGGTCATGATCTCACAGTTCATGGGTTCAAGCCCCGTGTCAGGCTCTGTGCTGACAGCTCAGAGCCTGGAGCCTGCTTCTGATTCTGTGTTTCCCTCCCTATCTGCCTCTCCCCTGCCTGTGCTCTCTGTTTCTCTCTTAAAAAATAAATAAATGTCAAAAAAAAAAGTTTTTAATTACATAAAATAAAAAATCCACCTCCGTTACACAATTTCAAGTGCCATTTAATTTTATGCATGGTGTCGAATCCTAGTTATTGGTTGCATAGGGAATTGGAAGAGAACTGGCTTGAGGAAGAGGAGACTCCTATTGGATCTGTGATTAGCTGTGCGATCTGGAGTATACAGGGCCTGGAGGTCTTCATTTATAAATTAGTTACAAGGAATGGACCATATATGTTCTTCACTGCGGTCCCTTTGATGCTCACAAAATGTGATGAATCTTGGATGCAGAAAGCCTCAGAATGCAACATAACATCAATTTGAATGTATTTCAGACCACTGCTGTGAAATAAATCGCTTTCAAGTGTTATGTTTCACGACACATAGCTCAGGTGGGGGGAGAGAAGGGAATGGCCACATCGGCCATGGTAGTCCATGGGCGCTCTCTGCTCTCCTTCGAGGGGGGGCGGTAAATGTCCACGTGCTGTAGAAATTATAGAATGAGTGTATTTCTTTTCTCATGAAATTGCCTATATTCATTTCCTGTTGCTGCTGTAACAAATTCCCACAGATTTACTGCCTTAAAACGACAGATTTATCTTAGAGTTGGAGAGGTCAGAGGCCCAACATTGGTCTCCTGAGGCCAACAGTGACGCACCAGCAAGGTTGCCTTTTTCCTGGAGGCTCTGGGGGAGAATCTGTCTTCTTGCCTTTTTGAGATTCTGGAGGCCAGGAGCATTCCTTGGCTGATGGCCTCTTGCCGTCCTCAAAGCCAGCAGTCGCCGGGACAGTCTTTCTCACAGTCTGTCATTCAGACACCAGCTTTCCTGCCTCCCTCTTGCCTTTGAAGGACCCCTGTGGTTCCCCTGGGCCCACCAGATAATCCAGGATAATCCTCTTTTAAGGCCAGCCGATTAGCAACCTTAATTTCACCTGTATCTTTAATCCCCCCACCCCCCACACACCCCGACTTGGCCTAATCACAATACAGTCACAGGCTCTGGGGATTAGGACATGGCCATCTTCGGGGGACCGATTTTCTGCCTGCCACAGTGCCTCCGAGGTTTCATAGATTTTGCCAGTAGTTTCGCAGCTGCTCATTTTTGTTGCTCTGCTCCCTTTTCCTTCTCCAAGACAGGCAGCAGTCATAAGGCAGGAGTCAACTGAAGGAATGAGGGCTAAGTAGTGACGTCGAACGGCTGACGCAGAATTTCTCTTCCGTGAAGCCTACCTCCGTCTCCAGCTGTTTGTTGAAACTAATTAGATGCGGAAGGTTCTCTTACTTAGGACCATGTTCCCATCCATGGGATGATAGACTGTGACCTTCTAAAGGGAATAGGGATGTATTCCCTAAGTTTATTTTTCTTCCTTTACCTCTCATCAGAGACACCATAAATGTTTGCCAAAGGTCGGCATGAAGTTTTCTGTCTCTGCTGCGCAGGTGGTTCAAAGTTGGGGAGTGTCTTTCTTCTGAGGACGGAATCATGATGTCATAATCATAATGTGAACGTGCTCGTTAAAATGGAAGAATTGGACTGTATTAATTTGCACTTCAGTCCACTCTTCTGGGTAGATTTTTATATCCGGCTCTCGCTGTAATTCTTTGTGTCTCTGGAGAAAACGCCATATCCATTTCCAGATGTGTTCTGCCATTATCAAAGGCTCAGAGGGAAATCTCCTGCGTGCGCCGTGAGCATTCAGAAAAAATGTCTAAGAAGCTGATACGGAGAAGATAAGGCAGAGATTTCTGAGTGTACTGAGTAAGCACCAGCAGCCTTTACCTTGAACTTGACGGTGTTATTTAGACTTTACCTTCTGCTGCTTTAGAGGGTAGTAGCCTGATTGGGAGACCTCCGTGGTTAAGCTCCGTTTGATATGATCATGATATCTGTCTCAGCCACTCACTCAGCAGTGTTGATGAGTGCATACTCTTGTGTGTCACGTTTTAGAAAGTGATGGGCTTACTGTCCTTAGAGCTGCCATACTGTACGAGGCTAGGAGTCACGATTTGTGTCACTGTGTCGTCTCCAAGAATGGCACCCCTCGCAGTGGTGCAGTGAAAGACAGCGATGCTGACATTGCCCGTGAGAGAGCCCCTAGCCTGGTGGGGAACAGATTTGCATCGAGTCCCTTAGTGCTTACATTACGTGTGCGTGGGCACCTGCCCAGGAGCACGGACGAGAGAGTGTCTTAACTTTTCCTGAAAAAGTTGGGGTATCTGGAAGGTCTCCCGGAGGGAGCCCAGCCTAAACCGAGTGTGGAAGAATGAATAGGAGGTGGTCAGATCGGAAAAAGCCAAGACAGTGCTCTGGGCCACGTGAGCAGTGTGCAAAAGCATATGGCATTTGCAAGACCTACAACTACTTCGGCGTGAGTGAGGTATGAGATTCATGTGGGAACATGATGAGGCAGAGCATTTAACCTTCCTCTGCCTCAGTTCCTCATTTAGTGAAACAAAGAAAACGTTAGCCACCTTTTGGGTTCTTGTGAGTTTTAAATGAACTACCCTAAGTAAAATGCTTAGAAAGGGGCTCACATGGGAAAATCACTTGGGACGCCTGGGTGGCTCAGTCGAGCAAGCCTCCCACTTCGGTTCAGGTCATGATCTTGTCATTCGTGAGTTCGAGCCCCGCGTCGGGCGCTGTGTCGACAGCTCGGAGCCTGGAGCCTGTTTCGGATTCTGTGTCTCCCTCTCTCTCTGCCCCTCCCCTGCTCGTGCTCTGTCTCTCTTTCTCAAAATCAAATAAAACACTTAAAAAAAAAAAGAAAAGAAAAAGCACTTAACAAACGTCAGCTATCGATGAAGACAGTCACAGTCCTGTCATGTGAGGTTTGAAAAGTAGGCAAGGTCTGCATAGCGAAGGAATTTCAGCGTCCTAATGCTGGCATGGGGAAAATTATAAAGGAATTTTTTTTTAACGTGCTTCACAGCTTTGTAGGTTTATAAACTCTGTGTCGTCCTTTTTCAAGGCTAATTAGACCCTCGTGAGTTGACTTATCCCACTCACAATCACCAGATTGATGAAAAGGGCCACCTTGTTCATGTACGTGCAAACGTGAAAACACTCATCACGCTGCGATAATCATGGCCATGGGGTGGTGTATCTTCCTCCCACGAGTGGGCCAACTTTTCTTCAGCTCGTCTGTTAAGGTCAGATGGTCTGTAGGTGAGGATGAGGGTCAGAGCAAATGCAGAGGAACATTCGAAGGGCTGGTTTCAGCAGATGATGTCAACCCCGTGGGTCAGTCCGGCTCATGAACTACGTGTCTGTTAGATGAAGATTCTCCGAACACAGGGTCCGGGGCCCCACCTTCTCTGGAGAGGCTCGAGACGCTACACTTCTCTTCTCTCTCCTTTGATACATGTCCATCTTTTCTGATACATTTGTTCCCCCGCTTTTTTCTTTCTTTACCTTTGTTTCAGCTTGCTTGTAGGAGATGTCGCGGTTTTCCAGTTTATCTGGATTCTCTTTAAGGTTGGCTGCTCTTTGATGAGGCTTTGGGGTTTGCTTAATCTCAACAGTAAAAGTCTCCATAGTGGTCAGTTTTTCATTGTGTGCACGAGCTAAATGGTGGATTATTTCTGGGAGTATGTATTCATTTGAGCCCATCACCCATGGAGGGTGAATTCAGAGAGCTATTAATGATGTAGAGTGGCCTGTCCATTTCTTGATGTCATTGTATTTCCCTAATCTGTTGTTCTGGTCATCTCTCCCACTAAACTGTGGAATCCATTATATCCGGGGACCCGTAGTAGAATGAATGAGTTGGTAGGGTAACAGTTGTATCTTAAAGTTGTTGTATTTGTATCGAAATGAACATTCTTTCATCAGAGTACTATTGTAGGTCTTCAGCCTTTTAGGATCTTTTACTGAATGCTTTAGGAATAGAAAAAACATTTATTTTACTGGATTTTCATGCTACCATTTAAAGCTATAGTGTTATTTTATACATTTTTATCAAGCATTACAAGGTCAGGCTGATTAAGCAATACTTAAAACAAAAAGTAATGTTAAGACAGAATTATTCTAGTTATCCTTGGTAAAGGAAATCTTTTCTTGCCCTCATGTCCGTTATGTGATCTCCTAATCATAAATAGCAACGTATCCAAAAAAAATCGATCTTAGGTTTCCAACTGTAATCACGTTGATTTCCTTAATCATAGTTATTAAAAACATGGAAGCATTTTACATGTTCGTGTGTATTTTAAAATAAAACCAGTGTTTTTTAAAAGGTGGAGAAGGCCCATGTAAATTTGCTGCCTTATGGAATATATGTTCTGAATATTGTTCTTAAACATTGAAACAAAAACGCTTTGATGGAATGCTACATTCAGTGCTCATTATCTTGAATTCACTTGCAGGTCATTTGTTCTCGACTGTTAAAAAAAAAAAAAAAAAAAAGTGAATGTTCTTGCTCCAAAGGAAATTTTTGCTCCAAAGGAAATCAGTCACAATTGTTCCTAACGGGTGCTTATTTAAAACGGAGAGCTCTGGCAAAAATAAAAATGAAAGCTCTGCGAGAGACTGCACTCAAAATTTTTAATGTTTCAGACGTTACAGATGTTGACATTTTGATGAACCAGAGCCTGCCTCCAGTGTTATTTTAGTGGTCTGTTCCATGGAGCTGTGAGAGATGAGACGGTAGTATAATGAAACGTTTATTAAAATGCTTACAGTGCACGGAAAAGTTGGGCGTGGCTTGTGCCCCACTGAATTCTGTGCTCTAGCAAAAACATCGTATAATAATGTTCTGGTCCATATTTATGTTAATGCAACATGGAGATAATGGGGGTTCTCCCTCACTTGGAATAAACTAAAAGCAGAATTTCAGCAACTTTCAGCAACAGTACCAGACCTACTGCTAAAAATGCAAGGCATGTTTTTCTTCTTCTTTTTTTAATTCTCCAGGAAAATAATAGGACCTACAGTGTTAAGGAAGAAATAGAATTTCGTATGGCTGTTTTGTGTATAGGTAGATACTAGATCATATAAAGCGATTTCTTCATTGATTGCAAAGGACCAAAAAGCACATGAAAGAAAATATCCTATTTGTTAATAGCTTTTTAAAGGCAAGCAGGCAAGCAGAGAAAGAAAGAGGAAGGAAGGAAGGAAGGAAGGAAGGAAGGAAGGAAGGAAGGAAGGAAGGAAGGGAAAAGCGCTACATTTTGTTACCTAAATCTCAGTTTGAGGAGAGCTATAATACCAAGGTTGGAGTAGATGTAGAGAACACTCTGTTGGGAGCATCGATTGATGTACACTTTCTCAAGGGCGAGGGTGTTCATCAGAAGCCTTGAAGTACATAACTTCCCATCTAACAGTTCCACCTCTGGGAATTTAGCCTAAGGAAAGAATTGAACGATGGGGCCTTAAATAAATACACACACACACACACACACACACACACACACACACACACACACTGATATTCATTGTAGCATTGTTTGTAAAAGCAAAAATTGGAAACTTCTCCAATTTCCATGAAGATGATCAGATTATGGCTCTTTTATCCCTGAATACTTTAGAGCTGCCTACGATGATACTATGGAAAGATGGCGTAATATGGTAAGTTAGTTAAAAACAAGTGTGGATAATACAGTGTCATTGATGGTTACAGAAAAGGAGTGTTAGAGCTCGGGTACCTGACAAAATTAACAGAAGCTATCACTGGATAGTGGATGGCAAGAAATCTTTGTTCTTGGCTTATGTTTTTTCTTTGCTTATTTTTTTACGTAAGGAATAGAGACTTTTTTATACGCAAAACCATTTTGTGAAACTTACCTTTGACTATCACTTCTATATGCATAATTGGATGCGCATCACAAAGATGTTCAATAATGTTCAACATAGCACTATTAACGGTTTTTAAAGAAAAATTTTTAAATGTTTTTTTATTGGTTTGAGAGAGAGCATGTGCAGGGAGGGGAAGGGAGAGAAACTGAGAATCCCAAGCAGGCTCCATGCTGAGCAGTGCAGGGCTTGATCTCAGGACCGTGAGACCATGACCTGAGCTGAAAACAAGAGTCAGATACTTCCCCGACTGAACCACCCATGTGCCCAATGGTTCTAAAAATTTTTAACATATATATTCCCTCTTGTCAGGAATTTAAGAAAGTCATGGTATAACAATGGTATAAAGCATGGCATAACAATGCTTCATAGCCATTGAAATTATAGATCTGTATGTATTGATACGGAAAAGATGTTCGCATCGTGTAACAAGGAAAAAGCAGGGGAACAAACATAGTGGGTAGGTAAGGAAAGTAGGTATGTAGACGGATAAAAGTCTGCAGTGTTTTTCATGATAGTCGCACTAGTAGTCCTTTCTGTGTGATGGGATTATGGGTCATTTTCAACTTGTTCTACGTCTCTTTATTTTTTCAATTGTTTACAACGAACAGATACTCCTTTGATGACTAGGGAAAGTAAAAATCAACAAAATTAGAGGCAAACAAGGAGGAATTACCACAAAATACTATGAGATACGAGGGGACATTCTGTGGAGATAGATGAGTGGGTGGTGTTTCTAGGAAAATTTACTTTATCAGAGTGGTTCCCAGCAGAGAGATCCGAAGTCAATAACCACGTAAGAAATGAAAAACTTACCAAAAGGTGCTTTCTCAATTCAAAGTGCAAGCCTGGATGGCCTCAGTAAATTCTTCCAGCATTCAAGGATATTATTAAATAGGGTGAAGTTACAAATTATCGATGTCCCGCTTTCGTGCGGGACATTTGGTGTAAACCAGAACCATTCTGCGTAAACCTGGATACATTTTCCCACCACGATTTCAGTGTTTTCTATGCATACGGCAAAAGTCAAACTTGGGAGTTTAAGATGTTAAAGCGATCTTTGATGCCAGAGTTTCGCACTGGTAGTGTGTGTGCATATGTGCGTGCGTTCATTCACACACACTGAACGTCAGTCATGCTTATGAATATTGATGCAAAACCCCTCAGTGAAATACCACCAAATAGAATTTAGCAGCACATTAAATAAGTACCATAATCGAGTGGGGTGCATCCCGGGAATGTGTGAGCTTGGTTTCACACTAGACCAAAAAAGAAAATCTGTGTGTTCATCTTTCAGTGCCAAAAATGCTTTGCTGTACTTCAGCGTCCAGTGATACATTGATTGTGGCAGTGGTTACGTGACCGTACACATTTGTCAAAACTCCTTAAACTGTGTTCTTTATGAGGGTGAATTTTAGGGATTGCCTGGGTGGCTCAGTGGGTTGAGCGTCCGACTTTGGCTGAGGTCACCATCTCCTGGTTCTTGAGTTCGAGCCCTGCGTCCGATTCGGTGTCTCCCTCTCTCTCTCTGTCCCTCCCCTCTTGAGCTTGCTCTCAGAATAAATAAGCTTAAAAATAATTAAAACTTGGTACAATTAGAATAAGTAGAATGAAACAGAACATCGGAGTGGAGGTTGCAAACTTCGCTGTTATTTGTAGGTGTTTGAAGTGCACACCTGGAAAGTAAGAGAATCGGTGGAAAAAGAGAATCAGTGTGGCCAGTTGGAACGGGTGCCTGGTGGGGGAAGCGGCAGGAAGAGAGGGAAAAAGTGGATGCATACATCATCCGCTAGCACAGGTGTCTGAAGTATCGCCCACCATCATTCATAGGCAGTGCCCCACACCTGGCCCCTGCAAGGCAGTGCAGGACATTCTTTCACCTGCAGGACATGACTTTGTCCTCTCCTAGAGAGCATGTGGCCAGAGACAGGGGTTGAGCATAAATAAAAATGACAAGGACCTTACGAAAAGAGAAGAGGAGTGACAGTCGTGGGGCATAAGGGCTGAGCTTAAGCCAGACTTTCCTTTTTGTTTTTTTTAATCGGTATTAGTGTTAGCTTTTAATTTTTTTTTTTTGATCAGTGTTAAAATGTGTTCGCTCTTCACTTTTTAGAAAATTGAACATCTGTAGGGGGTTCTGGGTGGCTCAGTCGGTTGGGCGTCCGACTTCGGCTCAGGTCATGTTCCTGCGGTTCGTGAGTTTGAGCCCCGCGTCAGGGTCTGTGCCGACAGCTCGGGGCCTGGAGCCTGCTTCGGATTCTGTGTCTCCCTCTCTCTGCCCCTCCCCCGCTCATGCTCTTTCTCTGTCTCAAAAATAAATAAACATTAAAAAATTTTGAAAAAAAGAATAAATGTTAGAAGAAAATTTTGAAAAAATTGACATCTGTCGACTGTGAGAGTCCACAGTTTTAGAAATCTGGATTTTCAAACCCCCCCTTTTTTTAAATGTTTTATTTTATTTTTGAGATGGAACAAGTGGGGGAGGAGAAGAGAGAGGGACAGAGGATCTGAAGTGGGCCCTGCACTGACAGCAGAGAGCCCGATGTGGGGCTCGTACTCACAGATCGTGAGATCATGATCTGAGCTGAGGTCAGACTCTGAACCACCCAGGCGCCCCCAACCTCTTGAGTAACTGGAGGCTCCAGCATCCACGGCCGCCCTCCTCTGCAGGGGCAGCCGTCTGCGGGAGCTGACTGGTAGCTGCCTGCTCTCCTGAGATGCCCGAAGGTTCTCCAGTCTGCTGAGTGCAGTGCTGTCTCCCGGTGCTCTCGTCCATCTGTCCGTCTGCCCTTGGAAGCAGTTCAGTTGCGTCTCCCAGTGTTGGTGATAAACTGAAGAGTGATTCAGGGCAAACTGGGTTCTTAGTGGTGAAGCCGTGTCCATGGGAATCGACTAGTCTTCCCGTTGGAAAAAGTGATGGAAGAAAAATTGGAACAAACGATAAGATTTTTACTGCATTGAACACACAACTTGTTCATACCCAGTGATAACGTCCTTAATTCCCCCATCGTAGTTTTCACATGGAAAAATTGTTATTTTTTGAAATACCAGATGGAGGGTTCGTCTTGGCGGGGAACTGGCCATCGCCCACCTCTTCCTCAACATTCTTCCTTCCGGGTTCTGCGGTTTGTGAAGAATTGCTTTTAGGCCAGGGTGATCCTTCTCTTCTTTGACGATCATTAAGGTTAATTGAGCCTTTAGATTTTATACATTCCACAAGCAAATTCTACTTAACGGGACAGGCTTTCACTGTCGTATATGCCGTGGGACTTTTTGCCTCTTGTCTACTGTGTCTGGCGGCCAGATCTGTTGGGTATTCTAGAAGCAATAGCAGCAGTGGCCTTTTGCCTACATTTTTCTAGAAGGAAGGTGGACGGTTTTATGTTGTCAGTCATGGAGCTGGTTCAGTGTCAGTAGCGCCCTGAAACTATGGCTGTTCTTTTTTTTTTTTTTTAATTTTTTTTTTTAAACTTTTTTTTTTTTTTTTTTTTTTTGGGACAGGGAGAGACAGAGCATGAACGGGTGAGGGGCAGAAAGAGAGGGAGACACAGAATCGGAAACAGGCTCCAGGCTCCGAGCCATCAGCCCAGAGCCTGACGCAGGGCTCGAACTCACGGACCGCGAGATCGTGACCTGGCTGAAGTCGGACGCTTAACCGACTGCGCCACCCAGGCGCCCCTGGCTGTTCTTGATGAAGAAAAGAATGAGATAATTTCCCCCAGATCTGACTGATCTAGAGCTAAAGGTTATTTTATAGACTTTAAATAAATATTTGCAATCTGTTACTGGTGTCCTCCTCATTCACCTCCTCCACCACAGCAGGCTTTTTCTCTCAATTATATGTATTTTTTCCTTTCTTCTTTGTACCACCCACATTCCTCTTACCAATCGTCTTTTCTCAGGAGAGAAAAAAAAGTTTAAGCAAGTCCCATCCCGTGACCCATCGTTGGTGACATTTTATTGCTTGTTTTCCTCTCCGTGTATGTGAAAGCACCGTGCACCCGGGTTCTCAGTCTGAATCAGCCAAGTTCTTCAGTGCTTAGTCTGTGTGGCTCCCCCCACCCCCACCTTTGTCACCTCCTCCTCCGGGCCCGGCTCCTTCCATCTTGATTTTTTTCTTTTTTTGCACTCTCTCCCTCTGCCTCTACCAGAGTCCTCTCCCCACGGTTACCAGGTGTCTCTCAGACACTAGAAATGCCCCCCCCCAATCCTTCTATTCTTCAGCATTTCCGCCACATGGGACAAGTGTCAGATGTCCCATGTGTAACCAGCAGCACTCGTGGGATGTGCGCAGAACTCTTTATTTTTGCCTCTTGGTGTAAATTTATTCAACGGGGAAAGGTCTGCTCTTGTGAATGTGAGACCCAGGAACCTTTCCGCTCGCTCGTGGGCGGAGAAGTGTTCTCCTGTCACTTGAAGTCACTGTCTGCAGCTGGTGTCGCAGATGTTGGGTGCCTTGCAATTGGCAGAGTCCAACTTCACGTTAGGGGCTCCCCTCCCTGGGTGGGGGGTGGCCGCAGGCAAAGCTGCTGGGCTCCTGAGGAGGGCATGCTTGTCTCGTCCCCTGCCTTTGGCCATCTTGCTGGGGCTCTCACCTCCCTGGGTCAAGGCAGGGGGAGGAAGGAATCCAGGTGATAGAAGAACAAAAATTCTCGGTCAGAGGTCTTACCCAGCTGGTACTACCATAAAATGGCTTCTTGTGTTCCGGGTTCAGCAAGTTAAACCAGACTCTCTGGGCGTGTTTTGGGTTCAAGGAATCTTCACAGACCGTGGGTCCTTCCTCTCAGCGGAAAGCAATCTTGCTCGTCTCCAGAACTCTTCGTACTTTGATAAGGACTTGGGAGCCGTAGAGGTGCTCTCTCCGCCTCCCCCCGTAGTTTCTAACCGTTGGAGCACATCAGACTCACTCGGGGGCAAAAAAAAAATTTTTAATAGAAATTCCAATACCCCGCCCCTGGCCTAGTGAGTAGGAATCTCTGGACTGGGACTCTGTTGTGTTTTTTTTTTCAAAATTCCACAGGTCATCCTGATGCTCCCCGAAGGCGGAAGACACAAGAGCTAGCCTGTATTATATTTACTCATTTGCAACCTACCTCCTTCCCGGACTCTCAACTTCCTTCGGGGTCCTTTTCATCTTTGCAACACCCTCTACAGAGACTTAATCATAACAGACTCTGAGGATGTGTTTTGTGGCACGAAGAAATTTGAAATCTCGGGGTTCTGGCAGAGAAGCTGTGTTACCAGCATTGGTTCCGTCTTCAGACTGAAGTGTGTGCAGTTTTAGTGCTCAGTAAATATTGGATGATTTGCTGGCCAGGTAGTCGGTGCCCAAGAAGGAGAAGCAGGAGACAACAATCTAAGTAAATAAGATATGATCCTGGTTTGGGTTCCAGGATCTCTTTTGAGGAGTGTCCTGTCGGGCTGTGTTCTAAGAGCTTTGTGCATATCACCTGCGTTACTGTTCACCACAATCGGCTGCTAGAGGGACTGTTCTCATTTTTTAGGTAAGAAAAGTGAGGCTCAAGGAGGGGTAAGTAATTTGATCCCCAAGGTCACACCTTTGTAAGTTACAGTCAAGATTTAAACCCAAGCTTTCTGACTTCAGAGCCCAAGTTCTTTTTAAATTTTTTTTTAATGTTTATTATTTTTGAGAGAGGGAGAGAGACAGAGCGTGAGTTGGGGAAGGGCAGAGAGAGAGGGAGATAGAATCGGGAGGAGGCTCCAGGCTCCGAGCTGTCGGCCCAGAGCCCGACGCGGGGCTCGAACTCACAGACTGTGAGATCACGTCATGGGCCGAAGTCGGACGCTCAACCGACTGAGCGATCCAGGTGCCTCTAGAGCCCAAGTTCTTAGATACTGTGTTAGAGCACTTTTCACTGAAGGCAGGGGAGGGGGGAGTAAAGCTTTAGAAAAATTTGGGGAGATACTAGGGTTAGCCACCTCCTCCCTTCCCTCCCTTCCCTCCCTTCTGCCCTCCTTTTCCGTGTGCCTTTCTCTCTGTAGTCTGCCTGGCTGCACTCTTGCCCTTGAGGAGCATTAATGAAAGAATCGAGGAAGAGGAAGAGGGCGTATGGACCTTGATGAGATGATTTCAGTTGATTCACTCTGGCAATGTTGAGGCAAACTGGGTGGGAGTGGAGGCATCCTACCTGACCAAGCCTCACTGGAGTCCTGGCATTAGGGGTGGGGCACCTGGGGGAGGGGGCGGGGACCCAAATGCTTTAGTAACAAAGGCAGAAGGGAAGGACACAAGGTACTAAGAAGGTAAAACTGAGGACATGGAGTGAGCAAAGACAGGAAGGAGAGGAGAGATCTAGATGATGTGGAGTTTTGACTTGCGGGGGAGATTGTGGTGTAACTCATTGTTAACACCAGCAGACTGGGGGAGGGGAAGAGTGAATTTGTTCACCGAAAGGTGTGAAAAGTCCACGTGGGGACAATGCCTTGTAGGTGGTTACAGATTCCAGGCTCAAGGAGGGTCAGCCATATCTGGGGACAGAAATGTGAGCCATCAGTAGAGTGGTTGCAGTGAAAACCATGGCCGTAGATGCTGTTGCTTGGAGAAGGACTCTGAGGTGCAAGGGAAACCCACGGGACAAACATCGCAAAATAATCTGTACAAATTTAATAAAACATCCTGACTCTGTCCATCCTGGATGCCTTTTTGAGCCTGAAGAAATCGTTGGCTCTCGCTGAACCTCGGTTTACTTGCTGGTCAGTTTTGGTACGCCTCATTTCTAAAGCCTCCTTCCGATCGGATATTCTGCCACTCTGACCCTTGGCACTGGTGCTCATGACTGCTTTGGGATAACAGGGCATTTAGTAATGGCCTGATTTTGTAAGGTCGCTAGGACCCATAAGCCCTCGCAGTTCACGGAGCCCTCATCTGTCTGGCAATCAGAACGATGGTCCTGTGCACGTCCAGTCCACTGACCTTCTTGGAAGATCACTCGGAGTACCATTAATGGGGCAGGTGTGAGGAATCCAAGGGTATTTTTTGAGAGGCAGTAGGGGAGATTAAGAGCTCACCTCTGGGGGCGCCTGGGTGGCTCAGTCAGTTGAGCGTCCGACTTCAGCTCAAGTCATGGTCTTGCACCTTGTGAGTTCGAGCCCCCCGTTGGGCTCACTGCTATCAGTGTGGAGTCCGCTTTGGATCCTCTGTCCCCCTTTCTCTCTGCCCCTCCTCTGCTCGCTGTCTATCAGAAATAAGCATTAAAAAAAACCCCACTCACCTCTGGGCTCCCATTCCTCTACCTGTACCGCTTAACCGGTTATGTCATCTCAGGCAACTTAGCCTCCTGAGAACCTCTATAAAATAAGGATAATAATCCTAGAGGTGGTTTTGGGCCTGAACAGGGTGATACACAGTCCTTATGAGGGTCCCTGGCATGCATGCCTTCACTAAATATGTTACTATTCTATGATGATGACAATGACAAAACCATTGGTGGAAAGCATCTTAAGAAATCAATCTTAGGGGCACCTGGCGGGATCAGTCGGTTAAGTGTCCGACTTCGGCTCAGGTCTTGATCTCGCAGTTCGTGGGTTCGAGCCCCACGCTGGGCTCTGTGCTGACAGCTCAGAGCCTGGAGCCTGCTTCGGATTCTGTGTCTCCCTGTCTCTCTGCCCCTCCCCACTCATGCTCTGTCTCTCATTCTCAAAAATAAATAAACATTAAAAAATTTTTAAAAAATTGATCTTAGACTTTTGGCTTTCAAAAGGAGAGAGAAAGAAAAATCTGTACCATTTCCTAATAGGTGGGAACTTTCAGAGGGCTGAACCCCACGGGTGGTAAAAAATACACTTCCTGTTAACAAATGGACTTGTGTTCGGTTTAGAAATGAGCTGGTGTAAAACTGGAGAAATCTGAGCACCCCTGCCCTTAATACTTGTTCTTTTTGCTACGTTTACTTGTCCTCTTACCCTTAAAGGACTGTGGGTACAAAGAAAAGAATAAATCATAGACGTCCCTCTGTGTCAGAGAGGTTAAGGGACTCTTGGCTACACATTGGTCACCTTCTAAAGCCAAAAAAAAAAAAAAAAAAAAAAAAAGTGGCCCTGAATCATGTTGCTTCTCAGCCTCTAAGTCTGGTTTCCACCTTCTTTGGAACATTCGACCTGCTCCTCAGAACATGCCTACGGAGGTCAGCCACCTGGAGGGAAAGACACATCTAGAGGAATGGTGACTCCTGCAAACTTCTTGAACCTTTCTGCAGTTCCTTCCCCTGTACTTCTTTCTGCTTGTTTTGTCCGAAAGAGGCCGTGTTCAACCTGTTTGTCGGGCATCGCCAAATATGTGTCCCTGCACAGCTTATTATATGCCAGGAAGGACAGTAGCATGACAGCAGTAATTCAAAACAGGGTTTAAAATGAATAAATAAGAATAAGCCACTGGGATTAGTCGCCATTGAAAAGTTGAGAGCGACCAGGGAGGGTAGCCGCAGCCTCTGGGGATTAACAAATGGCTTGCTGTAGGAAATAGTATTCACTGATCCGGCCGCATTTTTACTTTTTAACTTACTGACGGCCTTTCTACCGCCCTGGGATCTGTCTCTTCTCAGACCCAGTAAAAGTCTTAGAAAGGAGGTTTATTCTTATTTCTCCTTGTCAGAAACTGTCAACCTGACCGATGATGAACCTTAACATTCATACTTTTTTAAACCACAGAAAACGTCTTTTTCTATAAATGACGACAATCTCAGGGAAGAAGCCAAAGAGAATTTTCTTGCACAGAACCAAACTAAAAGGTGACAAAAAAAAAAAAAAAGGGAGCCTTCTGGTGAGAGGGATGGAAAAGTGGGGAGGACCACTTCGTGATCATGGCACTGAGGATTGTAATAGAGAGGAACCCGTTGGTACAGGGCTTTTACTGTTTTTAAGGCCTAGTATAGACCTCATGCCTTTGATCCTTACAAAGAGGTTGTGTCCCCACTTCATAGATGAGACAAGTGAGGCCCAGAGAGGTTGAATACTTGCCCAAGGTCATAGAACTACAAGTATAGTAGTCCGACTCCAGATTTGGCACTTTTTCCCTGTGGTCGCGCTATGTACTGATTTGTCGCGCCTTTCTGGAGGCTTCTGAGACACGCAACTGGAAGGCCCAAGTGTGTAAACCCAACTAGATTTGTAGCCTTTGTGTGTTTTGCAGCGAACTTTATACACGATCTATAAAGCCTTGAATTATTGTTTCCTTCTTGCCAGATGGATCACTCCTGCGAGTGAAAGCTAGCAGACAGGCAGAGAGAAGCGTATAGCCACAGAAAGGTATACCCGTGCTGGCCTTGGCTTACAGTCTAGAAGTCTGGCCAAAGTGAAGGCACTGAAAAATGGATGCTGCCTAAAACACATAAAACCAGTGAGGGACAAGTGACATCAACTCCTTTTTCTCTTCTATTGCAAGACTTAAGGTGGTAGAGTGTGGGGGCTGGATGGCTCTTTGTAATATCTTCCTTGATGTTCTCCTTTGGGAAAACTGAACAAAATAACTACAATTCACATTTACTTCTTTACTTGAACTTTGCTGAGGGTCTAGTCTATGAGACTTCTTCCATTAGGGCTTTGAGGCCCCTTTATACCATTTGGCCCGTGTGCATATGATGGGCCTTGCTCTGTGTGAGTGTTCTGATGGCTTTCAGTGGTTATGAAAAATAAAACGCAAGAGTGGTTTTAATGTCCACTGGTAAACTTCTGCTCTGATTTTCTTTTTAATTTTTTTTAATGTTTATTTTTCTTTGAGAGAGAGAGACAGAGCACGATCGGGGAAAGGGCAGAGAAAGGGGGAGACACAGAATCCGAAGCAAGCTCCGGGCTCTGAGCTGTGAGCACAGAGCCGGACACGGGGCTCGAACCCATGAACCTCAAGGTCATGACCTGAGTTGAAGTCGGATGCTTAACCAACTGAGCCACCCAGGTGCCCTGACTGCTCTGATTTTCTAATCCTTGCTGTCACTTTAAAGTTTTTTTTTTTTTTTAAGTTTATTTATTTATTTTTGAGAGAAAGAGAGAGAGAGAGTGAGCAGGGGAGGGTCAGGGAGAGAGGGAAAGAGAGAGGATGCCAAGCAGGCTGGAACTCATGAGCCACTAGATCATGACCTGGGCCAAAATCAAGAGCCAGCCTACTTCGCATACTCTCAGTAATTAGAGATGGAATGGTTGATCAGTTTCTGATGTCATCTTGTGTTTATTTTTCTTTCATAAGGATAACTAAATAAGTTCCTTGTGGTCAAAATCATGTCCTTAAATACAGTTCTCATTCTTGCCATAGAGGAGGACAGCCCCTGCCAATTTCCTGGACTCCGTTTACTTTGACCATTCTATCTCATGAATTCAGGTAGGGGGGGTATCACAGAGCTGACTTTGAACAAACACACAGTTGAGAAAGTCCAAGGCTATGAAATGGGCTTCGTTTCCTCCTTCCTGCTTTCTTAGAAATGACCAGCTTTGAGGGCACTGTGGGAACAGGATCACGGAGAGGCAGCGGTTGTGTTGATGATCCGTAACCAGTTTCAGACAGGTATCCAGTGCTTACGTGAGGCTGCTAGTGTTTATGACCCCAGTGAAACGTAGCTTGAGGAGTGGGTGTATGTGTGTGGGGGGGGGGGGGCGGTGCATGTGTGTCTTTGTCCATTCTTCTGGCTGGCAAGGCCGGCTGGCTGTTCTTAGGCTGATACTGTTGTGTGTCAGAGAGATTTGGAAGAGATTCTAGTTTAGACTCGTGATTAGTGTGTGAACAGAATATCTTCCTTTCAATTGAAATACATTCTTACTTTCTTCCACCCTCCACTTAGATTTCAGCTTCCCATTCTCTTCCTCTGCATCGGTAACATTTTGAGGTCGATGATTCCTGATTCCTTATACAGTACAGTGTATACATTTCAAGTACTGAGTTTAATGAATTTTCACATGTGTATATACCTCTGTAACCAGCACCCATATCAGGAAATGGAACACTTCCTTGTGCCCCTCTCCATCAGTTGTCCCAAAGGTAACCAATATGTTGACCTTCTACCACTAGAGATGGATTTGGGCTGTTCTTGAACGTCATAAAAATGGAATCACAGAGGATTTGTTCCTTTGTGTTTGGTTTCTTCCATGAGGTATCATCCTGTAACTCACTCATGTTGTTAAATAAATAATTCCATTGTATAACTTGATTCACCCATTTGACCGTTTATGGATATGTGGGTTGTTCCCAATTAGGTGCTTTTACAAATAATAATGCAAGGAACATTCGTGTACATGTCTTTAGGAGACGTAAGCATGCATTTCTCTGGGGTATATACCCAGGAGTGGAGTTGCTCAACCACAGGGCAGACATATATTTCCTTCTGGTAGACACTGCCAGCATTTTTCCTAAGTTGTTGAACTAGTGGACACTGCTGAGTTTCTATACTTTGAAAGTCAAGTTTTCCTCTGCAGTATTTTTTTTCTGGGTTGGTGATGCTAGTAACTGTTGAGATATATGTAGTAACTGTTGAGATATTTGCTAGTAGATGTTGAGATATTTGTCATTCCATCTAAGAGTATACATATAGGGGCACCTGGGTGGCTCATTCAATTGAGCGTCCCACTCTTGACTTTGGCTCAGGCCATGATCTCATAGTTCGTGGGCTCGAGCCCCGCTTATGGCTCTGCACTGACCACAGAGCCTGCTTGGGATTCTCTCTCTCCCTTTGTTCCTCTCCCCAACTCATATGCACTTCCTCCCTCCCTTCCTCCTTCCCTCTCTCTCCCTCTCACCAAAAATAAAAAAATAATAAATAAAAGCATGTACACACACACGTTTGTATTTTAAATTCATTCAGTATGGATCCAGAGGTAGGTATTTGCCTTGCCATATGCTTGGGGCTTAATAGTGAAAAGCTGCCCCTAGGAATTAAAAGGAAATTATCTGTTAGTTTAAGAACATACAATATTAATCACAATAAAATTTAACTATTGAATAGAAATCTGCTTTTATGACTCAGGAGTGAGCATGAATATCAACTATGTACGTGTAGTATTTAATTCATACCAGAGTGAAACCAGAAGGATGAATTGACTCAGGGACAGTCTCCTGAATCCTGCCTCTGGCATTATTCATTTGCAGCGGGCTGAATTGCATTTTATGGCGGCTGTTTTCTCTCATTTATCCCTTTGAGAGGAAGCAGTAACTAAATATATTAAACACTGCTTGGAGTCCTCAGCACTGAGCATTTTAATTCTATCAAGAGTGTATCAGCATATGATTGAAAAAGAATGGAAACTTAGGGCTTCAGTTTCTCAGTTCACCTAACCGTTAGTTCAAGAGATCAACCTGTGTGGTCTGGAGGGCACTTTAATAATAATGTCGATAAAAGAAAACAAATTGTCCAAGTAAGTACTCAGAATCAGTGTAAAAAAGGGGTGCGTGGGTAGCTCAGTCAGTTGAGCATGTGACTTTGGCTCAGGTCATGATCTTGCAGTTCTTGAGTTCGAGCCCCGCTTCAAGGCTGTATGCTCACAGCTCAGAGCCTGGAGCCTGCTTTGGATTCTGTGTCTCCCTCTCTCTCTGCTCCTCCCCCACTCATGCGCTGTCTCTCTCTCTCAAAAATAGATAAACATTATCTTTTCTGTGTAGAAAAGGCTGCTAAGCTGGAGTTTCAAATAATAGAACTTTCTTCCATTTCAATGGAGCTGTACTAGGCCATTCAGTCATTCATCATTCATTCACACAGGGATTCACAACTACTCTTGAGTCCTACGTACTAGGCCCTGTTCTAGGTACTAGGCATACAGTGGGAAATAAAGCGAAGGCCTTGTTTTTGTGGTTGTGGAGCTGATCTTCTCGAGGACAAGAGGCAAGAAAACAATATATGCAAATATGTCATTTGGTGCTCTAGAGGAAAATACAGACCACGTAAGGGGTATGGGAATGAGTGTAGGTTTGGTGTTGGGCACCGCTGTTGCTATTTATAAGGGACGGTCAGGGAAAGCCTCTAAATGACATTTGTGCCGACACCTGAAGGGATTGACGTCCACTGGAAGAAGAGTAAGCCAGGAGGAGTGGGGAGCCTGCCTAGTGGGCTGAAAGACAGTAAGGGACCTCTGCAGTTGGAGGAAAGGCAGTGAGGGGGGCAGTATTTGGAGGCGGGGTCAGAGGGACAGCAGAGACCCACATCACATAGAGTTCTACAGACCGTTGTAAGGACATTGGCTTTTTCTCTGAATGAGAACTCACTGAAGGGTTCTCTTCAAGTCTTCCCTTGAGGATTACCTTGAACACTGGTTGGAGAATGGACTATAGAGACAGGGATGGGAACAAAGAAATGAGTAAAGATAGCTGGTAAGTGTATTCAGGCAGGAACCAAAGGGCACAGGTGGTCGATTTTGTGCATTTACCACCATCTCTTTGCTTTACTGGTAAAGATTATTGTACTTGTCCAGATAAGGATGAACACAGTGTTGGCACATTTGAGCCACGTTAGGAATACTTTAATAATACGCAAATTAGCAATATGCCGTGGCTCTTGGGAAGTTCTGTCGTTAATGCTTTTTTCTATTTATCCAATAGCAGTGTCCTTCTGAAAGGTCTTCCTCTCGTCTCTCCTGTTTTTATTTAATGTTGTACCATTCTTTGAGCCACTCACGCTCAAACTTGTCACCTGTGACGTCTCTCTCCATAGTCTACAAACACAGGGGGTCAGATACTGTTGTTACCTGCGTATCTTTCAAACCCATATCCTGTTTCTGCCATTCCCAACTTGAGTTTAGACCCTCCTTTTCACCTGTCTTTCAAACCCATATCCTGTTTCTCCCATTCCCAACTTGAGTTTAGACCCTCCTTTTCATCTCACAGCTGGCCGTCAGATTCCCCTTGTCCACTCCGTGGAAAGGGTAGCAAAAACAATGCAGGGTTTGAAGCGGCATCTTGATTCAGATTGGGCCATCCTGGTTCTTCCACGTACCTCTTGGGCATTTTGCAATTTTTGAACCTCAGTTGTCCCTCTACAGAATGAGCATAACAGTGTCTAATTGGTAGGATCGCAGTGAGGATTACGGGGGACTGTGGACTGTTGAGAGTGCCCGGCAGGTCCGAGGAGTGGATTCTTTCCGCTTCCATCCTTCCAGCTGGCTCCATCCTTGAGCTGCCTGGCAGGGCCCAAAGCGTAGGTCTCATTGTCTTGCCTCTTGCCAGAAACCTTTCGTGGTTTCCTTTTGCCTCACAGGTTAAATATGGGCCCTTTTGCCTGACATTCAGAGCCCCGGTTCTCTCCCCATGACTTCCGTTTCCGACTTTGCCCCCATTACGGTTCTTCTCCGTGTATTTCATGTAGAGCAAATTCACCATTTTTATTATCATGCTGTCACTTCTGTATGAGAACATCTTCACTCTGTTACCCTGTCTTGGGTCCTGTTGTCTTCACAGAGCTCACAATTGGAAGTGGCTTGTCTCAGTCCTAAAACATCACTGCACTTGGAGGAGTCAGTGTGGTACCCCAGCTCTGGAGCCAGAAAAGCCAGATGCTTCTGTGTACTGTCATCCTGGGGATGTTGCTTAATTTCTGCATCTCGATTACCCTTGCAAAATGAGGACAATAATACCTCCTTGCTAGGGTTGTGGTGAGGACTAAGCAAGGGGCTACATGTGAAGCAGTCTGAATAGTGTCTGACACTTGGGAAGCTTAAGTCAGTTTCTATACAATTACAGGCATGAATAGCCAACATTATTGTATCATTAGGACCTGTATGTTATAGGGAACTCAAAATAAAAGCATTTTGACATACAGTGGAGAAAGAGGCATGGACTAGGAACCAGAAGCCCTGGATTCTAGTACTGGTTCCCATTACGAAATAAGCTGTGTGATGGCTAGTATGTCACTTAGCCTCTCTGGACCTTACATTCTTCAGCCGCAGAAAGAGAAGGATGAACAAAAATCTCTAAGCTTCCTTTCAGTTCAGATAGCCACATGGATATCTGATAGCCACCTGCAATTCAAATCGACCAAAACGGAACTCTTAATTTCCACTTTTTGAAACACACTCCCTCCTTATCTCTGTAAATGAATGATACTACCATCTATCAGTGTAAGAAACCTGTGGGTTGCCTTTGAATTGTCTGTTGCTTTCATCATCTACATCTAATCTATCTGCCTATCCTTTTGGTTCTACTTCCAAAACGGATCTTGGTTCCATCCCTCCGCTGCCTTTCTGCTTCCACTCTTGCCCCCTTTCAGCCTCATTCCCACTGAGCCAAAGCGATATTTAAAACCTCAACCAGATAATAGCACTCTTCTGCTTTAAAGTCCCCGGTGGCTTTTCATTGTACTTAGGATGAGATCCAAACTCTTGTATGTCCTCCCACCACTCTCCCTCTTGTGCTTCAGCTGCCGTTTTCTCTTTTCCTGCCAGCTCCCCAAACTCACGTCTGCCTTGGGCTTTGCTGCTTTCTGTGCTTAGAATATTCATCCCCCAGATGTGGACGCAACTTGTTTCTTGGATTTAGATCTCCGCTCTAATTGCCCCCCTCCCGCTAGTGCCTTATCACACCATCCTGTGTTTTCCTGAGGTTTACCACTATCTGAAAATAGCTTATTTATCTCTCTCTGTCTTCGGTAGAAATGAAACGCCTTCATAGTAGGGCCTTTTTCCTAGCAGTGCTTCGTACATAGTAAGAATGCAAAATAAAAATACATGAAGGAGTAAGTATAAACCCATTTTTAAGGAGCTATCACAGTTCATATTAAGCGAAGGATTGTGTTTGTAGTTTTCCAGTGTGAAAACTTTCCCTTCGTTTAATCTCTCCTACTGAATGAAGATTACTGGGCACACATGCGTGTGCTAGAAATAGGACCGTGAAACAGTGTAACGACACATTGGTTTCTTCCCCTGACCTAAATGGCTCTCCAATTTACCATTCTCTCCATCTCCTCTCTCACACTAACACCTTACTGCAAATACCATCTTCTGTGGCCTAGAGGACTGCCTCCCCTCCGGTCTTTTTCCTGTAGGTTCTAATCTCCCAGCCATCCGGACTGCAGACAGCAGCCGGCGAGCTTTGCAGTCGTTGCCGTACCCTTGCTTGAAATTTGAAAACCGAAGTTTTCCATTGTTCTCGGGATAAAGGCCAGAATCCGCCCTGGTCCGCTACGTCCTGTGAGGCCGGCCCTCGGTCTCCACCGCAGCCCACGCTCCCTCCCTCCCCTCCTGGTTCCCGCCTGCCACCAAGCTGGTACGGCTTCCTGGACGGGTTCACTACCCAGCACCCATGTTGTCTCCTTCGGAACTCAGGATATTGTCCCTTCCTCGGGGAAGCCCTCCCTGGTGAGGCCAAGCTCCACTCCCCCTCATGCAGCCCCCTGTCATCCACGACGTCTCTTTCAGTGCTCTGGTTTTATAAGCGCACACTCTGGAATACGGTAGCCTTGTAAACACGCGTAGCCGCGAGCTCGCAGCTCAATAGCTAATTGCGGAAGAAACGTACTGAATAGTCGCCCGGCCGGTCCTCGCCCCTCCCCCTAGGGCTGCGCTGAGGCTGTTACGCATTAAGCCGGCGCCGCGGGGAGAGGAATCTCACCGCGCCTGCGCGAAAGGGCACGCATGCGCAAAAGAACGAGCCCGCTGACAGATTTGCGGCGGCAGCGGCGGCGACGGCCCTGGCCCTGGACTGCGGGGAATGGGAGTCCTAGGTCTCTGAGCGCCGCCCCCGCCTCCCTGCCCCCGACATGGCTCAGGAGAAGATGGAGCTAGACCTGGAGCTGCCTCCGGGTACTGGCGGGAGCCCGGCGGAGGGCGGCGGCACTAGCGCCGGCGGGGGCCTCAGGAGGTCTAACAGCGCCCCCCTGATCCACGGCCTCAGTGACACTTCGCCGGTGTTCCAGGCCGAGGCGCCGAGCGCCAGGCGGAACAGCACAACGTTCCCGAACCGCCACGGCCTGCTGCTGCCGGCCTCCCCCGTCCGCATGCACAGCAGCCGCCTGCACCAGATCAAACAGGAGGAAGGCATGGACTTGATCAACCGAGAGACGGTCCACGAGCGCGAGGTGCAGAACGCAATGCAGATAAGCCACTCCTGGGAGGAAAGTTTCAGCCTGAGTGACAACGATGTGGAGAAGTCCGCCTCCCCGAAGCGCATCGATTTCATTCCGGTGTCACCAGCACCGTCACCCACCCGGGGGATCGGGAAGCAGTGTTTCTCACCATCCTTGCAAAGTTTTGTGAGTAGCAATGGATTGCCTCCAAGTCCTATTCCCAGCCCAACGACTCGATTTACCACCCGGAGAAGCCAGAGTCCCATCAACTGCATTAGACCAAGCGTTCTTGGACCATTGAAAAGAAAATGTGAAATGGAAACTGAGTATCAGCCAAAGAGATTTTTCCAGGGCATCACCAACATGCTTTCTTCTGACGTTGCACAGCTGTCAGATCCCGGTGTGTGTGTATCTTCCGATACCCTTGATGGAAACAGTAGCAGTGCCGGATCTTCTTGTAACTCACCAGCGAAAGTCAGCACTACCACCGACTCTCCTGTGTCGCCTGCCCAAGCGGCCTCTCCATTTATTCCAGTAGATGAACTTTCATCTAAGTGATTCACCCACCCATCTGAGACTCGGGGTGTGTTTTTTTTGCAATGGAGAGAAAAATCAAGTTGGAGCAAGCACTGAACTTTGTCAATTAATTTGAGGCTCTTTCCTATCTGACCCTTTTCCTTTTTTTGGAATTTCCTGAAATGTTGTTATTCTAGAGAACTTTTATGTCAGGTTCCTGCGGGATGCCCTTGAATTCAGTGTAGTAATATTTTCAGACGTTTTCCCAATAAGTGTGTTGAAGCATACGTCTTTATGCTGCTAATATGTTTAAATACATATGTTATCCCTTGATTTTTTAAAATAATTGAGAGCTCTATTTATTTATGGGATTATTAAGTTCTGATGCAAATATAAATGTTGAATTAATCAGCATAGTAAACTGATGTTTTAGAATTCCATATTTCATGCCCACACTAATTTTTAATATTACTTTTCAGTGATTGCCGATTTCTATTTGAAGAATAACTTACGTATTTACAGCAGTTTTTTAAAAAGAATGTTAGTTATAACACATCAACCCAGTGGTTGTCTCTTTTACCCAGGAGTCCTTGCATATTTAATTTTCTGGGTACATAAGTGGCTGGGAGGGGGAATGATGAGCAAAATATAAAAGCTTGCAACAAGTCTTTTAAAATTATAAAATAGTAAACATTTAAGAAAAGCATTTTCTAATGAAATTTTAATGGAAATTCTAATTAGTCATGCAAATGTCGCTACAGAAAAGTTAAAAAAAAAAAATTTTTTTTTTTTTTTTTAGACCAGAAAGTGCATTCTCTCGGGTATAATCCTGAAGTGACACGGGCCAGTGCCTTGCAGTCTCAGCCCACTGTACATAGGCTGAGACCAGGTTCTTTGTACCACTGCAAACTTAAAAGTTTTTCAAACATAGAAAACGTGGGAAGCTCTGTTGGACTTCACCAGGGCCCCCAGGCAGATAAAAGTCTCTCATTGATTGACACGCTTTAAAATATCCAGTTGTGCCTCAGTGAAAATCCTTGCCACCAAGGAGCCAGAGCAACTTTTGGCCACCTTTCTGTCCTGCCCATCTGTCACCTTCCGGGTTTTCCCTGGCTCGGGAGGGAAGCAGCTGTTTCCTTGCCAACAGGTCCTTCCCCCCCACCTCCCAACGAACTAGGGCATCATCGGTTAGACAGAGGTACAGTGTAACTTGGATTTCTGACAGTGAGCAACCACAGAACTGTGGGGTCATGTCAGGAACCTCTAGTTAAAGCTGTAGCTGGAGTCGACTGCCTTGGGATTGCCGACTGATTCAGGGTCAGTGATGTGCAAGAGAAAAATCAGTGGAGAGTCACGTAGGTAAATCATTGCTTAACTTAGGTTTCGTTTAGGTAGAGTTCTGAAATGTTCTTTTCCTTGCCTTGTTACAACTAAGACAAAATACGGAAATATTTAATAACAAACGTTTCTATATTATACTTCCTATATCTTCCTTTACTGGATAGATAGAAAGAATGGCAGCAAAAGGGGAAGGGGAAAAAATAAAAGAGAGACCAATACAAAAAGCTCCGACTTTCTTTAAGTTAACTGCTTACAGAGACTTTTAACGATTGTGTGGAATTTTTACAGCTATGAGAATAAATGGAACTGGTCAACTTTTGAAAGTTGCCTTAAGAATTCAGTGAAATTATGTCAAGGGTAAGATTGTTTATATAGGCTTAAAATTCTCTGTTCTGGGTAATAGTTCACATGCTTCAGTCTTGATCTTGTTCCTCAAATTCAAACCTATATATCCAACTTCCTGTTGGGTACCTTAACCTGCTTCCAGAGGTACTTTAACCTCAGCATCTCCAAAACAGAATTTATCATCTTCTCATTGAACCTGTTCTTGAATTACCTAAATTGATGTCCTCACTCTCTGATTTTCTAAACTAGAAACCATGAGAAGCATTTTTGACTTTCCCTTTTTCCTGTCACATCCAGCTTAATCACTTAAGTTCTGTCTACTGAAATGCATCTCCAGCCTCTCCTCTTCTCTATTTCTTTTGCCTCTGATTGAGTTTATGTTCCAGCCTAAGGTGGTCTCCTCACCCATTTTCTCACCCTCCTTTTGACCCAGTCTCCACACGGCCTCCGAAGTGATCTTTGTCAAGTAGAAAACTTGCTTTGTTTTCACCTTCCTGCTTGAAAACTTCCTTTGCTTCCCCATTTCCCACAGTTTAGGGAATGCTTTCTCTAGCCTGGCATGTAATAAGGTCCTTCATGAACTGGCCATCCTGGAAAACCACTGTACAACTCTGCTTATCCTATCCCAATACACATCCTTCTCACTCTGCAAACACTAGACTACTTGATGGCCCTTAAATATGCCATGTACTTTCATGTGTTCGTGCCTTTGGATGGATTGTTCCTTCTCTTTAAAATGCCATTCCTATCCTTTTCAGCCAGGCAAATGCTTTGGTTCTTTTTATTGCCTGTTAATTTTAACTATGAAAGAATGTATACCTGCTGATTATAAAAATATTTAAACAATGCAGTTATCTGTGGAGTAAAAAAATGAAAGTCTGCCGTTTACTATGTAAAATTCATCTTCCCTTCCCCTAGGTAATTTCTGTTAATTCAGTATATATTGTATAAGGTGTTTTACTCCTCATTTCCACGTATATCTGTATATAAATTCAGGAAACCAACATGTCATTGACATCTCTTTTCCTTTCTTTCCTCCTGTCTTCACCAAGTCTTAACTGATTTTCTCTTCCAGAATCTGTCACCTTGTCTTTTTCTAAACTGCCACCCTGACCTAGGCTTCCATCATTTTCCTCTTAGACTTCCAAAGTAGCCTCCTAATTCCCACTTGTCCCTGCACCACTCACTCTGGTTGGCTATCCATTCGTTCTCCATACAGCAAGCAACTACAGTAATCCTTTTAAAATTGCACATGTGATCCTTCCATCCCCTAGCTTAAAGCTTTTCATTTGCTTCCTGGTGTACCAAATTGTATTGATTCTGGCCCAGGAGGCCCTAAGGGATCTGACCCTTGGTGCTCTGTCCCCTTGTTTTCTGTACCCCATTCTCACTGGCCTGCTTTCTTGTTAAAGACAGCATCTTCTCTGCTATTTTATGGTCCTTTTGCCAGATCGTTTTTTCTGAAAGTATAGGGAAACCTTTATTTCTCTAAGCTTATTTTTCTATATGGTTGGTAAATTTTAAATCAGATGTAGCTGTAAGAGTTTATAGAGACCATTTACATTATCACATTCTTGTTCGTAACGTTAGTCATCACTTTGTAAAATGTGAGGACTTAGCTCATGTAAGAATTATCCTTCAAAGAAACATGTTTAAGGTATTAGTATTGCTGTGCTATAAACTTTGTGCTCCAAGTCCCAAAGCACCTATCAACATTTAGTTAAAGTTCAGTCTTATGTAAGAAACGTCTATGGTATAGTTCCCTTTATTATATTTGTGAAAAACAATGAAAATGGAAAAAATAATGAACGGTCACCAAATACGTAGATGTTGGGTGTCCCAACCTATAAACATACTTAAAAGATTGCTTATAATCAAGAATAATCTGTATCACGTTGTGTCCCAGTGATTCACGTTTATTACGTTAGGTCAACAGGTCACACTCCTACAGCAAGAGACCACTCTTAGATATTTGGCAGTAAGGTGGGGGAAAGTGTCAAGGCTTATAAGGGAAACAGAATTAGGGATTTTTTTTTTTTTTTTTTTTTTTTGTATAGCCATGTTTATAGAGGAGTAGGAAACGTTTGAAGATCCAAGAGAGAGGTGGGAGACGGGAATAGTTGCCAGAACAACAAACCAAGGAAGATGTAACTTCTATTTCCTGAGTAGCCTCAGCAAATAGAAGAAGGGGTTGGCCTGAGAAAGGAGGTCTGAAGGCAGAAAGAAGAGCAGAAAGGCTAGGCAAAGATACCAGTACCTGCCGAATTGATTTGCTCTTGCAGAAGTTTATGGGTGGGGAAGAAGGTATCTGAAAAGTAGAAAGAACTTGTATCTGATTGCTTCTTTTTTTCCAATTATCAGGTAGTCTAGGATATTCAGGGGCGGGCGGGAGTAGATTCAGAAGCTTGAGCAAAGGAAAGATTTAATGTTGCCTCTGTGAAATTCCATAAAGCAGTGACTTAAGGTCAAGAGGAAGGTTTATGAGGCCACATTGGATGGCTGGTTGCAGTTGGATGGCAGGTGCAAAAGAAATGGGTTGGATTGACCTAGGTTTGGGCATTGGTTAAGTAGATCTGGGTTGAGTCCAGTGTTTGAAGCAATTAAAGCTTCTGCTAAAAGTGTAGCTGAATTGCTGGCTGGGGCCTTGAGGATGGTAAGAGAAGTCAGCAGTGGGTGATGGATGAGGCCCCTCTCTTCACGGCCTTGCTTACGATCAGCCATGGCAGTGCACACAGAGAATCGGACCTCACTGCATAACTCTCGCTTCAGCTTTGCCCGTATTTTTCACGGCTCGTTTTGTTTTGTTAGAGAATCGATCCTAAATCAGCAAGGCTTGAGTTGCACTTACAAAAATAAATAAATAAACCATTTAAGTCACATTGCTCACTGTAGCCAGGCCGGTTCTTTATTCCTCCCCTAACTTGGCATCCAAGTAGAAAATTTTCTTAAAAGCTGAAATGACATATATACATATATATATATATATATATATATATATACACACATATAAATATATATGTCACACACACACATAAATATATATATATGTGTGTGTATATATATATCTACACACACACACAAAATTGTATATAAGGTACTTGCTATGTGGCAGGCACTATTCTAGGTACTAAACAAATCTATTTCATTTACTCCTTATCACTATCATCTGAGATAAATGCTGTTATCCTCGTTTTACAAATGAGGAAGAGAGGTTAGCGCTCAGGTTTCTAAATGTGGGGGGTAGGCAGCGTATAGTCGAGGTTAAGAGCACAGGCTGTGGAGCCCAGTGGCGGTGGTGAGGATTAAACGGGTCCGTGTATCTAAAGTGGAGCAGTGCTGGGCAGTTTCTTTAGAAGTGTCAGCTGTCATTATCCCCGTGGTTATGGTGGTTGTCTTGATTGTCATCTAGAGAGGATGTGCCAAGGAAGCTTTTCTTGATCACCCTTGCCTGGTGAAACTCCTGCATTCACACCGGTAACAGTATGCTCTCTATTCAGGGCATCCCATCCTTTTATGAGCTGAGTGTTTTCCACGTTGGAGAGTCTTTCTCGTAACCACCATGTTCCTTTTTAACTTTCACCGTTCAATTCAAGGCCGTGGCTCTGGAAAAGGCAGAACAAGCCTTATCTCTCTTTTTTAGGCGATAGCCCTTCCTTGACGGATCAGAAACACTGATCCTCTGTAATTACCTTCTCTTGCTTCTGGATTTGAGAAATCTTGAGCAGTTTTTTCAGTGTATTGCCCACCCCTGGGAAATAGGGCTAGCATCCTTTACAGCGAAGATTTTTGCAAGATTGTGATCCCTTCGGTACGGCTTTCCTTCCTCAGTGGGAAAATGGAAGATGGCCTGCTAACATGAGCCATTGCCTGTAACGATAATTAATAAGAATTAGCACTCATTTATTGAATGCTAAATTGAGCCCCTAGACACTATTTCCAGTGCTTTGTATGTATGTTTCATACATGAGATGAGAAAAACAAGTACATTTTCTCAAGCCTATATTCCTTTTTTTTTTTTTCCTTTTGAATTTAGGTGTTTTTTTTTGTTGTTGTTTTTTTCTTATGTGCAGAATTTTTCCTTACTTGAGATAAAGCACGTTTCCAGCTGGCTAGTGCTGTCCCTTGTATGTTGAATCAAATGATGTGTTGATGTAAAATGATGGCTTTAGACGTTGTTATCATAGAGGACGCTCAGAATTGTTTTCTTTAGTAATAGTTAAAAGTAAATTAGTATAGAAAGAAATTAGGATTTACATATTTCTTAACTGATTTGCTATTTGAAATAGGAAACCCCAAACCAAAATAAATTTTAGACTGTTTCCTTAAACACACACACACATATTTGTATATACGCTCTCTCATATATATATATATATATATATATATATATATGCTTTGTTATATTTGATTTATACAGTATCCTTGGTTGTCCTTAGATTATCATTCCTAGGTCAACAAAAACAAGACCATTTTGATGCCCCGCCCCCCAAATTAGCCCTGTAGGTTAGAAATGTGTATTTTTTCCTTTTGTAAATTGAAATATAATTAACACACAGTGCTATAGTAGTTTCAGGGATACAATATAATGATTCAACCATTCTATATATTAGTGCTCTTCGAGATTAGCGTGATCTTAATCCCTTTTACCTGTTTCACCCATCCCCCACCCACCGCCTTCCTGGGAGCCACCAGTTTGTTCTTTGTATTTAAGAGTCTGGTTTTTGTGTTGGTTTCTTTGTGTGTTTTCTTTCTTAAATAACACACAGGAGCGAAATCATATGTTATTTGTCTCTGGCTTATTTCACTTAGTCTTACACCCTCTAGGTCCATCCATGTTGTTGCAAATGCAAGATCGCCTTCATTTTTATGGCGGAGTAATATTCCATTGTGCACACCACGTCGCCCTCACCCGTTCTTCTGTCGACGGATACTTGAGTTGTTTCCACCTCTTGACTTTTGTAAATAATGCGGCAATAAACACGGGGGTACGTATATTCTTTTGAATTAGTGTTTTTGTTTTCTTGGGGTAGCTACACAGTAGGGGAAACCCTGGATTATAATTCTCATTTAAGATTTTTGAGGAACTTCCATACTGTTTTCCACAGTGACTGCACCAGTTTGCATTCCCAGCAACAGCGCTCATGGGTTCCTTTTTCTCCACATCCTCATCGACATTATTTCTTGTCTTTTTGAGTGGAGCCATTCTGTTGAGGTGATACCTCCTCATGGTGTTGGTTTACTCTTCCCTGATAATTAGTGATGTTGAGCATCTTTTCACGTGTCTGTTGGCCATCTCTATGTCAGCTGGGGGAAGATATCTATTCAGGTCCTTTGCCCATTTTTAAATCCGATTGTATGTTATTTTGGTGTCGCATTGTATGAGTTCTTTATTTATTTTGGATATTAACCCTCACCAGATACATCATTTGCAAACCACAAAACTGCCAGAAGGCCCCATAGGCAGTGATCTCTTTGACATCGGCCATAGGAACATTTTTATGTGTCTCCTCAGGCAAGAGAAACAAAAGCAAAAATAAACTGTCAGGACCATACCAAAATAAAAAGCTTTCTGCACAGCAAAGGAAGCTGTCAACAAAATGAGGAGGCAACCTACTGAATGGGGGAAAATGTATCTTTTTTTAGAGGAAAAGTAAGCAGGATTCAGAGGAGGATCCAAAACCTTTTATTGCCTAATAACAAGCTTGCCTTCTTTCTCTACAAGAATTCTCCCCAGAGGGCAGACATTTAAATTCAGAATAATTGAGCAATCACTGAGAAACTTTATTATTTTTTTTAGCTTCACCTCATAGAAAATCAGTGCTGAATGAAAGGACCCCAAAAGGAAAACTTGCCTTTCAATACATTTTCAAATTTGTGCTTAGACTTCACGTTTCATGGTGACATGTCCCTACGTTAGACATTTTGAATTTTTTTAACATTTATTTATTTTTGAGAGAGAGACAAAGCATGATCGGGGGAGGGGCAGAAAAAGAGGGAGAGACAGAATCCGAAGCAGGCTCCAGGCTCTGAGCTGCCAGCACAGAGCCCGATGTGGGGCTCGAACTCAGGAGCAGTGAGTTCATGGCCCGAGCTGGAGTTGAATGCTCCACCCACCAAGCCACTTGGGTGTCCCAGAAATTCAGCAAATCTCTGAAAACACTTCAGAAGTGACTTTTAGTCCTATAGCTTGATTGTGAAGATAATTTTGTAACGGAGAATATAGACAGATAACATCAAATACTCAAGTTTTGTGTATGTCCAGCCTAACGTACACACACATGCGCACATTCACGTGTTCGGAAACACACACACCTGACCTACTTGATGACCCTTGATCTGTGTGCCCGGAGCCATATTTAGCTTTCTTCCCATTTTAGATTGCCTCTCGTTTCCCCCTCCTATTTCCAAGTGCTACCCTACAAGAGAAGTAACCTCTCTGTGCCTGAAATCAAGTTCTCTTTTATGGACGTCTGCAAGAAGTACTTAGGGAGATGGAAAATCCCTCCTTAACAAAAAACCTAGGACTGAAACCAGAAAACAGAGAACCTCATTGCGTTTGTGGACCTACGAAAGTTCGGCTCTGTATCAGTGCCAGGGATGTTCTGGGTTGTTTCCAGTTGCCTCCAATGGTCTTCCAAGCCAAACTAACATCTAGGGCTTGGCTCACAAAGGCATGTTGTGAAAGAAGACAATTGAGGAAGATCTTTTATGCCTTCTGAAAGTAGAGTGGTTGGTTGAGGTAACCGTTCCTGTGATTCGGGCGGTCCCTCCCCCTCGCTTTAGGGAGAAGGAACAGTTTTGCTGTTGGAGTGCTGGGAGGATTACGGGAATTCTAGAATGCCAGGCGGCCATTGAGCGTTGGTATCTTCCGAATGGGAAAACGGGATGTTTGGGAGGGAGTGCGAGTGAAAGGTGGTGGGTGGGTCGGGTATTTCTGTTGGCATGTGAGCCAAGTTGGCACGTGAGCTCTCAAGTTCTCTTGGACTCTTGAGAGCTCCTTGTTGACTGGAGAGCGACCTTCACGGTGGTTTTCTTCATGGACCTTTGTTGAGTCTTTGCTCCACTCCTTTGGGGATTTGGAGTTGAATCAGGATCTGGTTTATGAATTTTTTCGAGCGTCTTTCTTGAATGTTCTCTTCTTTTGAGTCTTCTGGGGGAAAAAAAAAACAACAGTAAATGCTAATAATAAGAATGATCCTTGTCAAGTTTCTTTGAGTCAAGAATTACAGTTCTTGGGGCTCCTGGGTGGCTCGGTCGGTTACGCGTCCAACTTTGGCTCAGGTCATGATCTCACGGTTCGTGGGTTCGAGCCCCACATCGGGCTCTGTGCTGACAGCTCGGAACCCGGAGCCTGCTTCGGATTCTGTGTCTCCCCCTCTCTCGGCCCTTCCCCCGCTCACGCTCTGTCTCTCTCTTAAAAATAAACGTTAAAAAAAAAAAAAATTACACTTCTTGCTGCGCTTCACCGTGCCAATTTCTACTGGGTTTCTAACTCTGAATTAAAATTCTATACCTATCTATATAGTCTTCTTCAAGGCCCCATTTTACCACACTGCTTGCTACAAGGTATTTCTGAAATGCAGCATGAAATGCTACCCTCCAACTACAGGATTAAATCAAATTATGCAGCGGGAGTGTAAGAAGACCTCCCCACCTCCATGTATCCCCTGAATTCCAGGACTCTAGCTACACTGAGCTTGCCTGAGGCCCCCCGGGGCTTCGCGTTCCCATCTGCTGCCTGTGTTGTGGCAAGCTGTGTCCTCTGCTGAAAGTGGCTCTTACTCCCTTCTTCTTCCACAGTCTGTACCAACCTTCTTTCATTAACCCCTTCAAAACTTAGTCCAAGAGGTACATGTTCCGGAAAGCCTTCCCTGATGGCCCCCGCCTCTCCAGCCCTGGTCGGTGAGATGGCTTTCTTCTCTGATCCTTTTCTACCTGGTGTTTCCTTCTGTAAAGTCATTAACAGGTTGCCTCGTATTTGTGTGGTTTCTTGTCTCTCTGCCATGTGCATAAACAAAGCCTCAGCCTTTTATTTTTGTCCTTACTACCTGTGCAGAGCACATTATTGTTGCTGAAACTTACATTGAATGGATGATTATTGGATGGATAAATGGATGAACGAACGGTACAGACTATTTTTAAGGAATCCGGCCGTGTGGCTGAACTCTTTATAGTTTGCTAAGAGACTAGAAATTCACTTTTTGAGCGCTTCTGACTTGAGCATCTATCACGTGCTTCACACTGGCTAGCCTCTTAGAATACATCAGTGGACGAAACAGAGACTCAGGCCCCTGTAGAGCACATGTTCTGTTTACATTCTAACAGGATAGAGGGAAAGGTGACCGCAAACATAGTAAGTACATAATATATAGAGTGAGGAGCAGTACGGAGGTCAGGGCGGCTGGAGAAGAGTTACTGAAGGGCAGGATAGTCGGAGGGGCTTAGAGAGGTGCACAGGAGGAGGGATTGTTGCAAATGTATGTGATGTAGGGTCTCGTGCACCGTGGAAAAACATTGGCTTTGATTATGAGAGATGGAGAGCCGTTGTGGAACTTGGTGCATACAATTGACATGATCTGTCCTAAGTTGTTTTTTTTTTTTAAGTATGAAATTTATTGTCAAATTTGTTTCCATATTGGAAACAGGGCTCATCCCAACAGGTGCCTTCCTCAATGTCCATCACCCACCCTCCCCTCCCTCCCACCCCCCATCAATCCTCAGTTTATTCTCAGAGTTTAAGAGTCTCTTATGGTTTGGCTCCCTCCCTAACTATTTTTTTTCCTTCCCCTCCCCCATTGTCTTCTGTTAAGTTTCTCAGGATCCACATAAAAGGACCACACTTGCTGGGTTGACAGTAGGCTCTGAGAGGCAGGCGTAGAAGCAGGGGCACCTGTCAGGAGGCTTTCTGACAGTCCAATAAGAGATAGTGATGGCTTGGTTGAAGGTGGTCGCATTGGAGGTGGGGAGAAGTGGTTAAACTCTATATTTTGAAGGTAGAGCCACCAGATTTGAGATGGTCACATGATAATTCCAAGGTTTGGGGCCTGAGGAACTGGGGGAATAGAGCAGCCATCATTGCCTGAGATGTGGAAATCTATGAGTGCAGTCAGATTTTATTTTTTTTGGCTGGGTTTGGACGTGGGGGGCATCAGTACCTCCATTTTGGATGTTAGGCACATGATCCTTTTTAGACATTCAAGTGGAGATATCAGGTGAGCAGTGAGATATCTGAGTCTGCAGTTCATGAGAGGGGGCTGTGTTGGAAATACACACTTGGGAGTCCTCTGCCTGTGGAAGGTACTTAAAATCAAGAACACCCTTGAGATCCCTAAGGGTCAGTCACATGGAAGGCAGCTCTGCTCACCACTGTGCCACCAACGCAAGGGTCAGTCACATGACCATATGCCAAGAATAGAAGAGTAAGAAATGAACCTTGGAGCACTCTGTAACGTTAAGAGGTCAGGAAGAGGAATGAGAAGGAGCAACCAGGGAGGTAGGAAAGCAAAGACAGTATGGTGTCCTGGAAACTTGGGTGAAGAAAAGTGTGAAAGGTGATGGAGCTGTCTGGGACGCCCATCGCAGCTGATCTGACGAGGAGGACTGATGGCTGAGTGCCGATTTGGTAACATGTATATTACGGGCGGCCTCCCAAAGAGTCCTTGCCTTGGAGTGGTGGTGTAGAAGCCCCATCAGAGTAGCGGGAGCCAAATTGGAGTGAACCACATGGCTCAAGAAAGAGATCGGATCCTTGAGGATAAAGACGAGCCAAAGTAAGGGTCATCCTTCCTCTCTTTCTTATTGGGAAACTGTTTTTAAGTGTTTCCCAGGAAGTGTCTTTACCTATATATGATTATAGTCTGGGGGGAAGAAAACAAGGCCAAGTCACAATTTCTTGACTTGTTTGTTTGTTTTGCATTATTGTGAGGGGGGAAAAATCTGCAAATGTTTTGACCCCAAACATGACTAAACTGCAAAAGCTAAAGGCTTAACTGATTGGCTTCCTTCATGAATTCGTCAGATTTCGTTTTATTCCCTTGTCGTCTATTTTTGATGGCTTTTTTCCACTTATAAACTGAAATTGAGTTCCACACCCGTGACACAATTACTTCTGTGAGTTTGGCCCAGTTTCTTAACCCAGAGACATTTTCCTCTTCAGTGAGTGCTGTTATTTATTTATTTATTTTTAAGTAGTTCATTGTCCTCTTAGATTTTATTCAGGGACCGATTTTTTTTTTCTTACTCCTTTTCAAAATTCTTGCCGAACGGTGGGAGAGGACAGCGCCAGTAATGATAAGGAAGAAAGAATGCCTTCCTCACGTGGAATGGCTCAGACCTCATTCTAAGTATAAAATACTGTCAAATTCGTTCTTGTGGGTTGGGCGGCGTGTCCCGATCCTTCATAAAAGAGGACTCAGGGACGTCCAAGCCTTATTTGTACCCGGGACGGAACAGTGCCTGCTCTGGGGTCCGCTCTGTCCTGATACTGCATTTCTGTCTTTGGAGACTCCAGTCAAGTACTGCTCATTCCGTGGGGCCGCCTCTGCTTCTCTCAGTAGTGTGGGTTTCCTCCGAATCACCGTACTGCCTACTGCCTGGGGCTCTTTGTCGTTTTCAGCCTGTGTTTGGGGGTGGGGGGTGGGGGGTCCTAAAGTAATGGTTCCACAGCACAGTTTCTGCAGACTGGTAGAACTGCATTCCAGACCTAGCCTTCCCACTTCCCAGCTCTGTGATTTTCCGCAAACTGCTTAATCTCTGTGCCTCTTAGTCTGCTCACCTGTTAAAGGGGAATAGCCCCTAGCTCAAAAGTAGTAAGGATTAGAGGGATTATAAGGCATGTAAAACTATTTACCTGGAAACTGGTAGCTTGAATGAGTGGCAGCCTGAAGAGTATGTATCATATATGAAATAATCCCCTATCTTGATGGCACATTTCCCGGAAGAAAGGGACACTGGCTTATGTATCTTTCCTCATACCAATGCTTATCCTTAGGAAGAACTCAGTAAGTGTTTATTATTGGTGGTCGTTGGTGCTTGGGAAACCGGGCATGTGTGCTCATGGAAAACTGAGATATGCGTGTCATAATGTATTTGATTATTGCATACCGGTGAGTGCTTCAGGCTTTTGGAAATCTTCTAGACTAAAATCCATACGGTGCACAGTCTTCGGGAGTGATGTTACAAATTTTATGGTACATGAAGTCGATAAGCTTTCCTTCTAGTTTTCCAAACACTCATGAAAATGCTGAGTTTCTTCCTTCTTGACATTTCACAGCCTAGAATAAAGAAATGTGCTTTAACTTTGACACAGTCTATGAAATTCTGTATAATTAGACGGGGAGCTTAGATGACTTTTAAGTAAACTTTTTTTTAAAATTTTTTTTTTCAACGTTTTTAATTTATTTTTGGGACAGAGAGAGACAGAGCATGAACGGGGGAGGGGCAGAGAGAGAGGGAGACACAGAATCGGAAACAGGCTCCAGGCTCCGAGCCATCAGCCCAGAGCCTGATGCGGGGCTCGAACTCACGGACCGCGAGATCGTGACCTGGCTGAAGTCGGACGCTTAACCGACTGCGCCACCCAGGCGCCCCTTAAGTAAACTTTTTTAAGCCATGTATTTCAATACTGTGAAAGAAGACTAAAGGCAAGTATCCACATAGGCTAAAATACACGCACACACCTACTTTCTAACGATAAAGCAATATAGGTTCCTTTTACAAACTTCAGAAAATTCCAACAAGCAAAAAAAAGTACACTTCACTGAGACGCCCCTGTGTATACTCCCATGTGGATTATTCTGCACTTTTCTGTGATTGAAAATGCGTATGTAATTTTCGCCCCCAAATGGCATCATACTGTATACTCAGCCCCATAAACTCTGCTATTTCTCATGTAATATACAGTTAATGTTTTAAATATGCCACAGCATCATTTTATCATCTGTGGCTGTCCCATGTTGTAGTTAACCAACTCTCTTTGGCCCTTTAGAATGTCTCCAGTTTTCTCTCAGTTACAGCGTTTTGATGTCCGTCTGAACAACTCTTGAAATGTAACGACCCTAGAACTTTCTTGGACTTGCCCATGTAAATTAGCTGACATGTTCATTTCCATTAAGTTTTGTCCACTCTAGAAACTTTTTTTTCCAAGTCATTTTTGAATGATTTATTAACAGTCATGTTTGGAGCTTATGTGTGTGACTGGAAAAGGAAAAAAAGTGTAGTTCTCAGAAAATAAGTGTTGCAGATTTTTTTTTTTCATGAATCTGCAACAGCCTTTTTCTCATTTGATCCAGACTAGAGAGTTATGGCAGCGTCGTCAGGAAAATGTTGCTTTTTATCTCCTACACTAGAATGATCCGTAATTTGGGGCTAGTAAGGTCACCAGTAGGTGGGTTGTTATGCTTCTGTCATTTCCCCAGAAGAAAGACTGAAACATAGGGAGTGGGTGGTGGTTGGTGAAGGAGGCCAGTGTTAAATAGGTATCTACCCCACACACTTACGGCCACCACTGTTTCCATCTTTCATAGTTCTGGCAACTTTAGATCCTAATTTTCTAAGTTATCCAAGATACCACATATTACCTCCAACGGCCCATTGAAACATCTCAGAAATCTTGACATTGAAACTAGTATAGTTCTGTTTCATGCACTTAGAGATGACAAATGACAAAATTCCTTCATGAAGTTATGTATTTTTTGATATGATTCTTTTTTTTATTATGAAATTTATTGTCAAATTGGTTTCCATACGACACCCAGTGCTCATCCCAACAGGTGCCCTCCTCAATGCCCATCACCCACCCACCCCACCCTCCCACCCCCCATAAACCCTCAGTTTGTTCTCAGTTTTTAGGAGTCTCTTATGTTTTGGCTCCCTCCCTAACTATTTTATGAAGTTATATTTTTATTTTTTTTTAATTTTTTTTTTAACATTTATTTTTGAGACAGAGAGAGACAGAGCATGAACAGGGGAGGAGCAGAGAGAGAGGGAGACACAGAATCTGAAACAGGCTCCAGGCTCTGAGCTGTCAGCACAGAGCCCGATGCAGGGCTCGAACTCACAGACCGTGAGATCATGACCTGAGCCGAAGTCGGACGCTTAACCGACCAAGCCACCCAGGCGCCCCTGAAGTTATATTTTTAAGTATTAGGGTTATAAAATGTGGTCACCAAATTTATAGGTCTTCAGAGAAGGAATAGTAGAGGTGACTTAATCATTCATTTTACAATAATGTCTGATGAATACCTACAACGTAGCTGGCACTGTGCTAGAAGCTGGTGTTACAAAGAAGGATGGGCAAATCCTTAAGCTGCTCTTTGTAGGGTCCACGCACTTACAAATAACTACCAAACAGTGCTAATACTTTGTTGCAATATGTAATAGACTTATTTCCCACGTGGTACAGGAACCCAGAAGAAGGTAATAACAAAGGTGTTGCTAAAGGAAGCAACTCTATTTTGGCAGGTTGATAAGTGAATGGGTGTAAGAGGAGACAAGGGGAACCTCAGAAGAGTTACCCAGCTGTGTGAAAGAGTATATTCTAGGAATTTCCAGCAAACAAGAATCGCAGTCCTCATTTAAAACAATTAATTCTTGGGGCACCTGGGTGGCTCAGTCGGTTAAACCTCTGACTTTGGCTCAGGTCATGATCTCACATTTTGTGAGTTTGAGCCCCGTGTCGGGCTCTGTGCTGACAGCTCAGAGCCCAGAGCCTGCTTCAGATTCTGTGTCTCCCTATCTTTCTGCCCCTCCCCCGCTCACACTCTGTGTCTCTCTCCTTCAAAAATAAATAAACATTAAAAACAATTTAAAACAACTCTTGAGTTTAAAATTTTTCTTTACTATTTTCATGTTTTCTTATTTTTTTGTGTCTGGTTTAAAAAAAAACAAACCCCTGATTGTTTATTGGCATATTCCTTTTTATAAGTTTATTAAATCATTGGATCCTAAAAAAGTAAATGAAACAGACGTGCCTTAGTAGGGTGTTCTTGTAACTACCTCCCATCTCAGTGACATGCTTTTTTTTTCTGCCTTGGATTTAATAGGTTAGAATTATGACTGCAGATTCCAGGAGATAGAAGGATAGACTAGACAAAGAATATGTAGTTTAAATTATTTACTAAATTTTTCATTCTCTTAGTACTACTCTGAAACACGGTCAAGATTGCTGTGTATATCTGTTGATCTCAGCATTGGAAGAGCCTCATGGGCTCTACATTCTGAGATTTGAAACAAAGTAGATTTACAGCAGAAATGAACCAGAGGTTTAAATAGATATGTTGTAAGAGAGCCATAATGACCTTAAATATTTTCCACATTAAAGAAGGCATATAGTCCTATGATGTTACTGCCATAATTTTTTTAATAAATGAATTTGCATTCATAATTTTTTTTTTAATTCTCCATGGAGTGCTACATAGCAGCCAATGGGAATACTTGAAGAAAATAATCTTTTGGAGTCCGGATTTGAATTAAACTGCCTCCAAGTATAATGATTTATTTATTAATTTTGAGCTTGTTTTATAATCAAGGATTTTTAAAAATTTTCTTAGGATTTACTTATTTATTTTAGAGAGTGAGTGAGTGCACAAGCAGGGGAGAAGCGGAGAGAGAGAATATCTTAAGTAGGCTCCATACTCAGCATGGAGCCCTACAGTGAGACCATGACCTGAGCTGAAATCCAGAGTCAACATTTAACCAAGTGAGCCATCCAGGCACCCCAGCAAGGATTTTTTTTTTTAAGTTTAAGAAGCTTACTTAACTAACAAAAGTTTGGAGAGTAATAAATAGGGTGTATTTCTAATATGGTTGTCACATTGTTCACTGGGTAAATATTTCTTGAGCACCTACTATGGGCCAGATCCTGAGCTTTCATTAGCAATTTTATGTCTAGTTTCTAAGAGACACATTAATCCCCTGGCTTCATGGAGTTTATATTATTGTGAGGGGAAATAGACATCCTCCTTTACCCCGCAGAAAGAGAGACTCACATACAGATAGTGAAATCATTTACATGCCAATGACAATAAAGGTTGGGAAGGAAATACACAAGGGGCTGAGAATTTGAATGGTAGAGAAGCAGTTTGGGAGAGGGTGAAGGGAAGGACAGCGTGAGGTGAGGTTGAAAAGCAAGGTCAGCGGAAGCTCTTACAGGGTTTTAGAGGCCAAGGTGAGCAGTTGGAATTTTATTCCGAATGCAATGGGAGAAGCATTAAAGGTGTTTTGGGAAGGGAATGATCTGAAAGATTTTCTCGGATGATCACCTGGCCCTGTGGAGAAGGGAGGCAGGGAGACCAGGACGAGGCAGTTGCGTTAGACTAGGCGAACGGTGCTGGTCTCGGGGCTGAAGGATAGCAGAAGGTGGAGAGGAGAGGTGGTTCTGAGAAATCAGCAGGACTGGGGGAAGGGCGGGGGAGGAGGGCAAGAGAGAAATCCGGGATGATGCCTAGTTTACTGACTTGAGTAAAAAGGGGCCGTTGGACGGGCTGGGGAGGTCAGAAGCGACGGGAGTAGAGCGTTGGTGACCCTTCTATTATTCCAAATGCTTTGGCATGGCACGCAAGACCTTCCCTGCAGAACCTTCCGGAATCATGCCAGTATCCCTGTATAGGCACTGTAACACATAACTGCTAATTTCCAGAAGACACTATGTTATCTCACCTCCACGCCTTTGCAAATGCTGCTCCTGTGCCCTGGAAACACTCATTCTAGCTTCTTTCTACCTTGCTGTGTGCAAGCCATCGTTTCCGATACGACTTAGGTGGGCCCCACCCCCTCAGGGGAGGCTTTCCGGAGTCCAGGCCCCATGCTCCTTCCATACGCTCCTCTGAGCAACCTGTGTCCACCCTGTCTGAGCACAGACTTCATGGTTTTGTGGCTGCTGGGTGGACCTTTGTCTCCTAGGCAGTACTGCCCTGGAACCCAGGCAAAGGGGGGCCCTTCCCTGGAACCCCTAACCTAGGTCTTGTCCTTGAAAGGGCCTCTCTCTGGCCCTTCTCTGACTGTGCCCCTTCTCCATGGGGCAGCAAGTCTGAGAAGCCCAGGGGATGTGCCCAGCAGAAGCGCATGTATTCCTCTCTGTGCCATGCTCCATGGAACCAGGACCCCACCTTCCAGAATTCTCTGCATTAATGATACTGAGCCTCCTTTGAGGGCCACTTTTCCAGGTCCCTCCTCTTGAAGGGCAGCCATGGCCCCAGTGACTACACCCTTGAGTCTGAAGGACAGGGAGCATCTTCCACAGGGCTGTCCACACATATGCACGCAGGTCCCTTTGAGACGTGGGACGGAACTGCGGTGGGGAAGAGAGGGTGGCAGCCCCAGGGTCAGGGGTGAGCCCTTTCTGGCCCCGACTGTCGAGGAGCCCCGGAATTGTGAATCCATAGCCCAGTCCAGAGCCCAGCCTTTCCACATCAGGTCTTTTGGAGGAATTGAAAACAGTGACGCTGGTGGGGACGGAGGTATGTGTGGACAGCGGGTGACCAGGGGACGCTGGCGAAGGAGGAGGAACCACACAGCATACCCCATGCGGGCCCAGACCCTGCACGTGTCAGGGTGGGCCTTTCCTTAGACAGCCGGCGTTTGACATTCAGGCCATGCCTTCCCTGGCACAGGACCTACGCAGGCACATACGTGTGTTTCTCACGGAATGCTCCAGGCCTCCAGGACTTCTCTGGCCTCGTGATGAATCAGGGCGGTCTGAACCTCATGGAGCCCCCTGGGCCCCACTGCTCCTTCTTCCTGCTCGTACTGGCCTTCACCACCCATGCCCCTAAGCTGCCCATGGACGCGGCCCGTATCAGGAGGGTGCGGGACTGCTCTGTGTGCTTCTACGAAGGTGCCTGCCGAGGAGTGAACGAAGGCTCCTTTCTGGCCCCCGCTAGCTGCCCGGCCCTGAACCTGCCGATGCCAAAGGTCCTTTATCTTCGCAGGGGCTGAATCTGCCCGGAGGAGATGTGTTTTCTCATTTTCTCCAGAGAGTTGGGTTTTTGCTGATAAGTCAGAAGGGCTTTTTTTTTTTTTTTTTTTTTTTTTTTTTGGTCATTCACATGGAGGTGTTGGAAGCTTGCCAGGGTCATGGCAGGGTAGAAAATGTGGGTGTCCCCAAGATCTCCATTACTGTTAAGTTCTTGAGATGCTTAAGCTGTAACCATTCCAAGTGCCAGGATGTTGGGAGGGATGGTCTCTGTACCTGCATCCCTTACCCCTCCCCCCGATCAAGTCCCAAACAGGAAGCTATTGATCCAATCACAGGTGTCCCTGCCCATCCCCAGTGCCCAGGAGCCTCTCTTACTTAGCACCTGCTGCTGCCACACAGATAGATGGGTCCGTAGGTCTGCTAAGCCGTCCCTCTGTCTCCGGATCCCTCTGCCTGCCTTCCGATAAGGTGAATTGACATTGTGTTTGGAGGTGGGAGGGCAGGAGGCAGTGTACTTCCCTTGAGCGAGGACACAGCCCTGTGTATTTTGATGAAAGCCCCAAGTAGAGGTCTGCAAAGGCAAACGGCGGGCCTGGGCAGGAGGGGGCATGAATATTCCAGGGATACTTAGCAGTGTTAACACTAGGGAAAGGGCACGTATTCTTTCTGTTGGATTGCTAAGAATCGCAACCTGGCTCCGCCCTTCCCAGATTTCTTTTACTTGGGCTCACCTTGAGGTTCATCCTCTTCCGTGATGCTGAAAAAAGGTGTGTTTAGTTCTGAGACATCAGCGCAGCGGTGAGCTTTGCGGTGGCCCGCCGGGTGTATGAGCTTTGAAATACCCTAAAGGTGAAGATCTGGAATGTTTCCCCCCCCCCACTTTCAAAATGATTGGGAGTGAAGTGGTTTAATGACAAGATTCAGAGTCACTCCTGTGAAGTGAAGGCACCACTTGACAAGAAGTCTTTGCCAGAGTGGATAGATAAGCCCAAATCCTGAATTAGGTCTTCCCTTAAAGGTCCGGGTCCTTTGCAGACCCCAGTGCCATAGACAAACCCACTAAGGTCTGCAGGTGGAGAACAGCTTTGCTCAAGAGAAGCCCAGTCTCAGGGTGACGTCACTCCTGTTTGGGGCAGCTGCTCCACGGGGTCCTCACATTTTTCTCTTGCGTCTGATGCTGTGTTGAGTTCTGATGGAATGAAGGATATTTGCCCCCGGGGTGTTATGGCCCGTTTCAGCCTCTTGGGCCCTTCTAGAAGCAGCGAGGGGGTGGAGAGCAAAAAAGTCAGCATGTGGGCGTCACAAAACACATATCAGAAGTTGCTCCACAAGATGGACTTTGGGCATCTCCGGGTGGTGAGACGCTGGTCACGTCAGTTTTCTTTGTGATTCTGTGGGTCACCTGGTATTTCTACGAAGATGTGAGGTGTTTTAAATTTATTTCTTTGAGAGAAACAGAGATAGCATGAGGAGACAGCATGAGTGGGGGATGGGCAGAGAGCAAGAGAGAGAGAGAGAGAGAGAGAGAAGGAAAGAAGGAGAGAGAGAGAATCTCAAGCCGTCTCCACACCATTGGCCAGAGGGCCATGCAGGGCTCCATCTCGTGAAACTGAGAGATCATGATCTGAGCTAAAACCAAGAGTTGGAAGCTTAACTGACTGAACCACTCAGGTGCCCCTGGAAGGGTGTGAGTGGTACTTAGGATCAGATTTTCTAAGTTACTCCACAAGAGAATCCATTCAAAGCAACTGAGACTGTCTTGTGTAAAATGGACCTAAAACAGCAGGAGAGGGGAGGAAGGGAGAAGGGAGGAAGAAGGAAAGCTATCTCCTGGAAGTCTCTGTGTCCCAGATCGATCACTGTCCCTGTTTTTCATCTCGTTTTATCACTCTGTAAACTGAACATTGATGGATCATCCAATGCTAGAAGGGAGGAGAAGAAAACATTAAGCATTGACTTAACGTGCAAGCCCCGATAAGAGGACATCTTCTGTGCCCTCCAGATGGCGTATCTAAGAAGTGTAGTGGACAGACTCCTAGATACATTCATCCGGCTTTCAACGTCCAAGTCTGTCCGCGCGCCGGGCGCCGTGCTGGGTTTTGTGATTTACACATAAATACACGGAGGTTGTTGCCCTGAAAGGGCTGTCAGTGTAGAGGAAAGAAAAGAACACGAAACTGATGATGGCAGTCAGTCAGTGAGACCGTCGGGGCAGGCCCACGGCATCTTGGGAGCACAGATCAGAGGCAGTGAACCCGGATTTGGGAGGGCTAAGCGTGGACTTCCAGAAGGCAGTGGTGCCTCAGCAGCATCTGGAAGACAGGGAGCCCCTGACCGGGGGAGGGGCAGGCGCCGCTGTGAAAGCAAAGACAGGAGGAAGGCTACCGGAAGCCATCCGTTATGGGCAGCCGCTGTGGTGGGGCTGGCCGTGGGGAGAGAGGAGTTAGAGATCATGTCAGGAGAGGTCAAGTGCTGTGCCGGAGACTGAGTTCTGCCCCGAAGCGGTGGGAAAGCCTCTGCCGGATTTTAAAGAAGGAGCGTGGTGTGGCCAAATTGGCATCCTAGAAAGGTCCCTTGAGCCGCGGTGTGCCCCAGAGAGGCAGACTGACGAGGCTGAGGCGGTGATCTGTGCAAGAAAGGATGACGTCTCACTTATGATGGTAGCAGAGAAAATGCCAAGAAGGGGTCAGAATCAAAGGCCATTAAGGAGATTGATTGGAGAGGTGGATGGGCTGGGATGGGGTGGGGGTGGGGGTGTCACAGAAGAGTCGGGATGGCCATCCCTTGATGTGGGGCTTGGATGGCCCAGTGGGAGATGGTAGTGTCCTGTGAGGGGGGCAGAATGTGAGAAATTGGGAGTTGGAGCTTCTAGGATTTGTAGAGCCTGTAAGACTCTGTAGGCACCGTGAAAGCCACCGGAAATAAATAGGGATGCAGAGCTCAAGAAAGAGATCTGGGATCCAGCGTTACTCGGGACTTAACACAAGGAGGTTATCTTTGAGGCCATTGGCAATGGAAGACATTATTCAAGAGTGAGAATAAGAGAATACAGAAGATCCCAAGGAACGTGAATAGTTAAGAGGGAGCCTGCCAGAGACAGAGAGGTGTTCGGAGAATTAGGGGAAAACAGGAAATGTGGAATCCGTGCTCATGCTTTCTCTCAGGTCCACCGTCCGTGGACAAAAGAGCAAATGATGGGTCACAGAAATGACCACGCTGACTGCATTTGCCTCTTTAATTTTTTTTTCATGTTTTATTTATTTTTGACAGAGAGAGACAGAGCATGAGCGGGGGAGGGGCAGAGAGAGAGACACAGAATCCGAAGCAGGCTCCAGACTCCAAGCTGTCAGCACAGAGCCCGACGCGGGGCTCGAACCCACAGACCGTGAGATCATGACCCGAGCCGAAGTCAGATGCTCAACCGACTGAGCCACCCAGGCGCCCCTCATTTGCCTCTTTAACAGATGTCCCAGGACATCTGCATCCGCCAGCCTCTCCTTCCCAGAACATCTGGGAATACGAGGTTCTCATGTTTCTTTCACTGGGTACATTGCCTCCCCCAACAGTACCAGGGCCGTGTTGGTAAAGAACACCGGCGTAGGGGTTTAGGGAAAGCCAAGGACGGTGTTGGCCGAGAGCAGAGGGGCCCTCGGCCAAGGGGGACTGGTCGTTTGTCACTTCAACAGATATCCCAGAACCTACTGTGTACCGAACCCTCTCAGGTCAACGCTTCAGAAAAGTCCAGGAAGATAATGGAAGAAACCACGTGGGCAGAGCCGCAGTGTCGTGTGGCTGTGGGGGAGGCCAGATTGCTGTGCCCCTGGAGGTGAACGGAGAGGTGGGAGTGAAGGTGGGGAGTGTGTGTGTGTGTGTGTGTGTGTGTGTGTGTGTAGAGGCCCTTTCTGCCCCAAGGGAGGGAGAGGGGCCGGGGAGCCACCTGAGCACAGTGGGAGCCCAGACCGCAGGGCCCCCAGCGCTCTGGGTCACCTCTGGGGCCACGGAGATTTTGGAAGCAGAGCAGTGACAGGGGGATGAGGGCAGCTGGTGGTGCCGATGACGACACTAAAGTTTTGGAGCGTGTACTCTGTGCCACTTGGTCCCTCCTCACACCCGGCCCGGGAGAAAGGCCCCTGTTGTTTTTCCCCACTGCTCCGACGTGAGCACGAAGGCCCACAGATGAAGTGACTCGAGCAGGCCGAGCAGCTGTTGAAGCTGGACAGTGTGACGCAGAGCCTGTTCCTGTGACCACCACGTTGCCACCATCTGTCCCACCGGCGGGGAGGGCGACAGGTGGAGGGATGGGCCGATGACCTCAGCGAAGCCTGCGGCAGCCTCCTGAGAGCAGATCTTTTGTCTTTTTCACCGAAAGTCTGGCTCTGAGGATCAGTACCCCCGCACAGAGTTCAAGGGCGCAGCGGACGCGTCCTGTGGGTGCTGTGGACACCGGGGCCCTTCCAGAACCCAGCTGCTGGCTGGGGAACCTGGCAGGGTTCACAGGGCTGGACGGCCAGCTGGCGGTAGTGCCGTCTCTGCCTGTCTTCTGGAAACACAGGGTCTTATCCGTGTGTCTGTCCACAGTCTCGCCGAACTGCCTGTTCGCGGTCTCACTCACCTGTGACTTTGGCTGGCTCGACCGGACCGGACGAGGCCAAGGCCACTACCGCTTGACCGCCTCGATCCCCACGTTGTAGAATGTTCCCTGTGTGGCTAATCTGTGGTTTGGCCTGAGTCAGGTTCCCTCCTGAGCTCGTGGTGCAGCTGGGGTGGAGGTGGCGAGGGGACCGTCGGCACAGAGGGGCCGCTGTTCACAAGTGCCGTGATCTTCGTGGGCAGTGAAGCTTGAAATCTCAGTCATGTTTGACCTCACCTCATATTCCCCCAGGCCCAGTTGGTATCCAGGTTCTGGTGATGTTTTCATTGTCAACACCATGCAGGGCTCCTTCCTCTCAGCCTCCAGCTCCACCCTAACCTTCTAGATCCCCATCACCAGAACACCTGCCAGATGCGGGCCTTCAATCTGACACTCCCTTGCCTTTTCATCTTGTCTCCTCTTAATATTAAAGCCTTCAGATGCTCTGTGATTTGTCTGACCCGTGATCGGCTCCCAAGGCCACGCAGCCTGGAGCTGATCACCGTCTCCACCTTGATTCCCCTCCATTTGGTCACCCTGATCTTCCTCTGTCACCAGGTGTCCCCTTTCTACACTCCTGCCCTGCCCTCTTACCTGTCACCTCCCTGTCCTCTGGACAACGCCTTTTACCCTTGACTCTCCAGTTAAGTTGTGGGTCCGCTGCAAACAGCTCTCTGCCCAGTGTGTCTGAAAAACACTTGGGAACTTTAGTGATTAATAGCTGATTTATAATCTCTTGGCCTTGGTTGGTTTTTTTTTCCTTTTTAATTCTTTATTGCATTTTTTAGAACATTCCATATGAGCCCTCTGACTGTGATAATGGAATATTTGTTAGAAGCAAAGCCAAGTAAAAGGAATTAACTCCTAATCCTGTTAAAGACTTTCTCATTATTCCGTGTGCTTGTGTTTTGGCTTCTCTTTGAAGCGCTGTGACAACAGGGACCACGTAACTCATTATGTGTCCCCCAAAGTGCCTTACATACAGGATTGCCCGAATACACGTCCGAGGTGGTGCATACCCTCTTGGGTGAGGAGTAGGTCACACATGGCCATCTCATGAGTCGGGTTTTCCCTGTCTCTAAACATTTGTGTCTTTGCCTCCTTGGAAACTGCTCTTCCTACGTCTTGCGGTTAAATCCATTAAGCCCAGAACCGCAGACAGTTCGGGGGCAGAATGTCGCTCCCTCGGTGGCTTTCTGCCCTTAGCAGCTTTTCCTACGGGCTGTAGCCACAGCCCCTCTACACCCTTCTGTGTTCTCTCAGACCCCCCACAGACACACAGGGCCCCCCACCCCCCGCTTCTGTGGGGTAAGGTCAGCTGTCTTTCATTGGCGCGCACGGGAGATCTGTTACTTGGGCTTTTCACCAGAAGAGGAAATAGACCCAGAAATGCTTGAGAAACTGCTGTAAGCTTCTGAATCCAAATATTTTCTTTCTTTCTTTCTTTTTTCAAGAGAGAGCAAAAGTGGGAGAGGCGCAGAGAGAGAGAGAGAGAGAGAGAGAGAGAGAGAGAATCTCAAGCAGGCTCCATGTGCAGGGCAGAGCCCAACATGGGGCTCGATCTCATAGCCCTGAGATCATGGCCCGAGCCCAAATCAAGATGCTTAACCAGCTGAGACACTCAGGTGCCCCTGAATCCCAATGTTTTCTACCAGTCGTAACTGGCTTTAAGTTTGCATATGGCTTTCAGTTATTATTAATGTAGTAATTTAATAGTTCCTGGCGTGTGGTCTTAGGGGGAGAAGATGTTTACAGTTTAGAAATAAAACGTGGACAGAAAGCATAATCTGGTAAATTAAAGAAATGAGACAATTTATTTTTTTAACTTTTTTTAATGTTTATTTCTGAGATCCGGGGGCAGGGGGTGGGTGGAGGGGGTAGAGAGAGACAGGGAGACACAGAATCCGAAGCAGGCTCCAGGCTCTGAGCTGTGAGCACAGATGCGGGGCTCGAACTCACGAACCGTGAGATCATGACCTGAGCCAAAGTCGGACGCTTAACAGCCTGAGCCACCCAGGTGCCCCAAATATGAGACAGCTACTTTTTTCTGTCTAATGTTGATAGTGAAGGCTTGGTTTGACAAGGTTTATGAATACTTTTAGCACAACCTTTGTTGGAAACACGAATTACGAGTGGTTCGTCTTTATGCTGAGCCTTTTGTCCTTGCCATTTATAGCTATTCTGTTGATTCACTTGGTGAGCTCCATTCTGAGAGTCGATGAATGTGTTTCATGAGAGAATTATAAGAGCCCTACAGTTTGTTTTGATTGGTCTCCATGTTGATTCATAGCGAGCAGGTGCCATCATTTGGAATTGGTTTTGGCAGTGGCTTGGTTACATAAACATTAGATACGTGAAATGAAACCCCGTTTAAATTATTTTCATCAGGAAGAATAGGGGGAACTTTATGTCGAATCCAAGAGCACCGTGGGTCTGTTTCTACAGCTTTGGAACATAAATTTGTGCAGCCGACCATATGTCTGCACATACATGTGTATAGGTGGCCTCCCTCCATTGTGCAGCCATTTCTTTGACAGTTTCTGTGCATAGTCTAAAGAAAGAAATCCGACCCTGTGCTTTCTTAACATAGCAGAATTTTTCCAGTCTGAAAAATCTAGGCATTTCTACTTTGGAAACTATGTCAAGGATCGTTTTCCGTTTGGTGCATGTTGGTTGCTTATTTTGAAGCCTTGGGAAATAATCCATCACGGTCTTAATCCTTGATTTTTCCCACTTGCTTATTATTCTTGTTTATTGCCTAAGCTGCATTAGAAAAGCATCAGACCTCTTCAAGGCACTGAAGAAGGACCGGAAATATTCTTAACCTCCCCAACAGAGCTATTTACAAGGCTGACATTTTCCTAAGAATGGCTTTTGAGGTTTTCCTGAATATACATACATTTTCACAAGTGTGTTTTTCCTCAGTCAAAGGATTGAACATGGACTTGGGATCACCAGTAGAATGAGCATATGGAAATCTCTTTGTAACCCTTTTAAGTAACATCCTAACCTTTGGGCTGCTTTTGGGTAAATTCCTTAAACGCAAGTTGGACATCTCATGCACACCCACGAAAATATGTTAAGTATCTCTTTCATGCTGCTGGGTCTTGCTCTGAGCAAGCTGCCCTGAAGCCTGGCATCTTCCTCACTCTGCCTCTGAACCTCGTGTCCCCCAAAAGCTGCTCTAAGTCCATTTTCAGTATTCTTCAGAAATGAAGCTTTCCGGGGTCTCTCCGGGCGGACTCGGGCTGTTCCTCTTCCAAGAACCCCAGAGTAAAAACACATGCCGGGTTGTAGTGTAGCTGTCCCCATGTCTTTCTCTCCTACTAATGTGACTTCTGTGAAAGATCTTTGTCTTGATGGCTCCAGGGCCAAGTTCAGTGCCTGACATGTAATGCTCAATAAATGACTGAATGAATTGGATGAAAGAGGAAAAAAAAAAAAGAACGCGTGAATTAATTTGCTGGCAGGTAACGAAAATGAACTCAGAAGAGCACAGTTTAAACAGAAGTGATTAACATTAGCATGCGGGCATGACCAAGGCCCCAAATATTTTTTAATTGCTTTCCCTATTGGGAAATGTTCTAGGCAGTGTTACCATATGTAGCCTGAATGGCATGAACGCGTTTGACTGTGACTATCTGATGGCAGATCAGATCCCATAGGGCGAGTTGCCCTTGTAACGAGCAAAGAATTAAGGAGCCTCCTCCTGGTTCCAAGGAGGATCTGAGAGGAGGCCTCACCCAAGAAGTGGCAGTGGCTCCAAACCGCAGGCACTGGCGAAGGGAGTCGGCAGAATTCATGGCGGAAGAGAAGTGGGTGGGACCCACGGTCACACAGAGTTCGTGGCGCACATGGGCATCGACACCAAACCTGCAGAGGCCTATTCTGGTGTTTTTCCCATCTGTCCCTGTTGCCTGGCTTCATCGGTGTTTAATGGAGTGCCTGTTGTTATGAGCAGACCAGGAAGGACTTGGGGGCAGTGCCCCTCACGTCTTGAATCTACAGGTTGGCCTATTTAGCTGGGTAATTAGGTAATGAGCCGTTGGCACCCCCCTCCGCATTTGGTCTTGCATGAGGAGCAGACTCAATCGGCGGCGAATGAAAAGTACTGACGTCTGTGGCCCTAGCTGGAGACTCGGAGGTGCAAAGGGTCACCGCTAACTCACCTATGGTCCCCAGGTGTCACAACTCTGCAACTTGGAGTAGCCGTGGAGCTTTCAAAAGCTCCCCTGCCACCCGGTAAATTCTGAAACGCCGTCTAGGTTGAGACTCCCTGATGTAGAACGCGTTTTACAGAAAATCATCGTGTAAATAGATATTGTGGCCTAACCTTTGGGCTGCGTTTACAAATTGAAAGAGGAAGTGCACTGTTGAATAAATGGGCTTCCGATTGTTTTTGTCAGACAGCTAGCGGGGAGAGTGTGGCTTTGTGGAGAGAACTGACTTGAAGGCCCACAAAACTCCGGATCAGATCTCATTCCTGCCCCCACGTGACCCCGGGCACGTTGTCCCAAGTCGCAGTCTCACTCTTAGACTTAATGTAGAGGCCGCAGAAGGTAGCCATCTACTTGAAGGCCTTTGCAGATCCCCAGAGTCATAAAAATAGAAGTGTCCCAGCTCCTGGCCTACCTCCTAATCCACATTTCCTTTGAGATCGTGTTTCTTAGGCAGATCATTAGCACATACCTGCTTTCCCACGTTCATTACTGTTTTCTGTGTCATTCTGTGGTCTGTCATGGGCCTGTTTTTTCTCAGAGCCCGAGGTCACTCTTGTTCTTTTTTGGACCACTGGCCAGTCATCCCCTATAGGATGCACGTCTCAGGATCCTCATGTTCGATGGTTTTCAGTGGGCTGGCCCCTGGGAGCCATACACAGGGGTTAGCAGTTACAGGGGATAAGAGAGAACCCAGGGAGTTTCCCCCCTCTCTCTGCTTCAGGGAGCGTCTCCATCAGTGACTCTGTCTTCCCCATGCCTGTAAACATACCTCTCCGTCTGTGGTTCCAGCTTCTGCCAATCAACCTTCACCACACTGTTCTGGCCCCAACAGATAAGCTCCACCTTTTGTGGTTCATTAACACCCCTTTCTGTTGGTGTGCCTCTGGCCTTGAAAGTGGTGGTGGCTTCCTGCTGATGGGAATGTCTGCATTGCTTCACCATTTTTGCTTCACTTTCCAGCTCACCTATCACATTTATAATCAATTCCGTGTATTAAGTTCCCTCTCTTTAACGCACCCATAATGGTTTCCGTTTTCGCTACTGGACCCTGACAACTGGCTTGAAGTAATAAAGCGTGTTGATTGCCTTTACTAGTCAGAATGTCTTAGATGACCCCACGCCTGTGCTGAGAATACGGATTCCACAGACCCACCACACAAAGGTGGCGGTTTCGTTGCTTTGCTGTGTGATCCAAGAAGCTGCATTTTCACAAAGCTCCCTGGGTGCTTGTGAGGGCCAGCACTGGTATAGAGAACCGTAGAGCCAGGCGGAGATGGAGGTGCTTGGGGAGATGGTCCCTGTGTGCCTACACCCGCTAAGGGCTTCACTTCTACAGACCAGCCTTACAGCAAGAGAGCCTGCCTTGGGAAAATGAAAAATGACTACCTCCCGTGGATGTTATAGGACAGTCCGTTACGAGTGTCGATAGCACTGGCTAAAGTGGGATGCTAAGGGATTGTTTACAGTGGTAAATGAGCTCATGGATGGGACGGCTTGTCACACGTGGTTGTTGCTCAACAAATGACCGTGTGTCTTCTTCCCTCCGATTAAATGAAAGCTCAGAAATGGAGAAAGCTAAAGGGGTGCCTGGGTGGCTCAGTCAGTTGAGTGTCTGACTCTTGATTTCAGCTCAGATCATGATTCCAGGGTTGTGGGACTGAGCCCTACATCGGGCTCCATGCTGAGTGTAGAGCCTGTTTAAGATTCTCCCTCTGTCTCCCTGTGCCCCTCTCCCCGACGCGCACCCTTGCTCGCTGTCTCTAAAAAAAATTTAAAAATTAAAAAAAAATGTAGAAAGCGATGAGATCATGTAAATTATTTACTCCTGAAGCTAACAGAATCCAGATACTAAATATCAGAAAGGATAGATAAGCAATTAAATAGTCAAAATTCATTGCTTGGTATATATTTCTGTTATCTGAACTGGTGTCTCAACAGTCTAACCATATGACACTGTAAGTTGGCTGTGTTCAATGTCAGAAATAATTTAAGAAAATAAGTCCTAACTGGGAGTCTGTATCAGATCACATGTTAACACATTTTGTAAGGAGACCTGACTCTTACGATTATGCCCATACTTGGCCACTAAGAATTCTGCATTCCAGGCTCTTGCCAGAGACTGTAACTTTGAGGGCTCTACTGTCCAATTCTTATCAAAAGGTTGGTTATGAGAAATACTTTTCAGGGAGGATTGCCTGAAGCATATGCAGTCCATTCATTCCTCATTGAGATAGCCTAAATATTATTCATGGTGTAAGTCAAGTCATGGGATCTCAATGTAATAGCTTCTTGTCAGTTTCCCTTTGCTTGGCAGGATTAGTGAAAAAAGACACATCTATCCTTATGGAGTTTTTTTAACTCTGCGTTAAATGCAGAGACTCTCAGATTAAGAATACAATCCCATTTACGATTGCACCAAAAATAATAAAATAGTTACCTAGGCATAAACTTAACCGCAGACGTGAAAGACCTATGTTTCGAAAACTGTGAAACATTGATGAAAGAAATTGAAAATGACACAAAGAGATGGAAACCTGTCCCGTGCTCATGGCTTGGAGAATCAATATTGTCAAAATGTCCATGCTACCCAAGCGATGTATAGATTTAATGCAGTCCCCATCAAAATACCAACAACTTTTTCACAGAACTAGAACAAATCCTAAAATTTGTGTGGAACCACACAAGACCCCCGAATAGCCAAAGCAGTCTTCAGAAAGGAGAACAAAGCTGGAGGTGTTATACTCTCAGATTTCGAGATACACTACCAAGCTGTAATAATCAAAATAATATGGTACTGGCACAAAAATAGACATACAGATCAATGGAATAGAGAATCCACAAATAAACCTTCACTTAAACTATGAATTAATCTACAACAAAAGAGGCTAGACTATACAATGGGACAAAGACAGTCTCTTCAACAAATGGTGCTGGGAGAACTGGACAGCTACATGCAAAAAAAAAAAAAAAAAGGAAGAGGAAAAAGAGGAAGGAAGGAACTCGACCACTTTATTACACCCTATACAAAAATAAACTCAAAGCAAATTAAAGACCTAAATGTGAGACCTAAAACCATAAAACGCCTAGAAGAAAATACAGATATTTTTTTTTCTAGATATGTTTCCTGAGGCAAGGGAAACAAAAGAGAAATCAAACGATTGGGACTACACCAAATTAAAAAACTTTTGCAGAGCAAAGGAAACTGTTAGCAAAACAAAAGAGCAGCCTACGTATTGGAGAAGAGACTTGCAAATGGTGTGTCCTGTAAAGGGTTAACATCCAAATATATAAAGAACTTCTACAACTCAACAACGCAAAAACCCAAATAATCCAATTTAAAAATGAGCAGAGCACTTGAATAGACATTTCTCCAAAGAAGTCATCCCAGATGGCCAACAGACACATGAAAAGATGCTCAGCATCACTCCTCATCAGGGAAATGCAAATCAAAATGTCAATGAGGTATCACCTCACACCTGTCAGAACAGCGAACATCAAAAAGACAAGAAATAACAAGTGTCAGTGAGGATGTGGAGAAAAAGGAACCCTCATGCATTGTTGATAGGAATGCAATCTGGTGCAGCCACTGTGGAAAACAGTATGGAGGTTCTTCAAAAAATTAAAAGTAGAACTACTGTGTGGTTGAGTAATCCCACTACTGGCTATTTATCCAAAGAAAACAAAAGCACCTTGAAAAAATAGATGCCACGCTGTGCTTACTGCAGCATTATTTACAATAGGCAAGATATGAAATCAACACATGTTCGTCAATAGATGAGTGGATAAAAAAGTGGTATATGTAGACCATAGAGTATTGGCTATATCAGCTATAAAAAAGAATGAGATCTTGCCATCTGCAATAACATGGATGGACCTAGAGGGTATAATACTAAGTAAAATCCATCAGAGAAAGATAAATGCCATATGGTTCCATTATATGTGGAATTTAAGTGGCAAAACAAATGAACAAAGAAAAAAGACAAAAAGAAGACTTACAAAGAAAACAAACTGATGGTTGCCAGAGGGAAGGTGGGTAGGGGGATCCATGAAATAGATAAGATATTGACTCATTATATTGAACACCAAAACTCATAACAAACACTGTATATATAATTATACTTCAATTAAAAAGAGAGAAAAAAAACTCTCATAGGTTTCTAGACAGAGAAAACCAGTCAGTTACCACGACAGGGGCATCAGTCTAGCATGAAACTCCTTACTTATAATCCAGAAAGCAAGAACACAGCAAAACCATATTTATAGAGAGTTGAAGGAACAAAGGACTGAGCTAAGAATCCCGTCACCAGCCAAGAGATCTAGTCATATATGAGGCCAAAAGAAAGACATGTTTAGACATGGAGGGACTCAAAGCGGGCCACCCATGTGCCACTTGTGAGGAAATTACTTAAGAAATGTTCCAGGGGCGCCTGGGTGGTTCAGTCTATTAAGCGTCTGACTTCGGCCCAGGTCATGATCTCACAGTTTGTGAGTTCGGGCCCCTCGTCAGGCTCTGTGCTGACAGCTCAGAGCCTGGAGTCTGCTTCGGATTCTGGATCTCGCTCTCTCTCTGCCCCCCACCCCTGTTCACACTCGGTATCTCTCAAAAATGAAGTTTTTAAAAAAATGTCTTAATACCTCCTGTGGACAAGGAAGAGAGAGGAGATGTCATGGGTTGGATTCTCTGAAAGCAGGCAAGGAAACAGAGTTTTTGCATGCAAGATATTTATTAGAGGTCCACACCTGTGTTAAGTGTTGAACTGTATCCTGCAAAAAAAAAAAAAATATATATATATATACATATATATGTATATATATATGTATATATATATGTGTATATATATATATATACACACACATACAAGTTCTAAACCCTGGTATCTGTGAACGTGACCTTATTTGGAAATAGAGCCTTTACTCATGTCATCAAGGAAAATGAGGTCAGGAGGGTGAGCCCTAATCCAATATGGCTGACGTCCTTTCCAGAAGAGGAAGATGCCACGTGAAGACAGACACATGGGGAGAATGCTGTATGACAGGATCGATGCAGCCACAAGCCAGGGAACACCAAGGGTCAGTGGCCACCAACAGAAGCAGGAAGAGGAAGGGAAGGATTTTACCCAGAGCCTCGGGGGGAGCATGGCCCAGCTGACGCCATGATTTGGGACTTGCAGCTTCCAGAACCACGAGAGAAGAAATTCCTACCATGTGAAGGCACACATGTGGAGACTAATACAGCCTGTGAAAGGAAGAGGTGGGGTGAGCAGAGGGAGAAGCCCGGCTCCCCTGCAGGACCCACGAAGCGGGCCCGACTTGGCCAGGAGCTGCCCCACCATTCGGTCACAGGATGTGGGCAGCCCCGGGGAGGCCATCACCTCGCTGAGGTGGCTCTTGACAGGGGCAGACCCTGACGGAGCGGATAGGAAAATGTAGATTTTCTTGATGATTTGAAAATAGAATGATAACTAACCAAATATACATGGCATGAACTGTTGTCATTACTAGGAAGAAGAAAGTGGAATTGCAAGTTGGATTAATCCAGCAAAGAGGAAATGAATAAAAATAAATGTGGCAACAATAAATGTAGTTAATAGTAAATAAATATATTGGAAGCAAGCCAGATACAATCCTATCTCAATAGATGTGAATTTGTTAAAATCCCCTTTGAAATGACAGACTCTTAAATTAGCAAAAACAAAACAAAACTCCAGTTTTAGGCTAGTTTTAAGGAACACAGATAAAACAAAATGACAGCTAAAAAAGTTCAATGGACAAAGATATGCCAAGTGTATGCAAGTAAAAGGAAAACAGAAGTGTACATGAACCACAATGGAACTCAAAACTAAAATTATTAAGAAAGGATCCTTTTCAAAGTAAAGAGGATATTTCACCAGGACACTATTATACATACATTATGCACTAGTCAGCATTGTTGTGGAAAAGTTAAGGCAAACAAATAAAACAAAAAAAATTACAGGAGAATATGATAGAACTATAACTATATTATCTTAAGCCAGCCAGGAATAAACACCCTTATTGAAACATCTTTAACATTCTAGAACTTTCTCTGAGAAAGAATCTTAGAAGTTGGGCTGAACTTGGTCAGTGCATTAATGGTTCTTTTTGAAGGGCCGTTGCTACATTCCTGTCTATAAGAAGGTTGAAGCCGTCAGTCGAATGGCGCAGGAAGAGTCCTTGATTATTGACATACTTGTCAGCATTGGACGTTCGCCATCTTTAAAATGTTTTCCAAGTTGGTGGGCAGGTAGTAGCATCTCAGTTATTATAATTCGTGTTCTCTTACCACTCAGCAGGCTTATCCCTTTCACAGGTTTACCAGTGATCTAGATTTTCAGTTCACACCCTTCACTTATTTTGATCCTGTGTGGTTTGTCTTTTCCTTCGTAATCAATTTGTAGAGTTTCCTAGTATGTTAGACACTAACCCTGTCATGTGAGCTGCAATGTAGTACGAGCAGGGGAGGGGCAGAGACAGAGGGAGACACAGAATCCGAAGCAGGCTCCAGGCTCTGAGCCATCAGCACAGAGCCCGACGCGGGGCTCGAACTCAACAAACTGCAAGATCATGACCCGAGCCGAAGTCGGATGCTTAACCGACTGAGCCACCCAGGCGCCCCTACCATCTGCATTTTTAATGAATTCCAACAGACTCAGTCTGGAGCTCTTACCTGTTTTATTTTATACTTATTTACAAATATTCAAAATCCTACCCTAGTTCATGACCTTTAACTTTGACATTATCAAATTTAAAACAAATGACAAGCAAAGAGAAACAGGAAATTTGGTGAATGTCCGTATGCCTTGGGGGGCAGAACAGAGCCTGGGATATATGGTTCGTGCTATTGATTGCTGCCTGTGGTTCAGGGTTTGAAAAGCATTAATGTTTTCCTTACTGTTAAGTGTGAAGTGCTCATTGCATAATCCTTGGAGAATGTAGAAAAAATATAAAAATGGAAACCCGAAGCATTCATAATCCCATCCACAGATAATCACCAGTGCTTCTGTGAATTTCTTTCTTCCTTCTTCCAGGCACATATAGAAATATATAGAATTGTACATAACCTCTCTAAAACATACTCATCTTGGCTCCCATAGTTATGAATGATGCACTTTAACTGGTTCAGGAGCATAGCAGGTCTAGGAACAAATGGTAATTACCACTCTGTCCATTTCATTGCCCATTTGCAGTTTACCAGAACATTCCCAAGCGTCTCATTTGCCTCCCCTGCACAGATGCCCCAGTGAAGAGGTCTGCGTGACCTTTGTTCAACATCGCCCTAAGAAAAGTCGTAGAGTACAGGCAACATTTCATGGCATCCTTTTATCATTATTGCCTATTTTGTAATGTCTTAGAGAAATTGCTTTTTAAAACTGGAAGTTTACCTATTTCTCTTCTCCTCTTTTCTACTGTCCATTCAGGGGTGACCTACAACATAATAAAAAGGATCATTTCATCATCTGTCCTGCATTCAAGCCCGTTAGTCAACCCCTCCCTATGGTGGGTTTTCCAAAGACCCTTCATTGTTGCTCTTGGAAGTTTCTCGGTTTTCAGAGCTGCCAAGTCTTAGAGGTTTAATGACTCAATGGCATCCTTTAGGGAACTCTTCATTCTGTTGCTTCTGTTACACCGTTGATGGGTAAAGAAAACCGTGCCCTTACTGTCATTAGCGCGTAATAAGTGGGAGACATGCACATACCCTAGTGAGAAATGGGCTAGAGCTTCAGACAGATGATCCACCAAAGGAGTTCAAACAACCAAGTAAAATGACAAAGTTGTCTGTCTTGCTTTGAAACATACACAGGCAAAATAAGATGATATTTTTGCCCAGAATTGGCCAAGTGTTTAATCTGATTTTAAATGATGACCCTTGCTGCTGCGAGAGATACAAAGTTAGATATATTTTACCCAGTAAACATTGTTCTGTGAATCTTTAGCAGCTCTGATGGACTTGCCGTTGGAAATTCTAAGAACACAGAAGACAGTTTTACTCACAACAAAAAGCATCCTGAATGTCCGTTAATAAATATTGAACTATGATACATTTTTATGATAGTTATTCAGATGTTAGATCTTTTTCCAATTAATATTTAGTGATGCAGACAATGTTTATATAAAGCGAAAAGGGCCCAAGTACAAAGTTGTATGTAATGTATGACCCCAGTTTTGTTAAAAAATAAACACACATTTGAAAAAGATCAACTGGTAAAATAAGTGAATATTAACAGTTAATAGGATTAAAGGTGATAGTTTTACTTTTCTTTTTCTTATTCAAATAAAATACCTGTTTTACTTCTCATAGGAAAAAAAAAAAACATTGTGTGAAATTTTCTTTTAATGTTTATTTATTTTTTGAGAGAGAGAGAGAGGGAAGGAACAGGGGAGGGACAGAGGCAGAGGGAGACACAGAACCCGAAATAGGCTCCAGGCTCCGAGCTATCAGCACAGAGCCCGATGTGGGGCTTGAACTCATGAGGTGTGAGATCATGACCTGAGCTGAAGTCAGATACGTAACCGACTGAGCCATGCGGGTGCCCCACAAACATTATTTTTAAATTTGAACCCCAGACATTATTTTTAAATTTAAAAGTATGTTTAGTTTTTAAAATGACTGAAAGATCATGAACACTTATACATTTGATTAAAAAAATCAAGGAACCTTCTCCATATATTATGAAACTTAATTCCAAGTTAGTTTGCAGAGTTTTGGGAGTAGTCTGGTTATGTCAGGAAAATGAAAACGTGGCATATTCAGTAGTGTTTTACATCTTTTTTTTTTTAATTTTTTTTTTAATGTTTATTTTTGAGACAGAGAGAGACAGAGCATGAATGGGGGAGGGGCAGAGAGAGAGGGAGACACAGAATCGGAAGCAGGCTCCAGGCTCTGAGCCATCAGCCCAGAGCCTGACGCAGGGCTCGAACTCACGAACCGTGAGATCGTGACCTGAGCTGAAGTCGGACGCTCAACCGACTGAGCCACCCAGGCACCCCAGTAGTGTTTTACATCTTAAAAAGGGCTTAAAATGCACATGGAGATTATGTCTATTGAAGTATGTACAGTCTAAAAGTCTTTTTCATTGATGAAGGAGGTTGTGTTGAGTTAATGACATGGCCATTTATTCCATGCCAACTATATCTAATGTTACCACACCACTGGCACCTTCCAAAGAATCCTGCGTACATTGTGATTGTTGGTGTTGGACCCCTCAGTTATGTCTTGATCACCTTCCTTCAGGGGATCAGCTCACTTCCCATGCATAAAACACCCAAGGAGATTGAATCAGATGCTGCCTGCATTGATCTAATGGTGTGTTATTATCTTTCTTAGCAATTTATTCATTCATTCATTCTATAAATATTTATGAAGCACTTACTATATGCCGGGTACAGTTTAAGTGTTAGAGGTACATCGTTGAACAAAACAGACTAAAGTCCCTGCCTCTGTGGAGTTTAAATTCTTCAGGAGGAGAAAGACTGAAACAAAAACCCACTGTAATAAATAAGGAAACTCTATTGTATGTTGGATACTGATGAGTGCTATGGGCAAAAAAGAAAGGGAGGGAGAGAGGAAAGAAGGGAGAAAGAAAAGAAAAGAAAAGAAAAAAGAAAAGAAAAAAGAAAAGAAAGAAAGAAAGAAGGAAAGAAAATAAAAGGAAAGGAAGTAAATAAAAGAAGGAAAGGAAGAAAGAGGAAGGAAATAAAAGAAGGAAAGAAAGGAAGGAAGGAAATGAAAGAACAAAAGGAAAGGAAGGAAAGAGAAGGAAGGAAAAAAGAAAGAAACAAAGAAAGAGAAAGAAAAAGAAAAGAAAAGAAAAAAGAAATTAAGGAGAGTTAAGGGGAATCAGGAGTATGGGGTATTAGGGCAGGGAGGTACCAAATAGGATATAGTTTAAAATAGGATCATCAAGCTAAGCATCAGATAGAAGTTGACATTTGAACAAAGACCTGAAGGAGATGAGCAGGTACTTGTAGAAGACTGTTCAGGCAGTGGGAATAACTCAAGCAAAAAGCTTTAGTGTAGCAGCATTCTGGTGTTTGAAAAAAAGCAGAGTACGTGAAGCAGGGGAATGGAGGGGGAGTTCAGAGGTGCTAAGGTCAGAGGAGGAATGGGAAGAGGGTGGGTAGATCGTACAGGACCACATCCACCATTGCAAGGACTTTGGCTTTTACGCTGGATGAAATGGGAAACCGCTGCAGGGTCTTAAGAGAAAAGGGACATGGAATGATTAGGTTTAAAGACAGATCACTGTGGCTGAGAGTAGCTTGCAGATGGGTGTGGATGGCCCTAGCAAGCCCTGTTGAGAGACCCAGAGGGGGTAACACATGCTCCAGACGATGGTGGCTCTGCTCATGAACACAGAGCAGGAGTGGTGACAGGTGACTGGATTCTGGATGTCTTTCAGAGGCTTTGCTGGCAGGTTGACTATGGTGTAAGATAAGGAGGACTCTAAGATTTGGGGCCTGAACAGCAAGAGGTTGGAGATGCCGTTAACTGAGATGGCAAAGGTCCAAGGGAAGGAAGGGAGGGAGTGTCAGGATTATGGTTTTAGATTTGCAAATTTGGAGGTTTCTGGTAGATATCCACATGGAGACGTCAAGAAGACTATTGGATATGCAACTCTGGAGCCCAGAAGAGAGATCCACATGGTATTTGGAGACTCTCAAGAAAGTATGGATAGAGAAGAGAACCAAGGAGTCAGTCCTGGGGGTGCCTGGGTGGCTCAGTCGGTTAAGCGTCTGACTTTGGCTCAGGTCATGATCAGGTTTGTGAGTTCAAGTCCCACAGCGGGCTCTGTGCGGACAGCTTGGAGCCTGGAGCCTGTTTCATATTCTGTGTCTCCTTCTCCGTCTGCCCTTCTTCCACTTGCACTCTCTCTATCTCAAAAATGAATAAAAACATTTTTAAAAAATTTAAAAAAAAGGAGTCAGTCCTGGATACTCCAATATTAAGAGGTTACAGAGAAAGAAAGGAGAACCGTCTAAGGAGACTGATAGGTCAGGCAGAATGGGGACTTAGAGTTAGCCATTGGATTTGGCAGCATGGAGGTCCTTGGTGATTTTGATGAAGACGTTCACAGTGTAGTGGGGAGAGCAAACCCCTGATTGAGGTGCATTAAAGAGAGAATATGTGAAAAGGAATCAGGGGTTGAGAGTAGAAACATCTTTTTCAAGGAGTTTCGCCGCAAGGAGGAAGTGGAAACCAGAAAAGGCTTTTATTTTGTTACGGTGGAAGAAATGGCAGAGCGCTGATGGGGTAGAAATAGAGTGAAAGATTGAAGCCGCCGAGAGGAAGGGGAGAATCGTAGGAACGAGGTCCTTGAATAGGTGACAGGCTCTGCACAGTTTAAATAAGCTTTTCTTGTTTTAGAATTACTGTTGTCACATTCATTGCCAGCATTTCCGCCTTGTTGCTTGCCTTTTAATATGTTCATGATCTATTTTGATATTAAGTCGAGAAATTTGAGCAGTCAAATCAACTAAACTTTTTTATTGTGTACCTTTTATGTGTATAAAAATGTTTGCCTACGCAAGGATCCAATATTAGTTAAATACCTATATATTTGTATAAAGTAATTGCATAATTTGAGCTTTTCCAGGGGGCATGACCTAGCATTTGGTTTGCCTTTTTTTTTCAATGAGCCTGAGACCTTTCAGGTATTATAATTCCACTTATACATTATTCAAACCTCACCAAAATATTATGAAGAGACTAAAAAATCAATTATTTTTTAAAAAATGTTTATTTATTTTGAGATGGGGAGGGGAGGGTGTGAGAGAGAGAGAGGGAGAGAGAGAGAATCCCATTGTGGGGCTCCGTCTCATGAACTGTGAAATCATGACCTGAGCCTAAACCAAGAGTCAAACACTTAATTGACTGAGCCACCTGGGTGCCCTGAAAATCAATTATTTTTTAATTGTATTAAGCAGATATAGTGTGGGAAGCAGTAGCATGTGAAACATCTGTCCATATTATAGTTGATAGGTTATAATCCAGTTAGTTATATGGACACAAATGGAAATACAAATTTGTCTAAGAGAGTGCTTTGATGGGTGGGCAATCATAGGTCTGGTGAGGTTAGTTTGCCATGATCCATTCTTTAATTTCCTTGGATGTTTTTTCAGTCCTTTCAAGCCTGTAGGAGTCTTTTAGTCCCAATGCAGAGAAATGGCTAGCAAATTCCTAGGTTTAATCCACACCATATTTATTAAAAGCCCAAGATTTAGGGGTGCCTGGGTGCCTTAGTTAGGCATCCGACTTCAGCTCAGGTCATGATCCCATGGTTTGTGAGTTTGAGCCCTGCGTCAGGCTCTGTGCTGGAGCCTGCTTCCAATTCTGTGTCTCCCTCTCTCTCTCCTCTCTCTCCCTCTCCTCTCTCTCTCTCTCTCTCTCTCTCAAAAATAAACTTTAAAAAAATTAAAAGCCCAAGATTTAAAATCTGCTTCAACAACCTAATTGTCCATCAGTAGATGAATGGGTACAGTAGATGTGGTACACACACACACACACACACACACACACACACACACACACTAAACTGTTACTCAGCCATACCACAGGATGAGATCTTGCCACTTGAGACAATATGGATAGACCCAGAGAGTGTAATGCTAAGTGAAATAAGTCAGAGAAAGTCAAATACCAAATGATTTCACCAATATGGGGGTTCTAAAGAACAGATGAATAAGCAAGCAAATGCAGAAGCAGACCCTTGAATCTAGAGAAGAGACTGATCGTTGCCAGACGGGAAGGGATGAGGGAGACAGGTAAAAATGGGGATGGGGAGGGGGATATACAGGCTTCCAGAATGAGTAAGTGACAGGGATGAAAAATACAGCATAAGGAATTCGGTCAATGGAATTTTGATAGTGTTATAGGGAGACTGAGGGTAGCTGCACTTGTGAGCAGAGCAGAGCATCCAGACTTGTCACATCACTATGTGGTACCCCCAAACCTAATATAACATTGTGTCCATTATACTTTAATTAAAACTTTTTCTTCTTAAAAAAATAAAATAACGTGCTTCAAAGGGTTACAAGAAAGTCAGAAGTGTTACCCCTCCTTGGTGTATCCTAAGAAAAGACCCTTAAATGTCACGGTTCTGGATTAAGTAGTTCTTCTCGTTTGCCAGATAAGTAACTGGCTATAAAAATTAAGGTGAATTAAAAGGTAAGATGCAAAACTCTTAGCCTTACAAAGTGAAAAGGACGCATGTTTAAACATCTTACATATTCCAGTGAGACAAAAATATTTTCTCTAAAAGCATTGAAAGAAGTCACATAGGGAGTCAATAGTGTTGTGCATGAAAAATAGAAAACTTCTCTATGTCATAATTATAATATGAAAGACAGCAGCATGGAAAATATTAATAACGTGCTTGGATACAGATGAATAACCTTGATACATAAAAATCAATAAGAAAAACACTAGTAATAACCATAATGAGTAAAAATCAATAACTAAAACACTAAGAACCCAGTACATAAGCAGACACAGTAATAGAAAACTCAAAAGATGAGTGGCTCCTGGGTGGCTCAGTTGGTTAAGTATCTGACTTTGGCTCAGGTCATGATCTCATGGTTCGTGAGTTCGAGCCCCTCATCAGGCTCTGAACTGACAGCTCAGAGCCTGGAGCCTGCTTTAGATTCTGTGTGTCTCTCTCTCTGCCCCTCCCCTGCTTGTGCTCTGTCTCTCTCTGTCTCTGTCTCTCTCTCAAAGATAAGCATTTTTAAAAATTTAGAAAACTCAAAAGAAATACAGGGAGGTAAAAAAAGGCAAAAAAAAAAAAAAGTATGCAAACCATCTTAACATTTACTAATAATTTTCAGAAGTGCACATTAATATCAAGAGATGCTTTCTTTCACCTCTGAAATTAGCAAAGATAATTAAAATGGTAATAGTCACTGAAAGCATGTAATGAAACACGCACCCACTCACCGAAGATCGTGTGAATGGGCATATGCTGGGAAAGAAAGTTACTATTCTTCTAATGACCTTGATATTCTAGGAATCTAAGAAAACACTGAAATTGGACAAAAATAGAGGCACAAAATAATTCTTGTTGTATTACTTGTAGGCGTAAAACCCTTGGAGCGCCTCACCTGTCCTTTAACGTTAGCGTCGTCGAAGGTGAAGTACTAACACGCAGTTGTGTTCACACACTGGCGTGCCCTGCAGCCAGAGACAATGATTATTCCTATGATGAGATGTTTATAATCAAATGGGAAAACGCGTATTACCTAAATGTCTTTGAAAACTGCTGGGTGAAAGTGGTATCCGGACATTCTTAGCATAAAACGACGGGGAACCAAAGGTGGTCACGTAGAAGCCCAAATGTGAAGAGTGGAGTTGCCCAAGGGCAGTAGAATTGAGTACTTTTTTTGTCCTGATTTATATTTTTTGGTACTTTCCAGATACTTTTAGAGGAAGCGTCTATAATCAAAGGAGGCTTTTTTTTTTTTTTTAAGACTTTATAGAAAGAAACTTGTGCGTATGATTTGGGCTTGGACTTCTATACTGTCTTTCTTAGAGCATATGGGAGCAAGTATTCTACCAAAATGGTTTAGCGGTAAAGATTTATTTTGTAAAGACTGGGGAACACAGATTTTTTTTCTTTTTTCTTTTCCTTTTTTTTTTTTTTTTTTTTTTTTGGTTAGTATTCTGAGAAATCTCTTCCTTTCTTGGAGATCAGAGTGATAACAACACAGATGTAATTAACCGAAGCGGATTTTCCGGGTAACAGTATTATTAGCATATGGTGTCTCAGAGCCGAGTGGTAAGTTGACACAGGTACGTTTTTCTCCTGTAGATGTCGTCTGCTGCTGAAAATGGAGATGCAGCATCTGGAAAACAGAACGAAGAAAAAACTTACAAAAAGGTGAGTGACTGTTTTGTTTTCTTTCTTCGGTTCAGAAAGAGGAACGCGGCCGTTGCCTGGAAAGTTGCATATATCCGAGGCCTTGTTTCCCTCTAAAGCAGTTGTGCGTAAATTACTGCCTTAGTTTCCTGTTGCCCTCACGGATTCAGTGGTTCAAACGACACAGAGGTATTGTCTTGTAGGACTACAGGTCACAAGGCCAACATGGGTCTCCCTGGGCCAGGATCCGGGTGGCTGTAGGCTGCGTTCCTTTCGGGAGTTTCTAGGGGACAGTCTGTTGTTCCCTTGTCTTTCCAGCTTCTCCAGGTTGCCTGTGTTGCCCGTATCATGATTCCCTTCCAACCTCAAAGATGGCAAAGACCAGCTGAGTCTCTCTCAGGCTGTATCACTCTGACACTTCAAAGAACGCTTGTGATTATGCTGAGCCCTCCTAGATAATTCAGAATAATCCCTTTTTTAATTATTACTAGTTTTTTATTTGAGAGAGAGAGAGAGAGAATATCCCAAGCAGGTTCCACAGTCCGTGCAGAACCCAATGCAGGGCTCGATCCCCTGACCCTGGGAACGTGACCTGAGCTAAAACCGAAAGTTGAATGCTCAACTGACCGAGCCACCCAGGCACCCCTAATCCCTTTATTTTAAAGTCAGCTGATCAGCAACCTTAATTTCTTTTGCAACCTTAACACCTCCTTGCCATATGACGTATTCACAGATCGCCATGGGACGTGGACGTCTTTGGGGAGGGGTGGTTTTTCCATGTTGTACATCATTGACAGTTACTATGCTATATAGATCATTGACAGAGGTGGTTATTTGAAGACTCTTGAGAAGAAGGTTTTTCCATGTTGTACATCATTGACAGTTACTATGCTATATAGATCATTGACAGAGGTGGTTATTTGAAGACTCTTAAGAAGGCCCTTATGTGTGTGCAGTGTTCTGTGTCCAGTATGTGAATCTTTTTTTAAATAATTTTTTTAGATGTTTATTTTTGAGAGAGAGAGAGAGAAGGTGATCGGGGGGAGGGGCAGAGAAAAGGGGACAGAGGATCTAAAGCAGGCTCTGTGCTGACAGCAACAGCCCGATGCAGGGCTGAAACTCACAAATTGCAAGATTATGACCTTGAGCCGAAGTCACATGCTTCACCAACTGAGCCACCCAGGTGCCCCCAGTATATGCATCTTTTAATTGAGTTGCTACTTCCCACCGAAATTTTACACACTTTCTACCTTTGTATTTAAAAAAAAAAATTGTAGTATGAACTTTTGTCCCATCCCTTTGTAAGCCTCTCAGATTCTGTGCCTTCAGCCCATTTCACAAAAATCCCCTTCCAGACGTTCCAGGGTATCTTACCTTGCCATTCTTTGACTTTGATAAATTCTTGGCTCCTGGCGAGGAAGCTAATGTTCAAACATATTACTGGGGAGTATATGTTCCCAGGCACCACTGCTCCTGATTTTAAATCGACTGCACATTTTACTTTTAAAAGTCCTTGCCCTCCTTCTGTCTTGCGAGTAGGAGGTTTGTATATGCAAGGTCTATTATATCTTAACTTTTCCTTTTGCTTTTTACTCTTTCGTGGATAGCTAGCAAGAAGTTTTGCCATAAAGTACAGGAACCACCTGATACAACTGCATATTCGAGTCATGGAATTAACAGGATATATTTCCTGTGCCATTTTCTTGTGGGAGAATATGCCCCTTTTCCTGGTATATCTTCTGACTTGCCTACTCAGCCAAACCTAGAAATATAAGCAGGGAGTTTCTGTCCAAAGTGATGATGTGGTGGGGGCAGAGTAGGGTGAAGTTTCCGGAACCAGGAAGTGTCATGTTATGTCATCTCAAACATGCGAATCTGGCCAGAGGCAGTGACGTCTCTGATAGCATATTTGACTCAGCAGCGTTGGTAAGGTCTTAAGAACCGAAAGTCAGATATTAAGATGGCAAAGAATTCCAGTAAATAAGAGAAGATTATTTAATCCTGGAGGATTATTAACAGGACAGAGTTTTTTTTCTTGTGCGTGGTGGCAACCGGATGCTTCGAATGGTCTCTGATTTTCAGACGAAGATGAGCAGTGGAGGGAGAGGTGTTTAGCTTCTCTGAGAAAAACACCGAAAAGCATAGTTCCTGAGTCTTCAGTCCTCAGTAAATAGGGTGTTGATGTGCACAGGAGGAAGAGGGACTACTCAGAGAAAGTATCGCTTCGCTAGCAGGGGACGGCTCGGCTGAACTACTCCATTAAAGTCTTCTCCATGGAGCAAAGACATCGTCACACTGGAGGTGTTAATCACAGCGTTCCCAGAGGTGGCTGGGGTCTCCTTAGCTATTGGAAACGTGTTTGTCTCTAGGCCCAGATGAACCATTACCCCGAATGAAAGAACTTGAGGCTCACGTAGGGAAACCCCTGGGTGTGAGCTCTGAAAAAGCGGGACAGGGCAGGAGATGAGAAGATATCATCCCTCTTTTCAAAAGTGAGGAAAAAGTACCTTCTGGAAACCAGATGTGAGACGGCTCCTCGGCATAATTTGAGCACGGATTAGTCAACATATGGTTTCCGTACAGTTAGAGAGGAAACACGTGTCTTGTACAAACCTGCAGAGGTTCATAAAGATATAGTTTGTGCCAAATTGACTACATTTCTTATTCTGAGAGAGTCGTTAAATTAGTCACAGACAAGAAAGAACTCTCAAGTTGAATGAATCTTGATTTGAGGGCACCAGGAATATTCTGGTGGCATCCTTTCAGACCAGCCGGAGAAGAATGGAGTGAACGTCATGGTGACTGGGCTCGTACCTGGTTGGACTAATGTTCCCAACGGATGGCAGTTTTGTTTCCTGTTCTTTTGTGTCTCCCAGCCTGTGCACGCGTTGACCCTGGGTAGCTTAATATTTTTTTGCGCATGACCTTAATGAAGACGTGGAATTTGTGCTTGGCAAATGTGCAAATGACGAGACAGCTTGAATAGGTAACTAACAGACCACACGAATGTCATCAAGGCCACCATGCATTTCATTAAGTATTGGCCCTTTTACAAATGCTTGAAAGAGTTCTTTCCCAGTCCTGCCGGCCTGCCCATGAGGTATGCCTCTTTTTAATAAGGAGTTTGGATAATTTGTTGGGTTTTGGCCTCTGACTAAAGGCAGTCCAGGTTAAGAACCCCCTGACCTGTGTGAGGCATGGGAAGGATATCAAAGGAGTTTATAAGGATCTTACAGTTGAGTGGGAGGGACAAGACAGGAGTTCTCTCCTTTAGAACCCAGTAGTTAATAATAAAGTGTTCAAAGGAGGAGAAATCACTGTGGGTTAGAGTCATCAAGGAGGCTTAGGCTTCCTGTATCAAGCCCCAGATTTACTGGGCAGCTGTCAGTAGCACTCAGCATCATGAGGAATGGGATTTCCACATGGTTTTAGGGAACCCTTGGTGTCCATGGAACAATGTTATAGTCTCGGGTCTTGAGTATTTGCACATGATTAGTTAAGCTGGCTGCTCTTCTGTTCGTTCTGGTGACCATTTCCCTGATCCATTGTCAGTTCTTGACAACCCAAGAAGAATAGCTAAAATCAGTGGGTGAGGCGAATATCTTCAGCTAAAGGCTGCAACAAGAATTTTGACTTTCCCTGCTTAACACGAACATGTGGCCCATAAGACAAGCGTTAAAGGCTGCCTGGCTTTTTTTTACAGAGTGTAGTATTTCCCTTCTCAGTTCATTTATGGAAGTGTCTTCCAAAAGAATTGTAAACACAAAAGCCTACGGCAGCTAAGCAGGTAACAGGGGAGTGAACTAACCGGGGCGGGGGGGAGTGGTAAAGAGGAGACATGTGTCTTCTGTATTTTTTTTTTAATTTTTTTAAATCTTTATTTATTTTGAGAGAGAGACAGAGTGTGAGCAGCGGAGGAGCTGAGGGGAGGGAGCCACAGAATCAGAAGCAGGCTCCAGGCTCTGAGCTGTCAGCCTCCGAGCCCCGCCTCGAACTCATAAACTGCGAGACTGTGCCCTGAGCCCAACCGACTGAGCCACTTAGACACCCACCATACAGTTTATTAAAGGGGAAAAAAAGACATAGATGCACATGGAAAAATTAAGTAATGACCCAAATTGGTATTAAGTGCCAAGGCAAGTGGCCTTTCATATAATCGTCTAGCAAATACTGGTGAGGCCAAAGCTCATTACAGTCTTCTAGAGAAAAGTCCTTTTCTTCAACTGGTTCGTTAGCAGTGCATTTTGCTGGGATAAAAATTTTATAGATGCCTCATTGCTTTCTGTCACGATGGAAAAATGCCACTCCTTAGGTGACTATGAATTGATTGACCTACTCGTTTGTTTCACTGATGGGGAATCTGATGAGCACAGGCACAGAATCAGGGCTGAACGTGATTTGTGGGAGGGATCGAATAGCCCGGCCTGGACAAAGCCAAGTGTCAGTGTTTAAGGAAAGCGCAGGCGATTTAGGGGGTAAGGACTGGGTAACCTTAAAAGCTAGTTTGAGTTTGGATTTTGTGTTCTAGGCCAGCACTGTGCACTAGAACTTTCTGCAGTGATGGAAACGCCCTGTAATCTGCACTAATACAGTAGCGACAGGCTGCATTCTGGGTGCTGAGGGTTTGAATTTGTGTCCAGTTTGTCCGAGGGATGAATTTTTAATTTTAGTTAAATTTCGATTTAAATAAGCGCTTGTGGCCAACGGCTACCATGTTGGACAGCTGAGTCGCAGACAGTGAGGTACCATGACATGGTTTGGAGACGAATGACGACAAATCTCAACTAAGGCTGACCTGAAAGTTTTCAGAGTAACAACTAGAAATTTTCTACTACTGATAGTAATGTGAGGAAGAGATTTTTTTTTTTTTTTTTTAATAAGGTGAGAAACTTAGAAGGAAGCAGAAGGCAGGACATCCGTTCACTTGAGATTGTTTTAAACTCAAGTAAAACACTGATGTGGGAGATAAGAGTTTTCTCGGTATTTTATACATGGAAGAAATTGCCCACCCCTCCCCCACCCGTCCAGAACAAAGAGATGTCAGAGTGCATCCAGGTCACCTAGCAGTTCTTTGTCAGGATCTCCCTGAGATTTAATCTCCCAGAGATTAAAATCTCTGGCCACCTAATGTCCCAGTTCTGTGACTTGTTCCTGGGAATCGATCAGTGTTTCCCAGTCACCTGGGCTTGGACTGACGCAGGCAATTGTTACTGCCGCCATTTGCATTGCTTCCTCTCTCCAGGCTCCTCCCAACGTCATTCCACACCTCTTGCCCCTCCCTCTTTTACTTCTCCTTCCATCCTGGGCCTACCCACAATAGTATCCCCCCTCCCCCTTCCCCAAGATCCGGGTTCTGATGCCTATTGGAGGCTGCCCTGGGCGTAGAGGTTGCCTACCTTCGACACCAACAACCCAAGCGTAAAACTGTCTACCTGATTTTCACCATGACCTGCACCCAGAACGGCAGACTAGGACCCAGTGTTCTTGACCCAAGAACCCTAGTTCTTTCAGTTTTATTTTGTTCTGTTCTTTTTTTTTTTTTTTTTAAGGCCTTAGTTGTCATTTAATTGCAGTGTCTCTGCCAGTTTCCCTATCAGTGGAGGTAGGCAGTGATGAGGTAAGAGGGAATAATGCTAGCCCTTTACCACATTATAAGGAAAGATGGCTTTTATGACTTTTTAAACCTAAGGTCATGACTAAGCAAGGTAATGACTCCGAGAGACTTTGATCAAAGAGGAAGCATTTATTGAAATACGAACTCTTTTATAAAATATCTCTGGGAACATACACAGGCCCTGGTAACCTTGGCTGTCTCCGGGGAGAACCAGGTGGTGGGAGTCTTGAGTTAGGGAAAACTTGTCTGTATAAACCTGTATATATGTTTAATTTTGAACCGTGTGAATATTTCACCTATTCGAGCATTGAATCAGTGACGTTTTAAGATGGCAGTAGGGGCTGATATGTGTTACATGCCCTGACTGTTCTTTTTTTCCTTCAGATTCTAGAAAGCCATCGCTTCCAGAAAGCAAGATACTTGCTTTGACCTCTGGTTGCACTACCCTCTGTAGCTTAGCGGAGACCTCTTTTTCTGTGCGTTGAGCAGCATTTCTCACGGATAGCAACCACATTGGTCTCTAGGAAGAGTGATCCTTCAGCATTCCAAGTGTTATTTCTAGGCACCTTAATCCAAAACACTCTAACCCAGCGGTTTTCAACCAGCACCACTTTGGCCCCCCAGGGAACATTTGGTGATGTCGTGAGACATTTTTGATCGTCACAAGTGGAGGGCTGGTGCTCCTGGCATCTAGGAGGTAGAGCCTGGCGATGCTGTGTCCTGTAATGCACAGGACAGTGCCCACAACACAGAATTATTGCAGTGTTCGTAGCAGCGAGGCTGAGAAACTTGGCCCAAACCAAACTCTCCTTTTAAAAGAGGGTGGATAGGCGCCTCACTCTTCTGGATAATAGTTGTGTAACCTGAGGCATTTTCCCTAGGTGATGTGAATCTTAATTTTGCTCCTTGAGGAAATGTCACCAGTACCTACCCTGACAGCCTCATTGTGGGGTGAGCATCAAACACAGCCTGGGAATACCAGTGAGTGACATCACTGCCTTTATTAGCAAAAGCAACATCTCTCGGCCTCTGATTTCCAGTCAGATGCGTTCTGTCGTGCGTGGCTGCCTCCCGCAGTGCTGGCCCTGGCGACTGGTCACTTAGCATCCTGCTGCTGGCTCCAGTCTGGCCTGGGCATGGGGGAAGCACACAGTGAGGCCCGGAGCAGGACCTCATGGCCTTCCATGTAGCCGTGGCTTCAGAATAAGAGAAAGACGTGCTCCTGATGGGGGGCTGCCATTATGGGTTTTTATCATTTGTTTATTTTTATTTCTTTTAATATACTTTTAAAGTGTACTTATGTTGAGAGTGTGTGTGAGTGAGCAAGCCAGCGGGGGATGGGCAGAGAGAGAGAGAGGGAAACACAGAATCCCAAGCAGGCTCTGCTCACAGCACAGAGCCCAACTCAGGGCTCGATCTCACAAACTATGAGATCATGACCTGAGCGGAAACCAACTGAGCCACCCAGGCGCCCCTGCCCTTTTTCTTTTAATTGAGCAGCGAGCGGATGAGCTACGTCATTCAGAGAAGGGAAATTTTTCGGTAATCCCATTAGATTTAGAAGCATGTAGAAGCATAGACCATTACCATCCACCCTGCTGGGCAGATCCTCCCTCCAAACCTTCTGCTTCCGGATAGTATCACCTGTGCTTCCGTGTTTTTCCAAACTAAGTCCTAAAGCACGTGATGACCAATCTGCCTTTATGACTTCCGGGCAAGACATGGCAGGTGATTCAGCAAAGTCAATAGGTGGCTTCCAACAGGCGGAGAAGCCAACCCTCCGATCACGGTGTTTCCTTGGACTGTTCATTTCTAAGTGACCTCCTTTGGCCTTGGCATTGGAAAGAGCGTCCAAGTGGTAAGCCACCCAGGTTTGCTACACTTCTGCATTCTGATTAACTATGGAATTTCCATCTTGTTTTGGTCCCTGATGCCAGTAAACGTTGTCTTGGTGTCTCCAAAACACCCTAAAACGTGCCATACAGCTTTCTTCGGGGGCGACAGGAACCACTCCATTGTTGAGTGTGGTGTTTATGGCAGGTGGGGAGGCTGGGGTTTTCAGTGCTTCTGCGGCCTGCTGGGCCATCTGAAAAGGAGCCCCTGCTCTCCAAGCACAATTTAGCTTTTGCTTTCAAATTAAATGGCTTTATAATATACTCCGGTGATCTACATGCCTCCCTGCACAGGTTGGCCAGCAGGGTTCTGATCTGGCCAGCATGCCTCTTGTCCCAAGGCCTATGGCTTATCCATTTTTTTTTTCCCAAAGATTTTAAGTAATCTTTACACCCACGTGGGGCTTGACCTTACAACCCTGAGATTAAGGGACACAGGCATCCCTGGCTTGTCCACTCTTAGCACTACCACCCCATTTCCCTTGCCTGGATAGATAGTTCACGGTGATTTTTAAAGGTGTCTCTTAGAAGTTGCTTAAGGCGGCGCCTGGGTGGCTCAGTCAGTTAAACATTCGTCTTCGGGTCAGGTCGTGATCTCACAGTTCATGAGTTCTGGCCCTGCGTCGGGCTCTGTGCTGACAGCTCAGAGCCTGGAGTCTGCTTCAGATTCTTTGGCTCCCTTTCTCTCTGCCCCTCTCGTGCTCGCCCTCTGTCTGTCTGTCTGTCTCTCCCTCAAAAATAAATATTAAAAAAATAATAATAAAGTTGTTTAAGCACAGAGAAATGAAAAATTCTAGAATTCTTTATTCTGGAAATCCAGAAAAGAAGGCCAGTAACATAGGAGAGGTTCTAGTCTTCTCTCTACTTACAGATACTAACAGGATAAATGCCATGTGCTTATTCATAGTTTTGCTGTCTTAGGGAGTTAGAATCATTGGTTGCTGGAAGAATCTTACTTATCAAATTCGATTCAGTTTATTTAACCAGAAACCTATTACTGTGGTAAATTAAAGCATGTTATTATTAATTAGAAGCAATTTTAAAAGCTGTGTTAATAATGGGGGGGGGGCCTGGTTAAACGTCCAACTCTTGATTTCGGCTCAGGTCATGATCTCACGATTCCTCACATCGAGCCTCGTGTTGGGCTGTGTGCTGATAGGGCAGAACCTGCTTGCTATTTTCCCTCTCTCTCTATGCCTCTCTCAAAATAAATTAACTTTTAAAAAGCTATGTCAATAATAAGAGCAACATTTATCCAGTGTTTAGCATATGCCACACATCTGTCTAAGCACTTCAGAATTATTAACTCATGTAATCTCATCACAACCATTTTGCTACCCTATGGATGAAAAACTGAAGTTAAGTTGCCCACCCCAAGGCACCCACATAAGTGGCAGAATGAGGCTGGGATTTTAACCCCAACTGTCTCTCTCTCGGGTGTGTCAGACCCAAACCACTGCAATATTTTCTGAACCTTATGGTTCCTATGACATTAAATGGAAAGTTCTCATTTCTCCGCTAGAAGAATAGAAGCCAGGGGGTACAGGTAAAACTAGCCCCCTTTGGATTGGGAGCACAACAGTAGCGAATCATTCTGAAAAGTGTTTTCCCCGATTCAGTGGTTCCAAAGCCAGCTGTGCTTGTATGTTTCTCCTCTGAATACAGAATCTGAGCTGTAGCCGCAAAATAACTTTTTCTAGAAGGTACATATTAATTTTGAAATGAAAAACAATCTCATCTCCGGGTACTGGGTGAAACACTGGAAATAAAATGACAAAGTGCTAATTTCAAAAATCATTCTTGAGCACCGAACTAAAAATTGACAGTGAAGTATGAGATCCACCTGGAGGGGGTGATATATTTTGACCTGTCATATTAGGAGAGGAACACGTTTCAAACCTAGCTGTGCCATAGAAAGTCACAGGAGGGGTAATAACTCACTAACGACTTGCTCAATAGCAAAAAAGATCTGATAAAGCATTGGGTTGGAGGGTGAATACTTTGAAAGTTATTTTCCTGCGTGAGAGTCACATTTCCCCAGATGGTACACCTGTGTTTTCTGGCAAGTTCGCTGTCTGCGGATCCTGTGTCTGTAGCTTTTATCGTAACACAGGAGGAAGATGAGGCATTCCAGCTCTCAGCACAGAAGCCTTCCCTGAGACAGTCAGCGCATCCTTAAGGAGAGAACAAGAAGACGACGGTTGTGGTCTCTGGGGATGTAAATTTAAGATTCCTGCTGTGTCTTTATCTTTTTTGCCTAACGCCCCAGTTTGTGTGTACATCCTGACATCCAGAGACACAAGTTGGATTGAGTTACAAGGAAAATGTTGAACTCTTCATAGAATCTAACTGTGGGGTTTTTTTTCCTCAGTGAAGATCACCCACTCTTACTTTTACGGGAGTGCTTTTTCTTCAGCCAAATCTGCTGCTGCCCACTCTGCATGATGGATCAGGGAGCGTTTCGTTTTTGAGCACACGGCCGACATACGGGCTGTCCAGGTGACATTCTAATTCTCCTGGGCTACTTTTTCATACTGTGACTTTGTCATTTTTTTAAGGACATGGTCGGTGCCTGGAATATAAGACACACATTTGCTTGTACGTCCAAGCATTCATTCATGTATTCAGTTGACAAATATTTATTTTGCTTGGCACTGTGCTAGGCCTTGGGGGTAGGACAGAAGCCTAGACGGAGCTCTTCCCTTCGCTAATAATGCTTTCATTCTCATGGTAGAGACAAACCGGAAGAAGTAAACAGAATAAAGCAATTACTAACTTTTAAAGTGCTCCGAAATAAACCCACACGTATATGGTAAATTAATTTGTGACAGAGGCAAGAATATACAGTGGGGAGAGGGTAGCCTCTTCAGTCACCGGTGCCAGGAAACTTGGACACTTGGGTGCCAAAGAATGAAACTGGACCCCTTTCTTACACCATACGCAAAAATTAAAATGAATTTCAGGGTGCCTGGGTGGCCCAGGCGGTTAAGCATCTGACTTTGGCTCAGGTCATGATCTCGCTGTCCGTGGGTTTGAGCCCCGCCTCGGGCTCTGTGCTGACAGCTCACAGCCTGGAGCCTGCTTCAGATTCTGGGTCTCCCTCGCTGTCTACCCCTCCATCTCTGTCTCTATCAAAAATAAACATTGAAATGAATTTAAAACTTGAACGTAAGACCTCAAGCCATAAAACTCCTAGAAGAGAACATCGGTAAGCTTTTTGACGTTGGTCTCGGTGATGCTTTTTTGAACCTAACTCCAAAGGCAAGGGCAACAGAAGCAAAAATACACAAATGGAGCTGCATCAAACTAGAAAGCTTCTGCACGGTGAAGGAGACCACCCGCAACCTGAAAAGGCTATCTACTGCCTGGGAGAAGATATTTGCCAATGATAATATCCAATAAAGGGTTTAATATTCAAAATACATAAAGAACCCAAACAACTCAGTAACAAAAAAACCAAACGATGTGATTGCCAAACAGGCAGAAGATCTGAATAGACATTTTCCGAGAGAAGACCTAAGATGGCCAAACACATGAAAAGATGCTTATTAGCACCAGTAGTCGTCTGGAAAATGCAAATCAAATCCACAACTCGCATCTGTCAGAATGGCTGTTGTTAAAAAGAGAGGAAATAACAGGAGTTGTTAAAAGGCATTACTCACGCACTGTTGGTGGGAATGTACATTGGTGCAGCCACTGTGGCAGACTATATGGAGGTTCTTCAAAAATGGAAAAATAGAACTGCCGTTATGATCTAACTTGCGGCTATTTGAAGAAAACAAAAACACGTATTCGTAAAGATAAATGTACCCCCATGTTCCTTGCAGCAGTATTTACAATCGCCATGATATGGAAACAACTTAAATGTCCGTTGGTAGATAAATGGATAGGTGTGATACACAAACACACACACACACACACACACACACACTGAAATTCTCATCCATAAAAAAAGAATGAAATCTTGCCATTTGTGACAACATGGATGGACCTTGAGGGCATCATACTAAGTTAAATAAGTCAGAGAAAAACAAGTAGTGTAGGATTTCACTCACACATGGAATCCTCTAAAAACGAACAAATAAAACAACTCATAGATACAGAGAGTAGATTGGCCGGAGGGGGGAGGCGTAGGAGGTGGCCACGATGGGTGATCAGTATCCAGAAGTACAAACTTGCAGTTACAAAATAAATCTCAGCGATGTAATGTATGGAACGGTGATTAGGACTATATTATTGTATTGCATGTATAACATATAGATTACTGTGTTGACTATAATATCGTATTGTATATTTGTAAGTTGCTAACGGTAGATCCTGAAAGTCTGCATCAGGAGAAAAGTTTCCTAGCTCTGTATGGTGACGGGTGGTAACTAGACATATTGTGGTCACTTTGCAATATGTACAAATATCAAATCATTATGTTGTACCTCTAAAACTAATGCAAGGTTATATGTCAATTGTACTTCAATTTTAAAAAATGCTATGAAGAAAATCACCAAGGGCAGGGGTGCTACTTTTTAGATAAAGTATTTAGGGGGGCCTCTTTCGATAAAGTATTCAGGGGATAAAGTATTTAGGGGAGGTGAGCTGGGGGCTGGGATCACAAGTGTGAGAAGGAGCCAGCCAACAGAAGAATGGAAGCAAGAATGTTCTTGACAGAGAGAACAGCATTTGCCAAGTCCTAGAAGCAGGAAGGAGCTTCACGGATTCCAGAAACCGAAGGAGAGGCTGTTGTGATGGAGCGTACTGAGCAAGGAAGCAGAGGCAAGATGGGATGAGAGCAGTGGCTCTGAACTTGAGGCCCCTATTATGTCCCAGGGGACATACGACCTTGCTGTCACAGCTGGGGACGCGAGAGGGGTGCTACCAGCATGCAGTGGATTAGAGTCCAGGGTCGCAGTTACACATTCAGTGATGCACAGAATAGTCCCCAGGTCCGTCTGGCCCCGAGTGCCGAGTGCTAAATTGAGAAATCCTAAATTAAAGAGATAGGTGGTGGCCTAAGTAAAGATGTACCCCAGGCCAGACCGGCCATGGTTGCCTATGTGGGGGGGGGGTGCGAGGGCATGATAGGAATGTTTGGTGAACCCCGGGTTCTAACTCAAGCACCTGGGTGGATGTCGTGGTCATTGATCAAGTCGGAGGGGAGTGGTATGAGGAAAGGCTTGGGAAGGAAGATCCAGTCTCCCAGTTGGGACATGTTAGTTTGGAGATATTTTGAGCCAGTGAAGGGGGGAATTTGGTGGACCCTCCGAAATGTGGATTTGGAGCTCAGGGGAGAGGTCCGAGGTTCCGCTTCTCGTTGTTGAGCCATGGATCCATAGGAATTGGTGAGATAGATGGAGGAGAGGCCCCAGGACTGGCAAGCATTCACATTTGGAATACTACCTCTTAAGGCCCTCCTTCATGGAGTTATATTCCCAAAATACACACAGCTGGCCAACTCATTCCCTTACAGTCTCCCGTGGGCCTTCCGTTACGTACAGAGAAAATCTACACTCTGAAGCATGACATACGAGTCCTTTACAGTCTGTCCCCAGTGGGCTAGTCTTGTCCCATCTCCTGCTGTTCAGTTCACGCCTAACTCCAGCCACGCTGAGTATGTGGATCCCGGCTCCCTTCTATTCGTGCTGATCATTCTAGAACACCTTCATTCCAGAAGCAGTTCGACCATTGCCCTTCCCCATGCTTCTAGGCGCTGATTGTTCATTACTCCTTCCCAGGCCTCCCTCAGCACCCTGCCCTTAACCTCTGTTGTATCACGGATGACTTTTGTTTTGTAATAATTGTTTGCAGTGATAGCCTGCCAAATGCTCACCTTGAGCAGCTAGAGAGCAGGGGCCTGGCCCAATCATCTTGACATCCGTAGGGTCCCATACAGTGCCTGGCCCACAACATTCAAGAGATGTATCACTTTTTTTTTCTTAATTCTAAAATTGTCATAGACTTTGCACAGAGATATGTTCTTGAGCCTACAGTTCCGGATCTGCAGTTAGAGGTGAGATTTGTTGGAGGGTAGAAAGGTAAAGGTGGTGGGGGGGGGGGGGGTTGTGTGCAGAAAGGGGTGAAATTTATACTTTGGTTATTCGGATGGGAGAAAAAATACTTTGAAAGAGCTCAGTTCAGTTCTCTGGGCTTTTTGTGTTTCAGAGATGATAGTGATTATTTGTGTCAAGTGCATGGCTCTTTGAAACTTGGCTGTTAAGTTTTTGGCGTCCGTAAGTCCCCTTGTCTATAATCTGTAGACTGCTTATGATCAGCCACTCATGGAAGAACTTCAGCAATGAAATTTTAAAAGGCAGTCTCTTAACTCCATCGTTGAAAGGTTCTTTTCTTTCTAGATGTTGCCCCACTTAGAGGCTGCCCCTAGGTAGATGCTGGTGACTGCCAGGGAGAAGCAGGATTTGACGGTGGTTGGCCGTCCATTTCTCCAGCATGGAAGCCATAGTGAACATCCTTTTCTTTGTAACGTGGAAGACACAGGACCCCGTGATGTTTTAGAGCTGCTGTTTCAAAGGGAACGAAAGGGAGTAATAGCCTGGCACTCTCCAGAAGCCGTTACAACCCTCACAAAATAGTGGCGGTGTATAGATGTTGAAGCTGCAGTCAGGACCCAAGGCAGGGGGTGATGGGAGCCCTGGCTGCCATGCTGTTCCTTTATCCCTCACCACCCCTGGGCTGAGAGGGAGTCTGGCCGGGGGGCCAGGCTGGCTCTACCATTTATGAGCTCAGCTTCATGCGGGACACTTAGTGTCAGAGCATAGCAACAACCACGCTGTGGTGTGACCGGTAAATCTGAGGAGGGATGAGAAGGCTCTCGGAAGATTGAAGTTGGCTGTGCAGATATTAAATTGGTACTATTGTTGCTGGATCCTTAGTCACCCCCAGTGGAGCTTAAGCCCCGCAAGAGCAAGGACTTGGCCAACCAGGTAGAACTCAACACAGAGCAAAAGAACAGGTTGTTCTTCACCTTCTCCATGCTGTGACACTGCTCGAATTGGGAATTCCAAATGGCTTGGGACCCTGTTCTGTATTGATGGCCGTCCCTGCTGTGGAATATTGAGGTGACAGTTGTTTTGAAAGAGCAGCGGGATTCTGTGGCAAAGGTTCATTGAAGTCGCCTTAAAAAAAAAAGGGGGGTGTCCTATGTCCAAAAAGGAAAAATGTTTCCTTTGCTTTCCATTTCATTAAATAAAAATGAAAACTCTTGTATTATAGCTTTACCATCTTCCCGATCTGATTTAGTTTTAGGAAACTGATTTAGGCTTCAAGAGTCCCTTCTCTTCGTCTTTCTCTGCCTTTACATGTTCTAGCTGCTCTTCCCAGACCAGTGGCATTCTGGGGGGAACCAAATGTTATTCTCTCCAAGGATGTAGAGTGCAACAGAATGCGGTGAGCGTGTGTCATTGAAGACAGCAGGATGTGGACGATGGAGGTAGACGGGGCGTGTTGTGTGCGTTTTACAGAAAAGCCCGGAAAAACCAAGCAGCACAAACAGCACAGTCGTCCTCCAAGATTTTTTTAATACTTTATTTTATTTTATTTTATTTTGGCTTCTTTCATTTTGTTTATTCTAGAGAGAGAAAGAGAGAAAGAAAGAGAGAGAGAGAGGAAGAGGGTCAGGGAAAGGGGGAGAGACAGAATCCCACGCAGGCCCTGTGCTGTCGGCACAGATTCTGACGTGGGGCTCGATCTCACAAACCGTGAGATCATGACCTGCGCCGACATCACGACTTGGATGCTTAACTGACTGAGCCCCCCAGGCTCCCCTTTTTTAAAAATTTTTAACTTACTTATTATAAACTTGGAGGCAAATCTGTTCCACCATTCCCTCCCCTGGTGTTCAATGGGATGTTAAATTTGGATATATCTATGATATTGTAAATTAGGAGTATTTTAAAATTGTAAACACAGAAGAGATTTTGAAGTGGTGAAGTTCCATTTGTGAGCAAAATCAAAGGCTAAAGTCTCTGAGATTCTGTTAGGTCAGAAAAATCTTATTTTTCAAGGAAGTATTCATTTTAATAAAAACATTAAGTTTCCCTTTCCTTTGGGAATTGGAGGTATGCCAAGTTGATCTGCAATTTTTTTTGAGAGAGAGAGAGAGCGAGAGAGAGAGAGAGAGAGATGGAGTGAGGAGAGGAGGGGCAGAGGGAACGGGAGAGAAAGAATCCTAAGCAGGCTCCATGCTGTCAGCACATAGCCCATTGCAGGACTTGAACCCGCAAACCATGAGATGGTGACCTGAGAGCCAAAACCAAGAGTCAGACGCTTAACTGACTGAGCCACCCACGCGCCCCCAAGTTGACCTGCTTGGATGCTGATCTCCACACTTTTTATTCGTACATTTACTTCTAAGCAAGTTTGTGTTTTTAGGCATATTGGATACTTCGATTGACATGCATATTGCTAATTTTTTAATTTGTTTTGTTTTTTGTTTTTTTCCTGGATTGTGGAAGTCCTGAATTGCTTCAGGGGAATTTACCCTTGGGTGGGAAGAAGTTACATAGGAGTAGCAGGAGCTACATAAAGCCCTTGATTGATCCAAGGAAAAGGGTGTCTTGCTCAAGATGCCACGTAGCTGCACAGAGGAGGAGAAGCACCTTGACCCTCAGAATCCTTGGTGCACGAGGCAGAGTGTGGCTGAATCTGGGTTAATGGGCCACAGCCCTTCACCCATAGTTTTCCATCCTCATGAAGGAAGAATTTAAACTGGCAATCTACTATTGAATAGGAAACAGGTATAATCATCCGCATCCTTCCTGCTTATAGACCCAAACTCACCCGTCCCAGGGTCACCTGCACTGGAGATAATTGGGCACCCAGTAGCCTGGAAAGAGCAGGCCCCCATTTTTAGCCCCAGAAGGTCTGTCTCCCTACTCGGTAGATAAACCTGGGCGTGTACACATGTTAGGTACACAGCTGTAGCCCTAAACACGTGGGATTGGCCTGTGACCTCTCAGAATCATGTTATACGGTGTCTGGACATTGTAGCATTATTTCCTGAATTGCCTTTCAAAAATCGATCTCAATTTACACTGTCCAGCTGATTTGGGAAAGCACGTATTTTCCCTGGTTGTCACTAACGCTGAGTGCTATTCATTTTAAAAACCTTTGCCAGCAAGCTAGATGAAAATGCCTTAATTTTCCTTTTAATTTTCATTCATTTTTATCACTGGTAAGTGTGACTATTTTTTTTTTCCGAATAATTTTAATCCTTTGGGAGTTACACATTTTATTTATGAGAGGTACTTACGTATCAAGGGCTTGCATTTTTCTTGAAAGTGTTTTTCTGGTTCTAAATTAGTCTTTTAATTTTGCTTATTTTTTTTTTACTCAAGATTTTATGAAGTCAAATTTTTTAATATTTCCCTAGAGGCTTTTGTCTTCACTCTCATTTTTAAATTTTATGCTGGCAGTACTTTGTTTTCACTATAATATTCATAATACAAGACTTCCCAAAGAATTCTTAATTTTCAAAAGTTTCCTGATGATGTGTTTACATGGATTCCTCTAAGCTTTGGAATTATAAGATTATGGCTTTTAAAAAGATTGCTATTGTGATTGTTGTTGAAATTGGTTTAAATTTATTAATGAATAAAGAGAGAAGTAGCATCTTTAACTGTTAAGTCTTGCCTTCCAAGAGTTCAGCGTCTATATGTTTGTCTTTTATGCTCCTCAGTAAATTATTTTCTTCCAAGATCTTGTAACTATTTTTTGTTAACTATATTTCTAAGTAATTTATGTGGGATTTTTTAAAATATTATTTATTTTTGAAAGAGAGACAGAATGCAAGCAGGGGAGGGGCAGAGAGAGAGGGAGACACAGAATCTGAAGCAGGCTCCAGGCTCTGAGCTGTCAGCACAGAGCCTGACGTGGGGCTTGAACCCACAGACCGTGAGATCATGACCTGAGCCGAAGTGGGATGCTTAACCAACTGAGCCACTCAGGTGCCCCAGGATTTTCTTTTTATTCTTACTCTTATGGGGTTTTTTTTCCCCTTCCCTGTTATAAATGGGATTCTCTTCTTCTCATTACATTTCCTAGCTGGGAATGTGTAAGTTCTTGATGTGTGTGAGTTTGGTTTGTAAACTGTCAACTTCATTTTTGAAACTATTCTCCTAGGTCCATGATTGTTTCTTGGGTATGATAGGTAGCAATCATATCATCTATAAATTATAGTTTTTCTCTTTCTAACCGCTATTTTGAATTTAGCTTTCTTGTTTTATATTATTGGCTTGGTCTTCCATAATCGTATCAAGGAATGTTAGTGATAAAAGGACTTGTCTTGTTCATGATTTTAAAAGCCAAATGGCTATTGTACTGTCTCCCAGAGTCCATTCCGCTATTCACATGGATTATTAATAGCTATTTACATAAAAATCCCTTAGTCAGGGGGTGCCTTAGTGGCTCGGTTGAGCGTCTGATTTTTTATTTTAGCTCAGGTCATGATCCTGGGTTCATGGGATCGAGCCCTGCGTCAGGCTCCACAGTGAGTGTGGAGCCTGCTTGGGATTCTCTCTCTCCTTCTGTGTGTGTGTGTGTCTGTCTGTCTGTCTCTCTCTCTCTCTCTCTCTCTCTCTCTCTCTCCTTCTGCCTCTTTCCCCTGCTCATGTGCTCTGTCTCTGAAATAAAAAAATAATTTAAAAAATGAGTTAAAAAAAATCCCTTGGTCAGATACATTTGGGAAGTGTCATTCTTCTTCCAATAATATAATGTTGTCATTTAGCTCAAGAACTGTTTTTCGTGTTGAGAAAGTTAGTTTCTTACTCTGGTTTTTCTAAGAATTGTTTAAAATCTTAATTGGATATTGACTTTTTTACATAACTGATTTATGCAGACCATGGAAAGGCAGTCATTGAAAGCATAGTTAGCTTGTAAGATACTCTGAGTACTTAAAAGTAGTAATATTAAACTTTGTTTCTCTTAAAACATTATTTAATTTGGATTTGGTATCAGTCTGGATAGATGGAATAACTGTAGTATTTGCTTATAATTTGAGGCCGTTTTTAGAATTTCTTCCTTATAAGCCTTTTGGCCTTTCCCTATAATCTATGTGGAAATTATCCTGAGTTAATGCTTCACACAGGCTGTTCTGGGGTAGGCAGGTTGCTGAAATCCATCTTCCTGAGAAGTTTTGTTTGGGGCAAGGGAAAAAAAATAGACTTTTGCTTATTAGAAATTTTTTTTTGCCTGAAATTCTTCGTTTATTCATCTTAACTTTACTTTTGAATGTAATTTCCTATTATATTTGGGCTTCTGTTTCTCCCCTTGTAAAATTTGGAGTGTGGATGACAGCTAAATGCCATTTATGTTTCTTGGGTTTTTTAAATAGATTTGTTTTGGGTTTTGTTTGTGTGTTTCTTGATTCTGTGATTATTCCCGGCAGCAATTTCTTTATTAAGGGTATGCAAGATGTCACAGAAAAGTGCAAAAGAAGGGAGTTTACATTTTATTTCTCATCTGTGTTAAGAGTGTCTCAGGTGGTTTTCCTTTTGGTGCAAAGGTGATAATATCTTGCGTATTTTCCCACCCTTCCTTAAACACCTTTTGGATTAGAAACTCAGATCATTCTGTGGGTTTAAAAAAGATGAATCCTCTGTGGCCAGAAGTGGAGATTTCCTCTTTCATGTGGAGTCCAGGGAAAATGAATACACTGGAAAATTACCAAAATTGCCAAAGGTTTCAATCTTGTAGGAATAGAAAGTTAAGTGTGCATAAAGCACGGGACTGTGTCCCCACCCCACTTTCTCTTCAAGCCTAGGGGAGTCTGGCCACGATCAGAGTCTCAGATGTAGAAGTGGTCTTGTGGGGCGAAGAGAAGAAAGGCTAGAGGGCTGAATTCCTTTTGGATGCTACTTTGGTCACCTCTAGTTCAAAAAGCTCCTGTAGAGACCATCTCTCATCCAGAAGGCCAGATGTGTACTCATGTCAAAGCCATCACCCTGTTCATTCAACAGATGGTCATCTAGGGCCCGTTTGGTGCCATGCGCTGGGACCGCAGGCATGCAAACCGATCTTAATTTCAGCCCTTTGCAAATTATCAGTGAAGAGGACCTTGAAAATTATTACTTGTAAGTCTTCGGTTTAAAGAAAGAGATATTCAGCCAACAATCGGTCCCCTGGTTCTGACTTCAGTGTATTTAAACTGCACTATGTGTGTGAGTATTGTGCTGGTGGGTAAGTGTGACTTCTGCCTAAAAAACAGAAGAGTGACCTAGCCCAAACCACTCTGGGTAGGTCCCAGTAGAACATCTTGTGTATAAATAGATTCATCCTTTGGGGCTAGTGGGGCAAAGGGTGAGAAGGTTGGGGTGCCTTGTGCAGATCAGACCAAAAAGCGTTGAGGGTGTTGTAAAATGTGTATGTGTTAGGAGTTCCCTCTTGCTGCTGTAACAAAATACCGCAACCTTGGTGGCCTAAAACAACACAAATTTATTCTCTTAACAGTTCTGTAAGATACACGTGGAGCACAATATCAAAAATCAAAACGGTTAAAATCGATAGCTAAAATCAAAAAGGTATCAAAAAGACCACATTCCTTTTTAGAAGCTCCAGAGGAGAATCCGTTTTCTTGCATTTTTCCAGCTTCTGGGTGCCACTTAGTTTCCTTGCCTCGTGGCCCTTGTTTCAATCTCAAAGTCAGCAAGGGCCACTTAGTCCTTTTCACATTGTATTTTACTCGCTTACCCTCCCTTTTGCCTCTTGTGTTTTCACTTTTCAGGACCCGTGTTATTATAGTGGGCCCATCGGGGTAATCCAGGACAGCACCCCCCATCTCAGGTTCAGCTGGTTACCAACCTTCATTGCACCTGCAACCTTGTAATGATTTGCCTTCTTCTTTTTTTAATATGAAATTTATTGTCAAACTGGTTTCCATACAACACCCAGTGTTCATCCCAACAGGTGCCCTCCTCAATACCTAACCCCCCCCTCCCCTTCCTCCCACCCCCCGTCAACCCTCAGTTTGTTCTCAGAGTTTAAGAGTCTCTTATGGTTTGGCTCCCTCCCTCTCTAACTTGTTTTTTCCTTCCCCTCCCCCATGGTCTTCTGGTAAGTTTCTCAGGATCCACATAAGAGTGAACACATATGGTATCTGTCTTTCTCTGTATGACTTATTTCACTTAGCATCACATTCTCCAGTTCCATCCACGTTGCTACAAAGGGCCATATTTCGTTCTTTCTCATTGCCAGGTAGTATTCCATTGTGTATATAAACCACAATTTCTTTATCCATTCATCCGTTGATGGACATTTAGGCTCTTTCCATAATTTGGCTGTTGTTGAAAGTGCTGCTATAAACATCGGGGTACATGTGCCCTATGCATCAGCCCTCCTGTATCCCTTGGGTAAATTCCTAGCATCGCTATTGCTGGGTCTTAGGGTAGATCTATTTTTAATTTTTTGAGGAACCTCCACACTGTTTTCCAGAGCGGCTGCACCAGTTTGCATTCCCAGCAACAGTGCAAGAGGGTTCCCGTTTCTCCACATCCTCTCCAGCATCTACAGTCTCCTGATGTGTTCATTTTAGCCACTCTGACTGGCGTGAGGTGATATCTCAGTGTGGTTTTGATGTGTATTTCCCTGATGAGGAGTGACGTTGAGCATCTTTTCATGTGCCTGTTGGCCATCTGGATGTCTTCTTTAGAGAAGTGTCTATTTGTGTTTTCTGCCCATTTCTTCACTGGATTATTTGTTTTTCGGGTGTGGAGTTTGGTGAGGTCTTTATAGATTTTGGATACGAGCCCTTTGTCTGATAGGTCATTTGCAAATATCTTTTCCCATTCCGTCGGTTGCCTTTCAGTTTTGTTGATAGTTTCCTCTGCAGTGCAGAAGCTTTTTATCTTCATGAGGTCCCAGTAGTTCATTTTTGCTTTTAATTTCCTTGCCTTTGGAGATGTGTCAAGTAAGAAATTGCTGCGGCTGAGGTCAGAGAGGTTTTTTCCTGCTTTATCCTCCAGGGTTTCATTTGCCTTCTAAGGAAACATACTCAGGCTTCATAGGTTCATAGGGATTAGGACCTGAACCTATTTGGAGACCTTTGTTCTGTCTACCACAATGTAACAGTGTCCTCCTCTGAGTACATAGGGCCCTTTGTCATCCCTTTATCACCTTCTTTAAGTCTGTCCGAGACTCTCAACAGACACTGCTTGAGCCCCTGAGGCATGGAGACTGTCTCCCATCTGTATTTCCTTCCGCCCCTCTCTTTCCCCTCACACTTCTATTTAACCAGAGTAAGAAACACACCTCCAGGACCTAAATCTCCCTGTAATAAAGTTACATAGGTAAGAGATCGTTTTACCAGGTGTAAGCATGAAACAGGGCTTCCGATGCTACCATGTGATGGAAAAGCAAGAATGGCTGACGTTCCTACCGTAACATGAAGCAGTCGGTCTTTGAACACAGTTTTTAAAATCAGATTTTGAGCTCACTGCTAGAGATAGTCTCCTGCATTTCCTGTATTATTTTGCATCTTCCACAGTACCACGTGCATGTTATTTCTTCGGTGTTTACAGAAGCAGGTCCCGTTTATGAAGCATGTCTGGAAGGAGGAAATGATGGATGGAAAATCTCTACATGGGAGATAGAGTCAAGTGATCTCTGGATTGGGACCCAGGGCTAGAAATATGTTGGTGACTTCACATGTACCATGGGACTGGTATTTTCCAGCATCCAGTTTGGATAGACTTGAATGGATCTTTTTAATATCTCTTTGAAAAGGGAACATTAGCTGTCCTCAGAGATTTAACGTTGGGCATAAAATAGGAATAAGATCATCACGTCTGATGACAGGATTAATCCTTTTTCTTGAAAGCAGAGTGGATACCGTGTGCGCGTTTGCCGTTGCTGACGAAACGGGTATAGTCACCATCACTCAAGGTGGAAATAGCAGAAATGATTAATTTAGAACAGAGAAGGATTGTGGGGTGGGTGGAAGTGACATTTGTCTGCATTATATTCTTAGAAACTTAGGCTGGTAGAGTTGGAAGTGCGTCTGAAAAAAACTGTTCATTAACATAGAAGAAGATAGATGCCCAAATACTCCAGTCAGTGGCCAAGAGCGTGCTGCGTGCAACACGCAGAGTTGGAGCCCTGGCGGCCAGTATCTGGACCCTTCTCAGTGTGCTGTACTCTTTTGCAGCACCCTTGACAAATTCGTGGGGTGACCAGGCCAAGCCATGAGCCCCAGAGATGCCCTTCGTGTCGATCTCCCCTTGGGCGTTTCTCACACGCACATGGCCGAAACATTCCCTATGCAGTTTGCCCTTGAGAACTAGAGTGTTGCCTGCTGTATGCACAGTAGCCCCTGCGTTTGTGTGTACGTGTGCATGCATACGTGGAAGGCAGAGAGGGTGGGCAGGCTTATTTGTACACACATGATGCCAGCCGCATTTTTAAGGACCAGGATCAGGACAAAGGCGAACAGAGTACTTTCCTGTCCTGCTTCTCCATCGTTGTTTTTTTCATTTTTTTAATGTTTATTTATTTATTTTTGAGAGAGAGAGAGAACCTGTAGCAGGCTATAGGCTCTGAGCTGTCAGCACAGAGCCCGATGCGGAGCTCAAACCCACAAACCGTGAGATCGTGACTTGAGCTGACGTTGGACGCTCAACCGGCAGAGCCACCCAGGCGTCCCTTGTTTTTTCCTTTTTTAATCATTTCATTGCTAGCATTTTGCACTTGGATTGATGAAGCAAAATATGAGTTAAAACAACTGTGAAGTTTTGGGGCGCTTGGGTGGCTCAGTCAGTTGGGCATCCGACTTCAGCTCAGGTCATGATCTCGCACTCTGTGAGTTCGAGCCCCACGTCAGGCTCTGCCCTGACCGCTCAGAGCCTGGAGCCTGTTTCAGATTCTGTGTCTCCCTCTCTCTCTGCCCTTGCTCCCCCCACCCCCCCACGCTCTGTCTCTGTCTCTCTCAAAAATAAACATTAAAAAAAATTTTTTTTAAACAACTGTGAAGTTTGAAGACCCCGTTCTTGATAAATAGAAGGCATTCCATTGTCGTGAATGACATACGCAGACAACATAAAGTGACGTGTATTCACCGCAAATAAAAGGGTGATTTATGCTGGTGGATAGTGTGAGGGTTTTGTACTTAGATGAAGCTGTGGTTTTCAATTGGGGCTCTTTGCCCCGCCCCTTCCCTCGGCGAGGGGGGGGGGGGCGTTTGGCAACATGTGGACACATTCTTGACTGTCAGTTTGGAAGAAGTGATGCTTACTGGCATCTAGGGAGTAGAGGCCAGTGCACAGGACAGCCCTCCACATACACAACAAAGGGTTATCCAGTCTCAAACGTCCGTGGTGCCAAGGTTGAGAAACCCTGGCCTGAAGGAATCTATGGCTTATCTGATGCTTGGCTTTAGAAGGCTGTGTCGGGAGTTGATGAACTTAGAAAGAGCTTGGCTTGTGGAGTAAACATACCAGGAGAGTGCCTGGCCCCGGGAAATTTCTGTAGGGCATCGGTTTGCCCACCCGTTGCCAAAATGCCACTTGCGAGTTCTCTCGGGCTTCTGTCCTCGGCGACAGAAATCAGCTTCCGTCTCCTCTTGACATCTGTGGATACTGTGGTTGAGAACTTAGATGTACTGTTTCGGTTTGGGGTCACGATACAGTTTCCATAACCAAGCACAGAATTCCAGAAGATGATTAGGAATGTGAAGACAGAGGAACGCCTTACCCTCGTCCATTCTTTATCATGACAGCCCAGTCAGGGAACCCGAGGGCAGGTGAGGAAGTGGACCTCGGTGTGGTCAAATCGTGGCAGAGACCATTACAACAGCAAATAATTGGGGGGAAAAAAAAAAGCAGGGGTTGGGGGAGAAACGGGAAAGGGAGAAATGACTAGGAGGCCGCTAGAGCCCTGCCCGGGTGCTGTGTTCTACTCACAGACGGAGGGTAAGAAGAATGATTTGTATTTCCTTGTTCCTTTTGGAATCTTTGAAAGAAAATTTCCATACCGTTTGGGGTTTTTCCCCCTTGCCAGGTGGTTAAATTCCAAACAAATTAAATCATGGGATAGAGACACAGGTATTTCCAATAATGCTCCTGTTGGAGGGCTGGCTGAGGGCAGGTGGTTTCCCTCCCAGGAAAATAACACCCCTTTGCCATGGAAGCCTGGAAGGATGACGAGCTGTGGCCCCGGGGCACCAGAACCACCTGCACGTTTGGGTTGTGGCGGTCAGTGATAGAGACTGGACCTGCTTTCGCTCACCTCACTTCACAGTGAGACATGAACCCCTCTTGGGAAAGGCTATCCTTTGACCCGGCCAGACTGGAGAAGTTTTCCCCAGGTCATGTCCTGTATCTGGTATGTCCGTCTCACAAGCCAAGCTGTTTCTAATCAACCTTCCAGTAACAGCCTAAGGCCAAGGCCTATCAGATACTGGTTCTGGGAGGGAGGTGAAATGCTGGTGCCCAGGGACAGGACCCATCAGAGGGGCCTAAAAGAGCGGAGAGTAGAGGTGTGGCTCAGAAGACAGAGACAAGGTTGAGAATCAGTCAGGCCTTTTGCACAGAGACCCAAGGAACAAGGAAGAGAGAACAATACAGAAATTTCTAGACAGACAACTGCTTGCTTTTGTGCGTCCTGAAATTTGGCTGCTGCAGGGCCTAAAGAGGGGAAGCCCCCACAGCAGGCGTGATGCCTCCATAGGCTCATAGAATCTTAATGTCAGGATGGCCTTCATTTTTCCCGTAGCATCTGCTCAGTCGTTCAGCCAGTACCGAATTGAGTGCTGAGCGCAGCAGACATTTACTTGGTTCTTGTTCCTTTAGTTGGTAGTGAAGGTCATTCGTCAGTGCGGAGTCAGGGGTCTGGCAGCAGAATCCACCACGGTTTCCTCCGTTACTAGGAAAGGGCGAAGGAAACACCCCTCCATTGAGCAATGGGCTATGGGTCAGGTGCTTTCACTTGTGCTGTCCCAGCAGGTCACTTACCAGCCGGGGCCATCAGGGATCCATTTTGGGTGGTGCCGTTAGAAGACTCGTTGGTTGGGGGTCAAGTCCAGAGGTTGAAAAGAAACTGGCTAAGCACAGTCTCATCCTCTGATGGTCCAGAAAGGGGTCACAGTCTGGTGGTGAGCTGCGGTGGGAAGAATCCTGAACGAGGGGTTCATCAGCGGGCAGCTTTGACCCCGGTCCTTTTGACCTTAGGCGACATCAAAACCATTGTAACAATGCTCTCTCGGAGTTCAAGAGAAAAGGCAGAAACAAACAGCCCGTGGCCGCTCCCCCGCTGGCATTTCCGGAAATTGCACATGCGCGAAGCCAAGGTTGCTTCCCCTGGTTTCCCTCGTGAGAAATGACTTCCCTGTTCTCCTTTCTCAGTTCGATCTTAACTTGAAAGACTTGTCATCTGAAGTAGACGAAATGCGCTGCCTTTGTGCTCTATTGTTTAATGAAGCGGCTGTACCTGAAAACAAAACAAAACCCAGAGAGATAATGTTGGAATAAATTAGGTTAAAATTTCCAGAGCAAGTGACTTCTGCTTGCTGACCGTATACACTGGAAAATGAATTCGGTTTGGCCTAGACATTTTTACACGTGATCTTGGCCATCGTCTACTCAAATGCCGTCGTTTATAGGGGAGGAAACTGAGACCCAGCGATACCACGTAGCTTTCTCAGAGTCTCACAGCCCCCCACCCCTTGGCATCGGGAGGGGCCCCAGACTCCGGTTTTTCTACCTCTTTCCTGATACCAGAGGTCTGTCCATGTTAATACGGACATGTTGTATGGACATGTCTGTCCATGTTAATACGCAAATTAATACGGTGGGCCTTAGGAAGTCGGGGCAAGAGTCGTTGTCCGTGAATGTTTTTTCTTCTCTTTTTCTACCATTGGTCAAAAAGCTGGTCGGTGGCGAAGCGGAGAGATCCATTTAAGTGTCTTTTCACTTGTGTCTGGGGGCCGTCCCCCCCCCCCCGTCTGCACCCCCAGCGTCCAGCACCAGTGGCAGGAGGAGGGAGGGAGCCTGGGACAGTGAGATGGTGGAATGGTGCCACGGTAGGAATCTGGAAGAAGCTTCTCTGTGAGCCAGAGCTGTGGTGAATGCAGAAGCATGTGAAGCAGGCAGGGCCCCCAGTAGAGCTTCTCAGGACTGCAGGGGGAGATCCTGGCCCCTGCCGCCCATCACTTCACCTTGGTGACCTGCAGCCCCCTGGCCAGGGACTCTTTTTTTTTTAATGTTTATTTATTTTTGAGAGAGAGAGAGAATAGAAGAAGCCAGAATCCCTAGGAGGCTCTGTGCTGTCAGTGCAGAGCCCGACACAGGACTCGATCTCACGAACCATGGGGTCATGCCCAGAGTCAAAACCAAGACACTTAACCAACTGAGCCAGTCAGGCAGCCCCTGGCTGGGGACTGTTGTATCTCCCTTTGCGGCTGGATGTCCGGCTAGGTTTTGAGAGGGCTTCCGTTCTCCAAGGAGCTTTGAGACCTAAGGAGCTTTCCTGGCAGAAGGACTGATCCAGGAAAATCACAGTGATCTGGAAGTCAACTATGGAGACGTACAGAAGGCAAGGGAGTCACAGCCATCAGATGTGGAATGGGGGAGCTGCGGGCAGATGGCAGAGTCCCCAACACCTAACATGGCTGGGGTTTTTGTTGTTTTTCTTTTATTTTCTTCATATTTTTTAACATTTACTTATTTTTGAGAGACGCATAGCGTGAGCGGGGGAGGAGCAGAGAGAGAGAGAGAGAGAGAGAGAGAGAGAGAGAGACAGAATCCAAAGCGGGATCCAAGCTACGAGCTGTCAGCGCAGAGCCTGACACGGGGCTCGAACCCACAAACCATGAAATCGTGACCTGAGCCGAAATTGGACACCCAACCGACTGGCCCCCCAGGTGCCCCTTGTTGTTGTTTTTTAAATAGGGTTCTAAGATAGGGGATTTTAGAAACGAAAATCTAGGGTAGTTCTGAGAGAGTGTGCAGAGACAAAATCACATCTTGAATACAGTGTACTCCTAGATCTTGAAACAGCGAGTTTACGTGGGCAAAGAATGCTTAATCCAAACTTGGAAGTGAGCTTAGTATTTAAAATGATTCCCTAATGTCAGTGCTGTAGCATGATTATAGAGATTCTTGCAAAATACATACCTAGCCTCTGATATATCAGTCTGTACACTTGTAGTGTATAGGGTGTATAATCTTTCTGAACTTCAGTTTATTTTTCTGTAAAATGGAGGTAATAGATTTATGGCAAAAAAGTTATGTTAACTTGACCTGGCACATAACTTAACAACAGTTACTGCGAAACTTATGGCAATATTATATAAACATATCTCACCAAAGAAATCCTTATATTCGAGGCTTTCTATCCTAAAAAACAATCTTTTGTGGGGGGCGTGGGTGACTCAATCGGTTGAGCATCTGACTCTTGATTTTGGCTCAGGTCACGATCTCATGATTCATGAGATCGAGCCCCACATCAGGCTTTGCACTGTGCAGGGCCTGCTTGGGACTCTCCCTTGCTCGTACTTTCTCTGTCTCTCAAATAAAGATTTAAAAGAAAAACAATCTTTTGGTATGAAGCAAACACCTACGTTCCAAATTTATAACCCCTTCAGATAAATACTGAACATTTCAGATCTTTTTGTTTATACTTCTCTTGGCATTGTTTTTCTATGGCTTTCCAGAAATATGGGCAGAGCTACTGAGCAGGCAGTAATAATACAATAAATAATTACTATTATCATCTCCCATAATTTTTTTTAATGTTTATTTATTTCTGAGACAGAGAGAGACAGCATGAGTAGGGGAGGAGCGGAGAGAGAGGGAAACACAGAATCTGAAGCAGGCTCCAGGCTCCGAGCTGTCAGTACAGAGCCCGACGCGGGGCTCGAACCCACGAACTGTGAGATCATGACCTGAACCGAAGTTGGTCGCTCAACTGACTGAGCCACCGAGGCGCCCCTCATTTCCCATAATTTAATTGTGAATGGAGAGATAGCTTCACTTTGCATTCATTCAGGGAAGACAGCCTGATCGTAGACATTTAAAGAGAGGCCATTTTTTAAAATCCCTTTATCAACATCCCTCACCCCTTGGGTCCTCTACCTGCTCGGTGGAGCCTCTAGGAAGTATTGAGGGCCTGCACAGAGAAAAGTGGTTCAAGACTGGAAAACAGCACATCACTAGCAAATGATGCTTTTCGTTGTCACCCTGCAAAAAAACACTGTAGTTGTGGTTTGTTTCCTGTATGATTCTGTCACATTAAGCAATCAAATCCATCCCCTTTCTTCCTTTTAAATCTTAGGTCCCTATATAGGGTATATGTTCTGTATAGATGATGGGATCATCTGTTGTAGGATATATGTGAGATATGTATCCTTAGAAAATTCCCTCTGGCCCACTCAGAGAGTTCATCTTGAAAATTAAACCAAGAAGGAAAATTAAAGTGAGAGAAATTTGGAAGGAAAAGCAAAGCTAGTTTTCTTTCTTCTTAGGCCTGCTTCTTTATCGTTGATCGTTGTCCCCATTTTACCTGTCTTTCTTTACAGAGCAAAAAACTTAGTTATTAAGAAAGTTAAGGGGCACCTGGGTGGCTCAGTCGGTTGAGCGGCCGACTTCGGCTCAGGTCATGATCTCACGGTCTGTGAGTTCAAGCCCCGCGTTGGGCTCTGTGCTGACAGCTCAGAGCCTGGAGCCTGTTTCGGATTCTGTGTCTCCCTCTCTCTCTGACCCTCCCCTGTTTGTGCTCTGTCTCTCTCTGTCTCAAAAATAAATAAATGTTTAAAAAAAATTAAAAAAAAAAAAAGTTAAGTAATGCATACAAATCTAGGCGCAAACGGGAAAAAAATGAATCCAGGGATCCCCGCCCCAGGAAGAAGTTTCATTTCTGGCTTTGTTCTCCTTGTTTGAGTAAATGGGTAGCCAGCAAGCCCTCCTGTTTCCTGAAGTCCAAGAATATACGTCTTGAATTGAGACGTCTTAATATACGTCTAGAATTAATTACCGAGGAGTAACCAGCGGACCCGCTGACTCTATGAGAGTGCCGGGCACTGGGCTATTTCTCTTCCTGAGCTGCATACATACGTCTCTTGAATACTGAAGAGGTCGCTTGGTGGAACGAAGGGGAAAGGTTGGAGGAGGTGTCTTGGCATTGGTAATAAAAGAACAAAATCTTATTTGCTGCAGGGGTTTGCAGAGGTATAGTAAGTTGCCCTCAAGGTCTTTGCCTCCTTGAAGGAGTTGTAACTCTCCTCTCCTAATCCCTGAAATGGTAACAGCAGTTCTGTATGTGTGTCTGTGTGTCTCTTCGTCCATCCATCCTTCTCATGCAGCAAGAGCTTTGGGGGGGCAGGAGACCTGGGGCGGGGCTAGGGGTTCGTGTCCTCTGGGTAGGTGGGGATGATGTAAGGCCAGCAAGGATGGTGGAGAGAGTGCGGTTGCTGAAGCCTTGGGCGGGGAGGGCTTGGTTGCTTGTCTGGTCGCTGTCTTATGTAAAGCCAGGAGATGAGCCTAGATGCTCATTTTTTCCCGAAAGATCCCCAAATGCCGACATTGCGCTGAAACCTTTCCGCTTTGGCCCCACCTGGACTGCCCTTCAAACCAGTGCCCGTGTTTCCATGTGCCTTGCCTGGCAGAGTGCTGTGAAAATGTCTCCTGGGGACTCTCTAGGGATGAGGCGTGGCTCTGACCCACCTCCACGCCTCTGGGCAAACCACGCATCTGCTGGTCGGTGGAGAACACAGATAAAAAGGATGGAACCTGGCTTGGTTATGGCCTGGAAATAGACCCACACCGCCAAGTTCGTACCGTGGTAGTTAGACTTGCCGTAGAATTGAGCTGGGCCTGTGCTAAACCAACTGGCTAAGCTGGCATCTCTGTATTTCTGTGTCCAGTCCTGATGTCGGATGTGATGGTCGAGAACACAGACTGGGGGTTAGCCGATCTGCCTTCCAGGGCCAGCTTCGTCACCTCCTCACTTTGTGGCCTTGAGTAAGCTTCTCTGTCTTTCTGAGCCGGTGTCATTGTAAATAAATCACGAGCAACAGTTTTACCTTCCTTGTAGTGTTGTGGGGATAACGTACACCAAGGAGAAAATGCCTCCCGTGCACTTAGTACAGCACCCAGATCTCAGTAAGCACCCGGGAAGCGCCAGGAGCCAACAGAATGGTGACGTGGTCTTCGTATGCTGCATTACCTCCCCCCTCCGGAAGGAAGGAAAGAAGCAGAGGTGTGGCAGGAAAGGCACCATCCTGTGAGACAGTTCCGGCTCCACATACCTGATCACTTCTCAGCACAGAGAAGGCCACCTGCAAGGCCCCTTCTAACGATACAGTGTAAGACTCTAAAAGGACAGGTAGCATCTTGACAGTTCCTCTGTATCTCTGCCCGGGTATGTTTCTCTGCCTCTCCTTCCCCCCAGGCTGCTGTTACGTGTTCCCCCAAAAGAGCCCCCTGTCCCGGTGAGCCAATTACAGAGCACTATATCGCTATTTGCAAGAAAAAAAAAAAAAAACCACACAAAACGAATAGAAGTATAAATTCTTCTAAGGTACTACTTTGTCTTTTTTTTTTAATTTTTTTTAAATGTTTTTATTTATTTTTGAGACAGAGAGAGACAGAGCATGAGCAGGGGAGGGGCAGAGAGAGAGGGAGACACAGAATCTGAAACAGGCTCCAGGCTCCGACCTGTCGGCACAGAGCCCGACGCGGGGCTCGAACTCACAGACCGCAAGATCATGACCTGAGCCGAAGTCAGACGCTCAACCGATTGAGCTACCCAGGCGCCCCCTACTTTAAGTCTTAAGAACTATCTGGAGAAATGCAAAAACTGTATTATGGTAAAAAAAAAAAAATAAAGAAGAACCATTTGGTAGGTGATTAAGAGATGGTTACTGTTTCTGCCCTGTGAGAGCTTATACCTTCAAAAATAAAAACTCTGGACAGCAGGCATAGAATCTTCCTATTTCACAATTTCCAGGGGCATTATTTTGTAAATGAACGCGAGCTTTAATTAATATAAAATAATTGAGTGTGGCTAGTAGTGTGTCACCATAAAGAAATGAAAATTATTTCTATAACATTTTTTTTTGTGAGAGAGAGAGAGAGACCGAGTACGAGTTGGGGAGGGGCAGAGAGAGAGGACACAGAACCTGAAGCGGGCTCCGGGCTCTGAGCTGTCCGCACAGAGCCTGATGCGGGGCTCGAACTCATGAACTGCGAGATCTTGACCTGAGCCGAAGTCAGACGCCTCACTCAGCCACCCAGGTGCCCCAAGAAATGAAAATTATTCATTTAGAGGCAGATAATAGAGTGAAGATGCAAAAAGGTCTCCCTAGTCTCGGTGATCAGGAAAATGGGCGGTAAACCAGCAAGATTAGCAAAAATGAACAGTATCAATGGTAGCTCTGTTGGTGAGGGTTTGATGATAAGCACATTCGTCTTCTCTGTTGGTGAGAATATAAACTGATGAAATCTCGTTTGGAAAGCTTTCTGGCAGCACCCCACCAAAAGTATAAATGTGCATGTCTTTCCATCGAACGGTTCTTCTTCTAAGACTCTATGCTGCAGAAATAAGAAAGAAATGGGCGTGAATATACAAGCAGGAGTATTCATTGCAGCATTATTTGCTCTTAGAGAGAACAAGAATCCTAATTGCTTTCAAAGGAAAACGGTTCAAAGAGTTGTGTTACACGCGAACCACGAAACTCTCTATAACCATTAGAGACGGTGAGATTCTGGGGGCGCCTGGGTGGTTCAGTCGGTTAAGTGTCCGATTTTAGCTCAGGTCGTGATCTCACGTCACGGTTCGTGGGTTCAAGCCCCAGGTCAGGCTGTGTGCTGTCAGTGCAGAGCCCGCTCCAGATTCTCTGTCTCCTTCTCTCTGTCCCTCCCCCACTGTCTTGGGTGTCCACTCTCTGTCTCTCAAAATTAAAACTAAAACATAAAAAATTTAAAAAAAAAAGAATCTGGGGCGCCTGGGTGGCTCAGTCGGTAAAGCCTCCGACTTCTGTTCAGGTCATGATCTCACGGTTCATGAGTTCGAGCCTGCGTCGGGCTCTGTCCCGACAGCTCAGAGCCTGGAGCCTGCTTCGGATTCTGTGTCTCCCTCTCTCTCTGCCCTTTCCCCACTCATGCTGTGTGTGTGTCTCTCTCTCTCAAAAATAAATAAACATTAAAAAAAATTTTTAAAAATCTGTAGAGACAGACATGGAAGGATATTGTATGAAAACAGCAAACTGCGGTAGAGCACGGATAGTAAGATCCATTTTTATTCTTTAACACACACACACACACACACACACACACACACGCATGCATTTTCATTGTGTAGAGAAAAAAGTCTAGGACACACACAAAAGAAGTGACAATAGTTAACCCCGAGGAACAAGATCGAGAAGGGCACATTCATGTTTTACTTCCTTTTTTTTGAGAAATGCATTAAAGCTATTTATTACCAAGCTATAGATGACAGGTGGTAGGCAGGGTGTGGCGGGAGGAGCTGACTGGTCCTTTGGGCTCCTTCCCTCTGTCCTCCTGGGCCTGGGCTCTGAGTGCCTCCAGCAGGTGCTTCCTGGCTGAGGCCACCTTTGACTACATGTAGAGAAGCCGCCCATGGACTTAGCATTTCCCTTGAGTAGGAGTTCATAGCTGTGCAAACTCCTGCTGCGGGACCCAGGCAGAGCCATCCCAGTGACCTGAGCCAGGTATTTGGCCACGGTGGCCAGTTGTCCTCAGGGTTGCGGGCTCCCTGCTTTACTTTCTATAGTTAAGAGTTACTTGACTTGTACTCAATGAGCCTGAGTTAGTTTTGTTTTGTTTTTTTAATTAATCATTGCTCTCTGTGTAGACTTTTCTCTTTCAAAAAAAATTCTTTTTTTATCTTTATTTTTGAGAGAGAGACAGTGTGTGAGCAGGGGAGGAGCAGAGAGAGAGGGAGGCACAGAATCCAAAGCAGGCTCCAGGCTCCGAGCTGTCAGCACAGAGCCCGATGCGGGGCTTGAACCCACGAACTGTGAGATCATGACATGAGCCGAAGTCGGATGCTCAACCGACTGAGCTGCCCAGGTGCCCCTAGACATTTCTCTTTCAGTCTGAGATGTTTTTGAGCCTGCATCACTGTTCGGGTAAAGAACATTCACACCTCATTTCACAGGTTACAAGCCCTCGGAATACGGGTTCAGTTACGTATAAAAGCAAGAACAGAATGACCATGGCTCACACAAAGTGGAAGTTTATTTGTCTCATGTATAACAGTTCAGGGGTAACTTACTTCCTCTGCAGAGTCTTCAGGGGCCCGAGTTTCCATCTTGTTTTGCTGTCGTTCTCATTGTGCGGCTTCCAGATACCATCAAGGAGGGGCTGCTTCATCTCTAGTCATCTCCTCTGCAGAGGACGCTCTCCCTGTTAACACTGTGACCTGGGAGGGGTGCCTGGGTGGCTCAGTCGGTTGAGCGTCCGACTTCAGCTCAGGTCATGATCTCGCAGTTGACGAGTTCAAGCCCCGTGTCGGGCTCTGTGCTGACAGCTCGGAGCCTGGAGCCTGCTTCGGATTCTGTGTCTCCCTCTCTCTGCCTCTCCCCTGCTCACGCTCTGTCTCTCTCTGTCTCAAAAATAAACATTAAAAAAAAAACACACAAAAAAAGTGTGACCTGCGAGCTGGCCACATCATTTCCTCTCACTAGTCAGAAATTAGTCACCTGACTACACCTAGTTGCAAGAGAAACCAGGCAAAATACCCAATTAAAGTTTCTCTTACTGTATAATAGGGTCTCTTGACATTGGCACTCTTGACATTAGGAGCTGGGTAAGTCTTTGTCAAGGCGACTGTGCTGTGTGGTGTAGGGTGTTAGCGGCATCCCTGGCCTGCCCAATTGATGTCCGTGGCACCTCCTAAGTATGACAACCAAAACCGTCTCCAGACACTGGCAGGTGTCCCTTGGAGGACGAAATCAGCCCTCATTGAGAACAACTGCTAAATAAGAGGGACAGATAGATAATGCAGACAGTTAGCAACATCTGTCATTAGGACTGTGTTGTTCCTCCCCAAACAGTGCTTAGCGCCAGCGAAATAATTTCCCTTTAAAATCAACAATTCCTAGGGCACCTGGGTAGCTCCGTTGGTTGAGCATCCGACTTTTGATTTTGACTCAAATTACGATCTCACGGTTCGTGGGTTCCAGTCCTATGTTGGGCTTCCCTCTGGCAGCGTGGAGGCTGCTTGGGATTCTCTCTTCCTCTCTCTTTGCCCCTCCCCTACACACTCTTTCCTTTCTCTCTCTCTCTCAAAATAAATAAATAAACTTGAAAAAAAATCAACAACTCCCTTACAGGAAATATAATACTGTAAGACTAGTGAAACTTGATTTTGGTTGATTCTCAGGAGGTGAAAAATTAATCCTTTTTTGTTTTTATTTTTTGAATCTAAATTTGTAGTTTTTATCAAATAATGTTTCTATTTATTTTTATTTGAATATACAGACTTTGTTCCCTGGTGTGTCCAGTGTTAAGGATATTATACCATGGCACGTTTATGATGCATGTCTCAGCATACACTAATATTCTGAAAGGATTACTCTGGCAACATTCATAATGCTGTTCTATCCTAAATCAAAAATCTCATCTGCAGTTGATGGCATATCTCTTTTAAGGGCAATTAAGTGCATATAATTTACCACTGCTGAATACCTTAGGAGTACAGTATTTTTCTCTTCATGAGAAGTGTTTGCTTAATATGCTTTTCCATATTCTTTGTTCTGCCTTTTCTCACATGTTTAGAGAATCAAATCTTCCTTCAGATAAGTGGATACACAGGGATTTTTGTTAAAAGGCTGCTTAGTAATAAGAGAAAGTTAAATATAAAGCAAATCTGTCTGGGGCTTCTTCCAAGGGCGCTTAGTGCCCAGTATGTCAAAACGACCTTGTTATGAGCCAGTTTCACAACCTAGAAGGTCTGTACAGGCACAGCGGAGGATATAATTATTCTTACTCAGTATCTCCAGCATTCTTCTTTTTGAAAATGTAGATGGCTGCAGAAATTTTATCAGAAAAGTAGTTGCCAACCATGAAAGTAACAGAATACCCCAGAAGTCATTTATGAAGCCACACTTACTGGGATAAGGGAACCAATGGGTCTGGCTGTTGTATGAACAGGGACTGAGTGGGGAGAATGGTGTTAGAAGTGGGCCTAGGAGTGTAGGTGGGAAGCCAAATGGAGAATGGAGAAGGTCAACATTGAAGGCATGGAGACCCACCTAGATTTGTGGAGAGGCACTCGGATCTCTAGTGTGGCCAGGACAGCAAGCTGTCCCCCCGAACTTGTGGTCCCTCTTCCATAGCCAGACTTCCTCGTATCTTGGTGAGGCCGTGTGATTGACCCTTGCTGATGGACTGTAAGTGGGTCTTTACCTGGAGGGTCTGGACGGTGAATGGATGACAATACATTCAGATTGGTAATTCGAAGAGTATTTAGGGAAGGCACTGTTGGCAAAAGTGTGGGGGAAGAGTACAAGGAGACTACAAGAGACAGCATGGTATCTCGAGACCAGAACTAACCTCGTTGTCTGCCTTAGGCCTGAGTGGTAAGAGAAGGGTACAGTTTCTAGAACCCCAAATAGGAGTTATCTGGGGAGGCTCACAAGAAAGGAACTATAACTTTCAGGACATAGCAGTCTAAGTCCAACCTCCCACTCCCTCCCCACACCCCACCATAGGAAGGAAAGAAGGGAGTAAACACCCTGGCTTCATTTCAAACATCCCATATTCTTCTGTGGAGGTGTCCCATTGGCCAAATCCAACTGGAAGACAAGGCTGGGAAGCCCTCGAATGTAGCCGTACAGGGAGTGTGCCAGGACACAGAGTAGGGTGCGGGAGGATTGGGGAGCAGACCTGGGGTACGCAGTCTGCTCTGGGACTCGTGGCAACGGCGGTAGGAAGTGGGTGTTCCTTCACCATTCCTGATCCTCCAATCAGCCCGCTGGGTTTGTAGGACATTGAGACCCTAGAGGATGTCAGAGCCACAGTGATACAGGACACCGCCCAGCAGGGGAAAGCGGAACACCGATCAGGGACACCCACAGTGGATTCTTCCTGATTAAGAAATAAAGTTGTGTTGCACTAAGACACTAAATTTCAGGGATGCGTTTTTTACAGACGTTAGCAATGGGGGATTTTTAAATTATTATTAGCGTAGTTAGAATGAACAGGAATTAGATTGTAGAAAGTCCTGCAAGCCCATCAAGAAATTTAGATGCATTTCTCTAAGTAGTCCAGAAAAAACAAAACAGTGAAGGTTTTTAATGCTGGGAGGTGGGTAGTGTTTGCTGTTGTTGTTTTAAAGCCTCAGAAGGATGAATCCAACAGTCAGGTGGTGGGTCTAATGGGACACAGTGAGCAATCAGTTGAGGTACCCATGACCAAAACCCGTGTTGTCAGCAGGACCCGTGATTCAGTCGAGGCCAGGAGAAGCTGAAGGGATGGCCTTTTAATCACAGTCCAAGGTCAGATGCCGGCCCGCCACGAAGAACTTGAGGAGGGAGGTTGTCTAAGACCCGTTTAGTGATCACCCCGCTCTATTAAAGAGCTTGGCTGGTCCACTTTGAGATGTGGAGACTGGAAAAGGAATTTGGAGAGAGTTGTGGTTGTGAGTAACTCTCAGAACGCAGAGTGTCAGGTGAGGATCTGCCCATCATCTGTAGCCCAGGGCAGGGGGCTTTGGTGAGACCACTGAAGAGTATCGTATGTGTTCCCTGGAGCCTGGGGGATACGATTGACTGTAGTACTTCCTGGGAAATTAGAAGAACGAGAGAATCGTGAGGTCAGCTCTGATGGTGGCCAAGCAAAGAGAAGGCCCTTAGGGAGTGTACGAGGAGTTTCAGGATAAATGATATGTAACCAGTTGAGGGCACTGAGCCGGTGATAAAGCTGATGTGTGGTCATCTCTGAGCCTGGTCGAATGAGCACCTGGGGGAACTATCAGTGAGAGGAGGCGTGCTCTCCCCGCTAAAGGTGAGGACATAAGCACCATGGGAGGAGGTAACTGCAGATCCTAGGTGAGCACGCCACAGAGAAAGAGAGAGAGATACCTAGCAAGCCTTTTAAGTGCCTGGGATGTCCTCCAACTCTTCAAGCAAGACCTTCCTGCCCCCTCCAACAATCAGTCAGAAAAGAGAAGCCCCCCATGGGGCACCCGGGTGCCTCAATCGGTTGAACGTCCGGCGCCGGCTCAGGTCATGATCTCGCGGTCTGTGGTTCGAGCCCGCATCGGGCTCTGTGCTGACAGCTCGGAGCCTGGAGCCTGCTTCTGATGCTTTGTCTCCCTCTCTCTCTGCCCCTCCCCCACTTGAGCCCTGTCTCCTTCTCAAAAATGAATAAATGTTAAAAAAAATTTTTTTAAAGAAAAGAGAAGCCCCCCCAACCCTTCCCACCGCTGGCAGCCAGCTTGTGCCAGACTAGCTGGGGGAAAGGAGATGGCTACAGAAAGTATATTTAAGGTTTTATTACTAAGTAGACTAGACCAAATACTGACATGAGACCATTTTTGGTTATCTGACGAGCAGAGGGACCTTTGCTTCTGGTAAGTGCCAGAAGGGTCATAGATCTAACCTTGGGCAGGGGAAGATGTAACCCTAGAATAAATTTAGAGAAACCATGGGAGACAAAAACAAGGTTGGTAATGATTATGTTTCCTAAGACTGTAGCAGTTATGTGGGGTTCTAGCATTAAGGCCTGGATTAAAGGAAATGAAATTAAAAAATGAGAAATTCCAACGTACACGTGTGTGTGTGTGTGTGTGTGTGTGTGTGTGTGTGTATGCATATATTTCAATTCATGCCTCAAAAGGTATTTGTAAACATAGTAGCAGTTCCTTGATTGAAAGACTTTTCTTTTCCCACATATAACAAAAAACTTAGAAAATTCACGAAGTACATGAGTTGGAAGTAGAAATCACCTATTATTCAACCACCCAGAGGTAATCATACAGTTTGATATATAGTATTTCCTTCCTGTCCTTTTTTCCTTTGTGGATGTGTATATCTACAGTTGTGAGGTTATCTTTTTCAAACTTGATTATATGTAACTTGCATCCTGCCTTTTTAACTTAATATTTTATTTTTCTAAGTTAAAAGCGCATTTTATTTTTATTTTTTTAATATAATTTATTGTCACACTGACTTACATACGATACCCAGTGCTCATCCCAACAAGTGCCCTCCTCAATGCCCATCACCCACTTTCCCCTCTCCCTTACGCCCCCCCCCATCCACCCTGTTTGTTCTCTGTATTTAAGAGTCTTGTGTTTTGCCTCCCTCCCTCTCTGTTTGTAACTATTTTTTCCCTTTCCCTTTCCCTTCCCTCATGGTCTTCTGTTAAGTTTCTCAAGTTCCACATATGAGTGAAAATATATGATATCTGTCCTTCTCTGACTGACTTAGGTCACTCAGCATAATACCTTCCAGTTCCATCCACATTGCTGTACGTGGCCAGATATTATTCTCATTGCCAAGTAGTAATTCCATTGTATATATAAACCACATCTTATGTATCCATTCATCAGTCGATGGACATTTAGACTCTTTCCATAATTTGGCTATTGTTGAAAGTGCTGCTGTAAACATTGGGGTACAAGTGCCCCTATGCATCAGCACTCCTGTATCCCTTGGGTAAATTCCTAGTAGTGCTATTGCTGGGTCGTAGGGTAGTTCTGTTTTTAATTTTTTGAGGAACCTCCACACTGTTTTCCAGAGCAGCTGCCCAGTTTGCATTCCCATCAGCAATGCAGGAGGGTCCCCATTTCTCCACATCTTCGCCAGCATGTATAGTCTCCTGATTTGTTCATTTTAGCCACTCTGACCCTTGTGAGGTGGTATCTCGCTATGGCTTTGATTTGTATTTCCCTAATGATGAGTCACGTTGAGCATCTGTTCATGTGTCTGTTGGCCATCTGGATGTCTTCTTTGAAAAAGTGACTATTCATGTTTTCTGCCCATTTCTTCACTGAATTATTTGTTTTTCAGGTGTTGAGTTTGGTAAGGTCTTTATAGATTTTGGATACTAGCCCTTTATCTGATATATCATTTGCAAATATCTTTTCCTATTCCGTCGGTTGCCTAAAAACACATTTTAAAAATATGGTTTAGGGACACCTGGGTGGTTCAGTTGGTTGAGTGTCTGACTCCTGATTTCTTTTCCAGTCATGATCTCACGGTTCATGGGGTCAAGCCCCATGTCGGGTTCTGTGCTGAAAGCATGGAGCCTACTTGGGATTCTCTCTCTTCCTGTCTCAGCCCTTCCTCTGTGTGCGTGTGCACACGCTCTCTCTGTCTCTGTCAAATAAATAAACTTAATTTTGTCAAATATTCTAGATGCAGAGTTGGAATTAGGAATCAATGATAACGAGAGAAAAGATTAGAGAATTTAACCCATAGCTTTCGAGATCCCACCAAGTTGTATTCATATTACCAAATAAAAGGACCACTTGGTTGAGACTCTGGTCACTTCTTTCTTCGAATTCTCTTCTCTTGGTTTCTTGAAAGCCATGTTTTCTTATTTTCTTCCTACTCCTGCCATCACTCCTATGTCACTGCGAAAGGTTCTCCTTTCTGTCTTCTCCCTAAATGTTTCACCAAGCTCCAGGTCCTTCTAGAATACTCCTCTGTCAACCCCCAATGCCATTTATATGTGGAAAACACTTATTCAAAGTTTCAGCCCAAACCTCTCTTCTGAGCTCCTGACTTACATCTTAACATCTCTGACAGGGTGTCTCATTGACACCCTCTTGATCTTCCCCCGAAAATATGTTCTCCTCAGTCTCCCCACCTCAGCCGAGCAAACTCCGTCCTCTCAGTTGCTCCAGAGAACCACCAGGATGTTTCAGGGCTTTGCTCGCCCTCATCACTAGCTCATGGCAAGTCTTAGCTCCTTCCAAAATATCTCTCCCATTCATCTTTCCTGTCCATCTTCTTGTCTATCACCCTCCTTAAGCCGTGGCTCTTTGAGCCACTACAGCAGCCCCCTAACTCCTTTCCCTCTACCCAGCAGCCAGAGCGATCCTTTTGAAATTAGAAAGCTGTTCCTTATCAAAACACACACACACACACACACACACACACACACACACACACACACACAAAACCCTTATCATGGCCGGTAAGGCCCAGATCTGGGGCCAGGGTCTTTCCAGCCTCTAGTTCTCACACTTTCCATGGGGCCCACTGCTGTGTATTTGCCATGCTTTGCTTTCGGGTCCCTGAACTGCTGCTCTTCTCTGCCTGGAAATCTGTTCCCTTGACCTCCTAGTGGGACTCTCAGAGTTCCTTATGGGCCAGGACCCTGTCCAGGCCACTTCTGTATCCCCATTTGTAGAAGAGCACCTGGCATGTGGGGGGCCCCCAGCCAGCCCTTGTCGACAGGACCCGCTGACTGGCCCTTCTTACCTTTCAAGTCTCTGCATGTGTACCGTTCCTCAGGGATGCCTCTCCTAACTCCACCTTTCCAAATTGACCTCCACCCTGTTGGCCTCAGTGACATCACCCTCTTGTTCATATCCCTGACTGCTCTTGTCATTATGTGTGTGAGTCTTTGCCTAATGTCTGTCTCCCCCACCAGACCAGAAGCTCCCATGAGAGCAAGAACATTGTGCTTTTCTCTCCAGCACCAGTGCCTGGCTCAAAGAAAGTTCTCAGATCTCTGTTAAATGAACAAACAGCATCTGACTGAATGGCATTCTGAGGGGAGCTCTTCTCTTTACCTGGGGCAACCCCCCGGGGAAAATGCTAGAAATCAGCCCTGAACTGGAGTATGATCTGCAGAATCATGGCACCCTCACGGTTGGCTATGTCCCAATCCCTACACTTTGTGCATTCGTTAGCTTATATGGAAAAAGGACTTCCCAGATGGGATTTGGTTAAAGATCTTGAGGTGGAAAGATCCTCCTGTACTCTCCTGGCAGGGCCTCATGACAAGGAGGCAGGAGGTTCAGAGTCCACGAAGGCATTGTGACAAGAGCTGAGGTCAGAGAGAGAAAGAGAGTTGAAGATGCTGCTGTCTCTGAAGACGAAGAGGCCCCAAGTCAATGAATGTGGGCGGCTTCGAGAGGCTCAGAAAGGCGAGGAAACGGATTCTCCCCTCAGCTTCCAGAAGGAACACACCCCTACCAGCACCTTGATTTTAGGACTTGTGACCTACAGAACTGTATGATGATAAGTTTGTGTTGAGCACACTCATTTGTGGTAATTTGCTACAGCAGCAGTAGAAACCTGACACACAGAGGGACTGGAGCATTGGTTTGAACAACTGGAAGATGAGAGTGCCCCCCTCTCCCGTTCAGAAGGCTTTAGGTTGCCCACCCATAAACCATCCCATTTCTGTACTCCTACAGCTCGTTTCATGCAATCTTTCCTACTTTCTTTCCCTTTAATTCTACCACTGGGGCAAAGAAGCCTGTGCCTCTGTTCTTGAGTATAGGTTCAGAGATGAGGGGAACACGGACCTGGAGGTAGGGGTTCTCCCTGTCGGACAAGGATTCCCACCTCTCGCTGTGAAGAGGTGTCGCTGAGCTGTTTTTTCATGGCCCAGTCTAAGGCCCCTTGGCAGTGAACATCTCTAATTTAGAATTAGACTCTCTAGGGGCCTGGGTGGCTCAGTCGATTAAGCATCCGACTGCGGCTCGGGTCATGATTGTGAGGTTTGTGAGTTCGAGCCCCTTTTCGGACGGATTCTGTGTCTCCGTCTCTGTCTGCCCCTCCCTTGCTCATACTCTACCTCTCAAAACAAACGTTAAAAAAATTTTTAGAATTAGACTCTCTAGATCTCTGTGTGGTTTTGGAAAAACACATTCTGAAAAAAGAGAACATTAGAGTTTTAGGGCTTCGTGGACCTGTAAGGTCAGCTTGCTCAAAGCATTGTGTGTGTGTGTGTGTGTGTGTGTGTGTGTGTGTGTGTGTGTCTGTCTGTTTGGGAGTGTGAGATCTCTTTTTATATCAAGATGTAGGAGTCCATGGAGGTCAGGAAGGAGTAATACTGTAAGACACGGTTGTTTGTCAAGCTAAAGGGTTTGGACTTAATCCTATAGTGAGGACACCAGGAACCCATTAGAGGGTTTTGCACAAGTGGTGACATGATGAGATCTGTACTTTTGACAAAAATCACTCTGGCATCATCTATATTGGCTCTAATCCCGTAATTAGTTCATCGGAACACCTTGGAGGAGAAAGTGCCGTTGACATGAAATGTTTTCATACTTCCTTTTCAAGCCACCGATACCAGATGGCACATTAAGTGATCCGGTTTCATAGACAATGTGCTGGAGGAAGCAGTCTCCCGTAACCAGTGTCACGTCAGTTAAATCTTACTGTCGTCAGGATCATTGCTTCCCTGATGGTGGGTTTCCATAGATGTTGTCAGATTGTTACTTACCACCATGATTATCTCATTGTGGGAGGACTTTCCGGCTTCAGTCAGATCAGATCGTCTCCAGCAGAAAAATTCAGGCTCGTAAGATAGTGGAAGATGGTGGAGTGCTGAACCAGGCGCCCTCAGAGACCATAGCATCATTCCTGGCTCTCCCACACCCTGGCCAAGGGACTTAGACCCGGTTAATTTCCCAGACCCACGCTGTCTTTAGCTGTCAAATGGGCTTTATAAGCCCTCCCTACCTGCAAAACAGTCGTGAGGATCAAACATTAAAAGATAGCACTTTGAAAACTCGAACCTATCACACAAACCCAGAGCTGACGTTCGTTTTCCTCTTAGGATTCTCGTCAGCCCTGCGCAAGGGTGGGTTAGGGAAGAGGAGCTATGGAAGTATCAGTGGTCTGCTTTCGCGGTCTTCTGTGGTTCTTTTTTCTGACTATGCAAAGCTTTAGAGGTTGTTCTAGTATCTAGGCAACGTGTTGCCTCCACTTAGCCCATGCAAAGTCCTGAATTAAAAATAGGCTCTGTTTCGCTGTGTTCCGAAATCTAGAACTACATGTTCTAAAGGAGTCAAAGGTCCCTGGTGGAGCTCGAAGGGAAAATGGTCATGTCCTAGCGCTGTGAGAGCATCAGCCAAGTCCTACAGAGAAAACTGGAGAGGCTGAGTGTGTGTGGAGCCACGGACTTGTTACTGGGTCGCTGGTCTGTTGGCTGGAATCCCGAAGGACCGAAGAAGGGCTTACGGCACGCAGTTTGCAGGGAAGGAATGTGCTGGTTGTCCAAGAGGAACCACTAGCCCTGTACACGGGTTCTTTGTCACCATCATGGTTTACTAATCTGCTATCCAGAGACACTCCAGGTAGCATTTCAGTTTTACAGTTTTAAAGCACATCTTACGAGTGGCCGTGTTAGAAAATACGACAGCACGGCCCATCCGCCTGCCGTGACTGCTGCCCGCTGGGAGAACTTGAGGTACTGGGTGGTGCCTTTACTGCTGGTGACTCAAGAAACCACATGCCCCAGTGAACACAGACATTCCCAGGAAGTGGGCAAGATGCTTTTTAATTCTCTGCAAATGCATGGGTGCCAAAGCATCGGATTTTACATGGAGGTGGGGAGAAGGAAACCTCAAGACTTCATCCCTCCCTTGGCAGCAAAATACTACACACACCCCCACCGCCGTTGCTGGTGGTGACATTAACAAGTGACATTGACCCGTATTTATACTGGTTTACCAAGCGGTTTACAGCTTTTCTTAGGTTGACTCATGGTTGGGTGTGATTAGAAGCAAATAAAATATTTCAGCCCTGGCATATTAAAAGGAATGGCTTCCGCAGGACTCCTTCCTCTGCTGAGGTCAAACAGCTAGACTTAAGAGGGAACTTCAGACTTGCATCCCAGGCTCATTTTGGGAGCGGGGATGGGGGATGAAAAAACAGATGTGGAAGCATCGTGGGCTTTGCAGCCAGAGTGCCATATCATATGCTAGCGATGGGAGTGGGACAAGTCACTTCACCTCGCTGCGCCTTAAATCCCCACCTGTAAAAAGGGCAAAATCAGGGATCTTGACCTGCTAGGTGACGGTGTAGTTGCTTATAACTTGGACTCCCCACGTGTGAGTTCCACTTGCACCTTGTCACGAGCTGTGTGAGGATAAAAGCACTCAGAAGAGTGCCTGCCACTCAGTGAACGCTCTGTACGTCTGCGCTACGATTACGACAGGTTGTTGTTAAAATTATCATCATTGTGCGTCAAGTACCAGGCGCGAAGTGTTGATCGAAAAAATACGACCTTTTGTTACCATTTCTGTTATGTCTCCCATCAGAGCGCTTGAATTTTAAGGGGGCAGAAAGGAAGGTAATAGCATCACAAGTCTGTTTTTTGGTGTAACTAAACAGACGTCAACAGAGCCCTTTCCCGAATCTTATTCCTTTGAGGATTCAAAATTTACTCTCATGCCATCGGAGAAAGATTTGTCCAGTGTTCCTTAGAGCAAGAGCGAATTCTCGAGCCTCACCCCAGACCTTCAGAATCAGAAAGTCTGGAGATGCAACCCATCGGTCTGCTCTTGATTTTGGCTTGGGTTGGCCATGCCCGTTGACTGTTTTTTTTAAGACTGTTTTTTTTTTAGAGTAGTTGTAGGTTAACAGAAGCATTGAGAAGGTTCAGCGATTTCCCACCTGCTCTCTGCCTCCCACTATCAACATCCTCCCCCACAGGGTTGGGTTTGTTACAATGGATGAACCTACCTTATCACCTGGAGTCCATAGTTTACATCATGGCTCGCTCGTTATGTGTGTTCTGTGGGCTTAGATACCTGTGTCACAGCATGTAGCCATCATTACAGTATCATAAAAGGTGTTTTCCCTGCCCCAAAAACCCTCTGTGTTCTCCCTGTCTTCTCCCAACCCCTGGCAACCGTTGCTGCTTTTCCTGTCTCTGCGGTTTTGCCTTTGTCTCTTTTAAGTATCTCCGTGATTCTCGTGATTCCTAAAGTTTGAAAACACCAGGTATAGACTTCTGCTGCTTTGACCACCTTCTGTAGTTGGGGTTCGAGGAGGAGGGTGGTCAAGAAACCATTGGTTATACTCCCTCATCTGTCTGACAGGTGTCCCGGCCCCAGAAGGACTAGAGGACTGAATTAAGCAGAAATACCGAGAGTTCCGGGTAGCAGTCAGGGGTGGGGAGGGACGAGCGCTTTGAGAGCACAGGACTCTGTTGATGGTTCTGGAACAGAACACGTCGGGGTGTCGGGTCCTCTGGAAAGTGCTGATGTCATATCTTGGGCCATACTGCTCTGAGTGATGGGTAGAAATGCCTTTTGAATTTGTATGTGAGGTTAAAGTGAAGAAAATCCATTTCAGTCTTCCAAAGTCAGAGGTTTTGGTACAAAAGGTCACTGTTGCCAGTTGGTGGCATTGCAGAACTCGGGGAGCGAGAATGAAAATAGCAAACTTTTTTGTTTTTGAAGCCTAGTTGCCCTGGGGGCTTGAGTCCCAGTCTTTCGCCATCTTGCTGCCCTGGAATCTTGAAGAGGCATGTGGAAGAAGAAAAACACCGAGCCACTCTCTGCCTCCTCTAGGAAGGAGGGCAGGGAGTTGTGCTCAGAGTAGGGGGGATATCATATTTGCAGTGGGGTGAACAAGCCACCAAATGATGACTCCGTGGGGAAGGGTTCGTAGAGTTGCAGAGTGGAAGTGACAGAGAAGCTCGGATCGATCCCGGCCTCCGGTTTGATCCTTGATCCTCGATCCTCAGATTTCCTGAATCGTGGAGATAATCCCTTCTTAAAGGCTTCAAAACTGGCTGTATGCATACGGCTCGCAGACCCTTTAAACCTATTTGGATGCCGTTCTGTGATCACAAGCAAAGGACATACAGAACCAAGCTAGGTCGTATATCCTTTCCACCCCACCCCCAACATTGGTGTCCTCTAGCCAAAGTGCCGTGATCCACAGTCACCCGAGGTTGAACCCCAGACAAGCCACTGCAAGCACAGGGCTAGGTCCCCAATAATCACTTGGTGACTTCACCTGAAATGGCCACACTTGCACAAACATTGAGAAGCATGCCTTCTGGGGCACCTGGCTGGCTGGCTGTTAAGTGCCCAACTTCAGCTCAGGTCACGATCTCGCCGTCCGTGAGTTCGAGCCCCGCGTCGGGCTCGGTGCTGACAGCTCAGAGCCTGGAGCCTGCTTTGGATTCTGTGTCTCCCTCTCATTCTGCCCCTCTCCCTCCCTCTCCCAAAAATAAACAAACATTTAAAAGATTAAAAAAAAAAAAAGAGCATGCCTTCTAATTTTCCTAAATTGAGTTACTTTGCTATTTTTCCTATTTTATTGGCTAAAACGACACACACACACACACACACACACACACGTATGTGTATGTATGTGTACACATATATGTATATACATTATTCCCCATTAATGTATATACATTATTCCTACACAGGTCAGTGTAGGAAATTGTGATTGTGGATTCATGGCAAAACTAGTAAGCAATTTCCAAATTAAATTTTATCCAAAGGCTCAAATTACTTTTTGCTGTCTCATTTCTTGTGAAGATAAAGTACTCCTCTTGAGGGCGCCACCTGCGTGGCTCAGTGGGTTGAGCATCCAACTCTTGGTTTTAGCTTAGGTCATGATCCCAGGGTCAAGGGATCAAGCCCTGCGTCCAGCTCTGTGCTGAGCCTAGAGCCTGCTTGGGATTCTCTGTATCTTCCTCTGCCCCTCTCCCCCACTTGCGCGCGTGCACATGCTCTCTCACGCGCTCTCTCTCTCTCTCTCTCTCAAATTAAATAAGAAAATACACTTCCTGATCCATAGGTGTGTTATAGAACTTCAGATTTTTAAAAAATGTGGCTATACCATTTCTTTTTTGGTACAAATTAGAATACCATGTGTTGAAAGCATCCTACCAAATTTCTAAGCTCTTACTAACAGAAAGGTGGAGATTTGGGACTGTAATTTGACCTTAGAAATATTTGTAGGAAATACTACCACAAGAATAATTTCATATCAAGAAGGGCCCTTAATAGACCCACCGTCAAGAGAAGGAACCTGTCCTGTTTCCAAACCCAGCTTCCTCACGGTTGAGGAACAAGAAAGAAAATCTAACCCCCTTTTCCTGTTTCTGCTGCTTGTGACCTTGAACAAGGCCCTGACTGTTGAGGCTGACCCTGAGACCCTTGTTTTCTTTGCAGACTGCATCATCTGCTATCAAAGGTGCTATTCAGCTGGGGATAGGATACACCGTGGGCAATCTCACTTCGAAGCCGGATAGAGATGTTCTCATGCAAGACTTTTACGTGGTGGAAAGTGTGTTCCTACCCAGGTAAGAACGTTTCTGTTTGTGAGGATTTCCATGCTAAAGAACCTTCCTGGTGGCCTCTCCACATCGAAGACTTTCCTACCAGTGAATGGGTACATGCACGCGTTGGGTCTTTAACAGGCCCAGAAGCAGCACCAAGGATTGTCACTTTCCCTTGTGCCACGTGGGTTGCGTTTATTTTTATAGGGAGACGGTAAGTAGGTTCTATGTAATGATGGTAACGCCTGGAAGATTGTATAAAGATTTGAGATTCGACGGGAAGGAGTGCACTACTCAGAGTAGTGTCTGTGTAGCGTTAGAAAAAGAGGGCATCCGCTCTGGAAAGCAGTGTGGAGGTTCCTCAAAAATTAAAAATAGACCTACCCTAAGACCCAGCAATAGCGCTGCTAGGAATTGACCCAAGGGATACAGGAGGGCTGACGCACAGGGGCACTTGTACCCCGATGTTTAGAGCAGCCCTTTCAACAACAGCCAAATGATGGAAAGAGCCTAAATGTCCATCAACGGATGAATGGATAAAGAAACTGTGGTTTATACACACAATGGAGTACTACGTGGCAATGAGAAAGAATGAAATATGGCCCTTTGTAGCAACGTGGATGGAACTGGAGAGTGTTATGCTAAGTGAAATAAATCATACAGAGAAAGACAGATACCATATGTGTTCACTCTTATGTGCATCCTGAGAAACTTAACAGAAACTCATGGGGGAGGGGAAGGAAAAAAAAAAAAAAGGAGGTTAGAGTGGGAGAGAGCCAAAGCATAAGAGACTCTTAAAAACTGAGAACAAACTGAGGGTTGATGGGGGGTGGGAGGGAGGGGAGGGTGGGCGATCGATATTGAGGAGGGCACCTTTTGGGATGAGCACTGGGTGTGGTATGGAAACCAATTTGACAATAAACTTCATATATTGAAAAATAAATAAACACATCTTCCAAAGTTTAAAAAAAAAAAAAAGAAAAAGAGGGCATCTGAGAAGCAACGGCTGATGCCAGGATTTTGCGGCCCGTCATTCACAAGACGGGCTGGGGGCCCGCAGTTGGGCCTCCTATCTGGGTTCAGTCGCGTAGCTCTTCCTCCGTGAGGCCTTCAACTTAGCTCTCCTCCAGAAAACTTAGGAGAATCCCGCCCGTTTGACACCATAGGTGGTGTCAGAAACACCCCGGTTGACCCTACAGGTCACCTCCAACTCGATCGTGTTTTGGGGGGGAAATCCGTTCAACAAATCAATCTGGGGCGGATGGTGGAGACAGTTGCGTATCTGTGTGAATACACGCGATGCCACAGAACTGGCCACTTACAGGTGGTTTAAATGGTAAGGCTTCTGTTACGTATTCTTTGCCAAAAGAAAGTAAATAAGTTAAAATGTGTTAAGTCTCGTGCTAGCTTAGGATAGGAAGAGAAGTAATCGTTATTAAGTTGGAAATGTCCCCGCGACTGCAATGGCCTAGCAAATAAAAACTCAGCTATTTGACTTGGGGGTGCAGGGCAGTCGCTTTGTCTTCGGGGCTCTGCGGATAAATGTGTAAGACACAGTTACATTTTAAAATATAAGTATTGCTCCCCAAACGAAGCCACTTTGGGTATGAGTTGTTACTTACTGGGCTCGGGTGAGAATGGCTGGGGAGAGCCTTTGACCCTCAGTATCTTCGTTGCTTTATTTTTTTTTTCAAGTCTTCAGGGAAATGGTACTTAAATTCATCTCTACATCTAGTTGTCAACTGTCCCGAAATCAACCCATTAGGTGGTGAACCGAGACAGCCTAGTTTTGCTTTAAATGCTCTTGGTTGAAGAATACAGTAGATCTATCAGGAATTTTGAAGGTTGCTTCTCTAGGGTCCTGGGCAGCCACCAGAGCTAGCTTCCAGACAATGAGAACAGTGACAGGTGCTCCGTGTCTGCTGGTCTCTTCTACCCACCGTGTCCAATCAACAGAGCCAGCTTTGGACGGGCCCCGGGGAAAAGCGGGGCCCGAGCATATGGGCCCCAGACCAGCACCCTCAGGATCACGTTGAACTTTGTTAAGAAGTCAGATCCTTGGGCCCCACCCACATCAACTGAATCAGGAACTTCGGGGATGGGCCCGAGAAATCTATTGAACCATCCTTCCAGGAGATTCTAAGCACATAATTGTTGGAGAACCACTGACCTCGCGTGTGACTTCCCATGTGACAGGGATGATCTTTCTCGTAGCTACCAAATTTTGTTCTTGGAGTTCTTACGTGATTTTTGCAACTAATGTTAAACTCCAGATGACTTTTCAGCAAACACCTAAAATATCAAAATTACATCTGTGTCCCAAGTAAATTATGCGTGACACTCTATGAGATACTTTACAACAAGGAGCATGTAACTAGGTTTTCATGAGCTCTTTCTTGGTGCCATGAATCCTTCTGTTCGTGGATGACTTATTAAAAGCATACTGTATCTTGATGATTAAGGCAAAACGAGGTCTCCTTTTTCTTCAGTAGAAAAGCCAACAGTGTCGATGCCTAGAATTTGTGTCTTTGACCTTCACCCTCTAGGCCATGGAGAAGCATCAGCCCCTGTGTGGCACCCATGTCGCTGGGGGAGGGGAGGCTTAGCTAATGACCCTATTGGGAGGAACCCACTGTCATTTAAAATGTATCATTTTAACATATATATAGCTTTTTAAGCATCAGTGTGATAGGAAGCATTTGATGCAGACAAGAATTTCTTTTAGCAAATGCCATATTGTTTTTTTTAAGATAACATACACACTCTGGATGTGTTTCCATGAAAACGGAAGAAACGGATGTGGGTCTTGCCTCAGTTTCCTCATCTGGGCTGTTCGTTAATTTTGCCAAGGGACTGAGCCCAGCTCTTCTCAGTGGAGGTGATATTGGCTCTTTTGGATAAGACAACACTTTGTGCCAGGGTACACGTGTTAGGATATTTGTCACCCCCGAGACCTTGCCAGTAATATCTATCTCTTGGTTACTCTTGCAGCCACAAAGCTCCCACAGAGTGATGAGTCAATTCAGTACCTTGGCCATGGCGACCGTTCCATGGATATAGACCCCCTGTGAAAATTAACAAACTGTACTTTATGTCAGCTACACATCCGTAAAGCTGCCAGATAAAGTTTCCTCCCTGGCCATCCATAAACTCCCACACTTGCCTGGAGACAGGAGGAAGGGGGAGGAGGTGGGCAGGACTGTCTCTGACCGTCCAAGTCTTTGATGGCTCTAAAACGCAATGAATCTATCTGGGTCATAGAGAAAACTCATTGCATTGGGTGTCTTGAGATGTTCTAAGTTACTGCCACTGTCTCCCTTAGCAACGAAATGTGTCATGTTTGTTTGTTTACTTATTTCAAAGTGGTTCACAGTTATTTTTAGATATTATATCCTGTTCCACACATCATTTCATTTTGTAGATGGAAAAAAAAAAAGCCGCTGGACTTGGGATTTGAAGGATGATAGAAAATCCCTTTCAACAGGGGCGCCTGCGTGGCTCAGTCGGTTAAGCGTCCAGCTTTGGCTCAGGTCATGATCTCATGGTTTGTGGGTTCGTGCCCCGTGTCGGGCTCTGTGCTGACAGCTCAGAGCCTGGATCCTGCTTCGGACTCTGTGTCTGCCTCTCTCTCTGCCCCTCCCCTGCTCGTGCTCTGTCTCTAAAAAATTCAATAAAACGTTAAAAAAAAATTGTTTTTAATCCCTTTCAACAATCTGGTCCCATGATCTTCCAAAGTCAATGTAGATTAGTAAGAGAGCTATGACCACATCGTAATCTTTTGATCCCAGGTTCTGCAGTGCAATCAGAAACTCAAGGTTGTAGATAAAATGGCATGTGTAAAGGGACTAGGAAGAAAGAGGAGGATGTTTTCTAATGTTTTGCCATGCAAACTTGACCCTGAACCGCCCATAGTTTAACTGACATAACATTTATATGATACAGCATATAGCATTAACTTATTGTTACTATCTTTCAACTTTACCCAAAAATCCATTTTACAGATGGAGTAACTGAGGCCCGGAGACAGGAAGTGTCTTAACCCAAAGCTATACAACCAATAAATGGTGATGTCAGGATTTGAACTCAGGGACAGCCGACCCTAAAGTTTTGTTTTTCCTTACACCGTGGCAAGAAAGCACAGTAACAATAGTTCCGCTTGTTTGAATCAGAGAAAGTACCCAGCTTCCACCTTAGAAAGTTTTCCCTCCAGCCCCTTGACAAGCAGCTTTAATCCTGTCCTCCGTTCCGCTTCAAGAGACGCCATCCCGGCTTTGTCTGCAATGGAAAATAGGGCTTGAAAGCTGGCAGTAAAAGTTTATATATCTTTCCATATTCAAGAGTAATCATCTACCCAAAGAATTTATAAAAGTCTCTTGCATTTTAATCTCCTCCCTCATAAAATGGAGTTCAGTTTGGTGAACACAGATTGCTCTCTGTATGCACTCTTGGAGGTGGATGGGAATAGCCAAGGGATACCCTCATTGGGCAGAGAATTACCCAGAACTGCTGTGAGGGTGTGACATTTTTCTACGTGGCAGGCAAGCATAGAGGTCAGCAGTTCATGTGAGCATTGCCAGATTTCAGTGCTAGATGTTAAGGTTTTGACAGATGAGGCAACTGCCTGCATTTCAAATAATACTGACGTAAACTCATCCAAGAACCCATCTGTCTCTTACCATGGGTCAGCACACTCCAGCCCATGGGACAGACCTGGCTCCTTGCCCCTTTTTGTTAATAAAGTTGCCTTGGAACACAGCCACATCCATTCATTTACATATTGTCTGTTTTCCCACAGCAGTAGAGCTGAGTGGTTGCAACAGAGATTCTTTTTTTTTAATTTTTTTTAATGTTTATTCATTTTTGAGACAGAGACAGAGCATGAATGGGGGAGGGTCAGAGAGAGAGGGAGACACAAAATCTGAAACAGGCTTCAGGCTCTGAGCATTCAGCACAGAGCCCGACATGGGGCTCAAACTCACGGACCGCGAGATCATGACCTGAGCCGAAGTCGGACGCCCAACCGACTGAGCCACCCAGGTGCCCCACAACAGAGATTTCTTAAAGGATTGCCAGCCCCTCATCGGTACAGACATTCTCTAGCCCGTCTACTGTGTGGGTGGATAACACACAAATCATCAAAGAGGATGCGTGGCTATTTCTGGACAAGCCAACCAGGATGATGTCCTTCCAAGTCAAAACTCTTCAAATATTCGTTCAACGTTTATGGGGTAGGGACGGGGAGACACCGATTTCCTACTCATAAAAGGCGCATACCTCTTCCTTTAGTTCCAGATAAGAGGTTTATTGTGTGTAGTGATTGTTATATAACATTGTAACTTACTTGAAATTGCCTTCAAACACTATTTCCCAGGATGGTACCAACTACTTGGGAAGTTCAGCATATAGACAGTGATATCCCGTGTTCCAAGTACATGACCGCCCAGGATGCAGTATTTGGTTGTGGAGTTTAAGCTGCTTTCATCTGCTGATTTTTAAAGATTGGCTGTTAGCTGGCTGGCCTTAAAAGATGGTGTGGCCTTCTGGGTGTCTCAGTCGGCTAAACGTCTGACCTCTGCTCAGGTCATGATCTCACGGTTCGCAAGTTCAAGCCCCGCATCGGGCTCTGTGCTGACAGCTCGGAGCCTGGAGCCTGCTTCGGAGTCTGTCTCTCCCTCTCTGTCTATACCTCCCATACTTGGGCTCTGTCTCTGTCTCTCTCTCAAAAAATAAATAAAACACGAATCTAATGTTCTCATCTTGTTTGTTCCTGACCAGCTTAGGCCATTACTGTTGTTGTTTTTTTTTTTTTTTTTTTTACCTGCTAAATGGGAATCGCCAGGTAGTGGCTAGTGCTTCCTTCAGACTTCAACATTGTATAATTCTAAACGTCCATTGCCACTAAGAAATACGTTTTTGTAAATTTGTTTAATGTTTATCTTTGAGAGACAGGAAGAGACAGAGCACGAGCAGGGGAGGGGGAGAGAGGGAGGGAGACACAGAGTCCGAAGCAGGCTCCAGGCTCCGAGCGGCCAGCACAGAGCCTGACACGGTGCTCGAACCCACGAACCGTGAGATCAGGACCCGAGCCAGAGTCGGACGCTTCACCGACTGAGCCACCCAGGCGTCCTGAGAAATACATATTTTTAGATTTAATAATAGCAGTGGTGGGGCGCCTGGGTGGCTCAGTCGGTGGAGCATCCAACTCTTGGTTTCAGCTCAGGTCATGGTCTCACAGTTGTGAGATTCTCGCTTAAGATTCTCTCCCAGTCTTGGTCCCCCAACTGCATAAGAATAAGCCATTTGAAGAAAAACACCAAGGAGTAGAACACGGGGGTTTTATCTTACTGTGTGAACATTGAAGCTAATGTCATGCATTCTAATGGAATCAATGACTTTGATTGCATGAGCTACCAAGGACAGAAGAGGGTGGAAGAAATAAGAAACTGGCAACACTCTCAGCCCCCTGAAAGCAGCCCGATTCGGAACCCAAGGATCTGTACTTGCTTTTACTTGTTTGCAAGGGGGCGGAGGCATGTCAGTGGTCACTTTGAGCCTCTTTGATTTTCTCTCTTATTTCTGCCCAGCCAGCATTTTCAAGTTACTCCATGTCCTAGGAGTTCCAGAATTATTCCTCTTGACAATCCCATAGGACCTGGAACTGAGTACATGTCCCCTGAGACGTCTCAAAATACCGACTGAGGAAATGTTCGGATGCGATGTCCGGGCAGCACATGTGCATTGTGAATATTCAACTATTCTCGCTTCAGGAAACAGCAGCTGTTCAGATGAGTAGGTGATTTGGGGCCGTTTCACACACGGAGCTGATGCAGAGGTGACGGCTCTTATCCCGGGCAGTCCCGGTCCCTGCACCACTGCCCTGAAGGGCAAGCCTTGCTGCTGCCTTAGTGCAAGCTTCACCTCTGCAGATAAGATGTATTATCTGATGTCAAGCCCTGACAATACAAGCCAACTACTTCCGCTGGAAGTCACCAGAAGAAGCCGTCATCTGTGACCACGCGAGAGGAAGAACTGGCCGAAGTGGATATATTGAATAGATAATCTCCTAAATAGCTTTCAAGGGTGATTTTTGACGATGATGGGTTTTTTTTTAACTAATTAATTTTGAAATTCCAGTGTAATTAGCATACAGTGTTATGCTGATTTCAGGGGTACAATATAGTGATTCAGTAATTCTATGCATTAGTCAGTGCTCATCAGGATAAGTGTACTTTTTAATCCCCATCACCTATTTCACCCCTGCCCCCAGCTGCTTCCCCCTCGGGAGACCATCAGTTGTCTATAATGAAGAGTCTGTTTCTTGGTTTGTCTCTTTTCTTTGTTCGTTTGTTTTTTCAATTCCACATAATGAGTGAAATCATACGGTATTTGTGATTCTCTGACTTGCTTCACTTAGCATAATACTCTCTACATCCATTCACATTGTTGGAAATGGCAACATTTCATTCTTTTTATGGCTGTTGTATTCCATTGTATCTGTCTATATCTCTAGACTATCGTGATTTTTCTTTTTTTTTTTTTTTTTTACCTTACCTGGTGAGTTTTGAACCTAACCTTCAGGTAAGAATCAACTTTACTATTTTACCATTTGTCTTAAAAACTCACTGTTTTATTCAGAAACTACTTACTGTCAGTGATGTGCTGGGTACCAATACAAAAATCTGTACAAAAATCTGGCTGCCATGGACACAGTTAAACTGTTGTAGGTTCCAAGTGTTTGTTGCATGCTGAAAGCGTTTTTCTTTGCACAGGCTTACTCGTATCCATAAAAATTAGACCATGACAGAGTTGCCTTAGAGCCTCAGTGACCCACTTAGAATGTGGTAAAGAGAGATCTTGAACCTCTCTACAAAATTGTATTAATCTACTGAATTGTTCTCATTTTTCACAATGAAAACTTTTAAGTACAGGTGGATTAGGTGGCTTGTCGGATGTTGGGTGAGATATATTATAGTTGTAGTCAAAGACTAAAATGAATGATAAACATCAAAATTCAGGCTAGTGGATGCCTCTAAGGAGAAAGAGAGTTTTATGATTAATAAAAAGTATAGAAGGCAGTTCAACTGTACAGATAATATTTTATTTCTTAAGCAGCATTTTAGATTCATGAGTATTCACTGGTTTATTTCTTTATACCTTTTATGTGTCATAAATATTGCACAAAAATTTTCAAAGATGAACCCAGAAGAGGGGGGAAAAAAGATAATGATGTCTCTGGGAATGCACATCAGGGTTTTAAAATCGCTAAAATATTTAAGGTCTCTTTTCCTATAAATATGGATGTAAGAAATAGTTCAGATTCAGGACTCCCCCATTTCCAGTGTGATGATTTTGTGAGTGACATTTTTAAAACCATTTCACTTATTCCTAGTTTAAAATCTTTATCCGATGTTTATGGTCCAAAAAAAAATGCATTTTTCAAATCATTCCATGCACTAAGCCCTGAATCTTCTACCTAAAGCATTACAACTGGTTTCACTGGGGACGATGGAAAATCACAGGAGGAAAGTCACAGGCACAGGGGGATGATGAAGAATTTTCAGGCTGAAGACACACTGGGATTGGCAGGGAATATGGGCTTGGAGTGGCCCCTGCTGACTTAGCATCTGGTTTGACCTGATGGCCATTGCCCTTGGACATGAGCTTAGAGAGACCCTCAACTGGGGTATGTTTTTCTAACAGGGAAACTGGCCCGGGACTAGTAGAACTACAATTTGAAGTCAAAATTGTCTTTACTAATTCATTCATTCATTCATATTCTCTCTCTCTCTCTCTCTCTCTCTCTCTCTCTCTCTCTCGCTTTTTTTTTTTTTTTTTTAATATTTTAACTGCAGTGAAGGGAGCAATCTGACCCCAGCACATCATTACCCAGACTTCAGATTTAAGACCTATGCTCCACTGGCATTCCGATATTTCAGAGAACTTTTTGGTATCAAGCCTGATGATTACTTGGTAAGAACCTGTCGTTTTCCTTCCTTCTTCAGAAACGTGTGATCTAAACATTTGTCTCGTAGCAACAGCGACAAGTCGTGTGTGTCTCTTATTTTAAAATGCTCTGGAGCCTCGTAAAAGGTCCAAGTTTTATAATGATGATAAATTTAGCTTCAGGCAACATGATTTGACTCTGCAGCCCTTACTGATAACTACAGAATCTGCTATGGTAATTGATATTTAAATAACTGTGGTGTTGGTTTCTACGTCAGATCATTATTCTAACAGATATAATTAGTTATAAATACTCCTGTGAATTTTGCTGATTGCATTCTACTTGAAAGCCTTCCTGTTTTAATTGCCTTATTTATTCCATTCATCTCAAACCTGCCTTGGCCTGCAACCGTATTCACCTTGACCTACAATTTGAACAGGATTTTAAAGGTGCTGGATAGGCTTGTTCTCAACATCTTTTGATGCAAGCTCTTTTTAAATGTGTTTTTATTTGGTGCAAGGGCATATTTTATCCTTAGAATTGTCGTTTCTGTCCATCATCTTTCTGGCACGCAGCAGGTGTAACACAACAGCTTTTTTGTGAGGTAGTCTGATCTGACCTCCTGCTCGAGGAACCCGGAACTTCCTTTTTGTTTCAAGAGAAAAATGGTTTATTTCATAATTTGATCACTGTTAACACCCTGGGGCTCTTCACAATCCGTTTTCAAGAAGCTGTAGGAAGGATGCCATCAAATATTTATTGTTCGTCCTTTCCTGAATGATCTTAATAAGACTTGAGCCAGATCCTGAATAAAGCTTTGCACGGGAAGTATAGCAACATTTATCACTAGGAACAGAGACTATCGAAAGTGCATTGTATAATTTGGCTGAGATGCACATAATAAAATTCAAAGCTCATTCTCTTCTGCGCGGATGAAAACCTGAGCGTGACCCTCTTCTTTTTTTTTTTTTTTTTTTCAGCTTTTATTGTAACTCCAGTTAACGTGCTGTGTTACATTAGTTTCAGGTGTATAATATGGTGATTCACCACTTGCATACATCACCTGCGGCCAGCACAGCAGGTGCACTCCTTAATCCCCATCACCTGCTTCCCCCACCCCCACCTCCACCCCTCTCCCCTCAGGTATGACTCTCTTCTTTAGTTGAGCCCTAAGAAACTCATATGACTTCTGCTCAGTGAGATGATGCTGGCTCCTCAAGGCACGTTACCAAGACTTCACAGGGCAGTGAGAACTGAGTAAAAGTCCCTGGGCAGTCCTGCTCCCCTTAAATGTGTCCATCCAGGTAGCTTTCTGCCTCGCCACGCCCCTTGAGCTGTGATGTCAGGTGTCTCTACCCAGCCTGCCCTCCCCAGCTACTCCAGTGCACGAACCCATGCGTGGGGGTGGGGGGGGTGGGTATGGGGGGTGTGGATAGGTACTAGAGAAGATTCTTTGGTTTCTGACCATTCTCTCATTACTGAGTGTCACTGTCATTCAGGAAACATGTTGATGGAACTCAGTGGGGTCTTGATGCTGTTTTATTGAAAATGAGATTGTGCTCTCATCTGCCACACATTAGAAATCAGTTGGGTTCTCCTTCTGAATTTCCTTGAGCTTCTGCTAACCGTGGAGATGGCATTTGCTTGCATTTCATAGCACAGATCCCGTCATTGTGATGAGATGGCCAACTGCCTCCCCTTCACCTGTAGGTCTGTCTTTGGCCCTCCTGGGGCCACTGAGCTACAGGCTGGGAAGGCAATTTTCGCGCTCATTCTGTCCGGCAAAAGGGCTTTCTTGGGGGAAGGCCTTTTTCTGATCAACGGGGCCACGGCTTACAGAGTTTCCTAGTGAGCCTTTAAGCTGGCAAAGTTACTTTCATCACGGGGTTCGAGTGTGTACAGAGGAGCCCAGGAGACTAAGCTGATGGCTTTGCAGAGCAGAAGTCTTCCTTCATGGAGCTGGCAAAAGGTAGATTAATCGATCATCGGATACTTCGAACGCTTATGCAACAAAAATACTTTGCCACCGATTATAGGGAAATTTGAAAGTTAGAAGCCATGACCCTCAGGGAACTTAGAATCCAACCGGCAAGATGACTTTATGTGGGCGAAACATCAGTTCTACCAGACAGCAAATAAAAAGACTAGAGGGAAATAGCAAACAGTCCAGGATTTCAGAGGAGGGAGGGGGTCGGTCTCTCTCTGTCGCATAGAGGATTAGGAGGGCGTGAAATGGTTTAGCTCTAGTGACTTAGAAATTGGAAGGGATTTGAGTCGGAGGGAAAGAAGGGAAGTTGACTGCACATTTGATGATGTTGAGCAGTAATGTTTTTGGTGGGATGATGGTATTGGGGGTTGAGTTTCAAAAGAGGAGTCTTTGTCTTTTAGAGATGCATGCCAGAGTCTCTCTGGAGGAAATGAGTTGATGTCTGGGATTCGCTTCGAGAGACTATGAGGGAAGCAGGCAGAGGAGTGATGGGGGTATAGTGGAAACAAGATTGGCCATGAGTTGATAATTGCAGAAGCTAGAAGAGAAGTATATGGATATTAATTACACAATTCTCTTTGCTTTTATGCAGGTTTGAAATTTTCCGTAATGAGAAGTTGGGGGGAGGGGCAGGGAGAAAAAGATAGGAACAGGCAGGTAAGAATGCTTTTCTTCGATTCCATTTTTCCACCTCCCGTATGAACACAGTCCAGTAAATGGACCCATCTCTGGGACCTACGAGAAACAGAGGGCACTGGCCCTCTAGCTAAACATGGCTACCTGGTCCCCAATGGTTATGGCCATCTACCTGCCCCGCACTGAGACACCCCCCGGGGACACCCCCAGCCCAGAATTAGAAGCTTACCTCCAAACCACTTAATCTGAAAATCCCAGCCAGTGATCTCAAGTGTGGTAGAGGAGGAAGGGGTTTTTCACCTGACATGACAGGCTTTCCAGAATTAGATACAACCATCAGACTTTTTAGTCCAACCGTTCATTATAGATGAACAGTCTAAAGCTGGGGTCGGTGAAGGAGGCGCCCAAGGTTTTCCACGTTGGTAGGCACAGACCCGAGACCAGACCTGGGATCCCCCAGCCCTCCCCCGGGCTCTTTCCCATTCCCCAGCTGCCTCTCAGCCCACTGAGTCTCAGACCTCTCATTAAATGTGTTCACAGCGTAAGACTCCCTCGACCATGAAACCGTCAGCTGTGATTATCCATTCTGAAGCACCTCCCCAACGGGGTCAGACACCCTTAACGAAGCATTTTTTTGGAAGAGTTAAGCCCAAATAAAACACAGGAAAATCAAATAAGACCTCCCTTAAAAAAAAAAAAAAAAAAAAGTGTGGGGAAAAAAAAAAGGATACCGTGCAAATGCCAAAGTACATCCTGGCGTCTGTCAAACTGGGGCTAGTTGAACCCAAATTTGTGAAGATAGACTGATCTAAAAGGGGAGAGAAGGTAACATGATAGAGTGATCGGTGACTCTCCAGCCGGGCCTGATGCTGATCCCCCTGATATGTGTGCATTTCCACTTAGTGCTGTGGTCTTGTATCTGGACTTTCGCCTGAATTACTCTGTTTACATTCTCAGTACCATTAACATCCGCCATCTGCATACCGATTACAAGTTTCATGTTGGAACATGCATAATTTGGATTGTGAGACCGCACACTGAAGGTGCTTGTGCATACACAGCCCAGCAGCCTGGCTGTGCCTCCTTCCTTCCTTGTTCCAAAATAAACGCCTCTCGAGGGAAGGCCAAGGTCCCCGGAGCATTTTTTTCCCATCTCTGCTTGGGCAGCAAGCCTTCGGTTTGATTTCCTTCTCCCCCAGGTGCCGGAGTGGCCCAAAATCCAGGGTGATTTGTATGACGTCTTTCCAGACTCACCGGCACCGATAAGAGCAGGGTGAATATTTAACACTATCAAGGGAAAGAAATGGCAGGAAAACTTATCTCCACCCCACCGTGCAAGTTTACATTGTTACTTTGCCTTGGCGGGGGGGCGGCAGGGCATTAGGGGGTGGGGGGGCAGCTGGATTGCACTTTGTAGTCTTTTCCAGCGGGAATAGTCAGGAGGCCCTACAGGAAATAGAAGGGAGACAATGAATGCATCGGAACAGCTTGCACAGAAGAGAGAGCCTGAAAGGAGGTACATAAAACGCAGGGTACACGTGGGGCCTTGTTGATCAAGGCTAATTAAAATGTTCCCGTCTCTCCTCTTTATTTGCTCTTAAATGGCAACATTTCAGAGCAGGTTGCTTAGCGCGGAGCGTGGTAACCAAGAGATAGGGTGAGGTATCACGGGATTATACACGAGGACGGTAATATTCCTGATTGATATCAAAATGCCAGTTTCTTGCACACCACTGCACTGCTGGTAGTGACCCCCAGCGAGTTATTAAGAAATGCCAAAGCGATTTATTTTTCCCTGCATATCAGTGTATAAATTACCTATTAAAGGAGGATTTGACAAGTAACCAATGAAGTATTTTCCCTATAATGTCACTGCTTCTAGAAGAATTTGAGGCTTTAATTAGAAGCAGATGATTAGGTCTGAATCCAGCTTTCTCTCGACCGCTCTTCCTGAATCACCCCCTAATTTCTCTATTTGCAGCCTCTAATTTCTGCATTCTGTGTTGTTATTCGACTTCCGCAACATTAACTCCTGTCTGTAGGAAGGCTCTGTGCGGGGAATTCAGAGCCCGTAAAACAAAGAATCAGAATTCCTAAAGAGAGTCTGGGGGTCTGCCTTCGCTCTTTAGAAGAGCTTGGGGTCCACACCTTTATTTTCCAATGTCTCAAATCTATGATTTTACGGGAGACCCATTTTTCTTCTTGACTCACTGTGTCCCAGCGGATCTTCGGGTAGCCTCCTGGTTGCTGGGGCTCAGCCGAAACCCTTAGTACACCAGTTTTCCTCACCTAGAAGGTGTGGACTCACTCGCCTGTGTGTGGTCATGTGATAAGACATAGCCCAGCATTAAATCCTTAGCGACACCTGAGTGGCTCAACCGGTTAAGCCTCAGACTTTGGCTCACGTCACGATCGCACGGTCCGTGAGTTCGAGCCCCACGTCGGGCTCTGTGCTGACAGCTCGGAGCCTGGAGCCTGCTTCGGCTTCTGTGCCTCCCTCTCTCTCCCAAAAATAAACAAACATTAAAAAAAAGAAAAAGAAAGAAAGAAAGAAATAGGAACAGCAGTAGGTACGTGGTCACTCTTTGCCAGGGTTTTGGAAAGCATCCCCTTTGAAAACCTTCAGCTGCTTTCTTGTAGACGTTAGTGTCTTTGTTTCGGAGATGAGGTTCCTTGGACTCCGAGATGCCAAGGTACTTCCTCCAGGTCGCTGAGGTGGCCGCTGGCAGAGCCGTGATGTGAAAAAAGGTGATTCCAAGTCCCACGCCCTTCACACTCAACCAGCTCTCCAGGTGGATCCTGCACCCACGGCAGGAAGGCACCCTCTGCTTCCGCTGGGCTTTTACGGCATCCTTTGTGCAGTCTTATTTTTCCTCGTCTCTGCATCACTCGTAATGACCGAGGCATTCTAATGCTGCTCAGCAAGAAAGCCTCAGGAAGCAAGCCCGGGGCCGCCTGGGCGGCTCAGTCTGCTACCCATCCGACTCTTGATTTCGGTTCACGTCACGATCTCACGGTTAAGAGATCGAGCCCCTCGTCAGGGACTCTGTGCCGACAACACACAACCTGCTTGGGATATGTTCTGTCTCTCTGTCTCTCTCTCTTCCTACCCCCGCCTTGCGTGTGCTCTTTCTCTCTCTCTCAAAATAAATAAATCCACATGAAAAAGAAAAAGCAAGCCTGGAGGAAAGAAGGAGAAGATAGAAGGCAGCACGCAGTTACTTCTTTCTTTTCTTGGAAAATTGTGTTTCCCTCATCCACGTGCTGCCGAAGCAAGAGAATTTAAAGTCACCAGTTAGAACTGCCTTTTAAGTGTTTTTTCTCCCGGTTTCTCCCTCCCCTCTCCTTGTCCCCCACTCCCCCACCTCCTACTCCCTCCTCTCAGCCTTTTCTGTGATGGACACTTAAATATCCAGAAGCCCAAGGTAGAAAGCTTTGGGCAATGTTGCCAACGTTTGCACCCTTAGGGTGTGACTGTTTAAACCCCCGCCTTTGCCCCTCACCAGGACTGGTCTCATCTCACACGCTGGGTCTTGACCTTTTTCTCTACACTCAGTGTTTCTCTAAGTCAGTAATGGGGATCCTCAGTTCATGAACACTGAGCTCCGTAACCAGACATTGACTTCTCTTTTGGGTTTGTTTTGACGTTTTTGGTGAGATCGACAGCCCTTCACCTTAATTGGTGAAATTCAGCCCTTCGTCCAGCAAAAATTCGTGTCGTGCCTGCTGTGTGCCAGGCACCGATCCTGCCCTGTGTCACCGCGTAAGGTATGAGTAGCCGGTGCCCTTGTGGAGTTCTGCAGGCTGGTGGGGACTCGGGATCCTGAACAGGCACGTGAGGGATTTTGTGGTCACTTCCACGATGAGAACCAGAGATGCAGTGCCAGGAAGCAGACACGCTGTAGACGCACAGGAGCGGGAAGAGGGCTCCAGAATAAGTGCTCTCCAGTCCCACACACGTCCCTGCACGCGACGTCCCACAGCCGCTCCCTTGCTGTGCACCCTGCGTGTTCCTTTTGTCCACCTGCAGTGGCTTCTTAGCACAGTGGACAGAGCGGTCGGTCCTCTGCTCCAGACTTTCCAACGGCTTTCAGCTCCCTTAGAGCAAAGTTCCAAGTCCTTGCAGTGACCCGTGCCGCCCTGTGCGGTCTGGCCCACCTGCCCTCTGGCCGCTTTGCTTGCAGCCCTCCCTGTTCACTCTGCTCCGGCCACTGGCCCCCTGGCTGTGCCTTGAGGTCCCCAGATCTCAAGACCTTTGCATTTGGAGCTCCCCTCTCCCTGACACGCCCTTCCCCCAGACAGCCGCAGGCCTCTGCTCAAGTCCCCACCCCCTCCCCCCCACAGTGAGGCTTTAGTGACCCAGCCTTCTTGAAGTTTATCGCAGCCCAGTCCTCAGTCACGGCTGGGACTCTGCCCCCTTTCCGTGCCTCATCTTTCTCCACAGCACTTAACTGCGTTCTGATGTATAATTGATTTACTTGGTTACCGTCTGTTTTCTCCTCCTGGGCTCTAAGCTTCATGAGTGCTTGAGATGTAACAGATGCTCAGCAGAAGTTTTCTCAGTGTTAAATGAATACATGAATGAGTAATAGTCAGCCCGGTGAAGGTAGAATGGAAGTTGTTTGGGATAAAGGAAAATGCAGAATCCTCGTAGTTGAGTGTCACTGGCACATTTGAGAATATGGGAAGCATCTCTTCGTGGCTAAAGCTAGATTTTAAGGAGGGAAGTGATGAAAGAGAAGGTTGGAAGGACAGGTGGGGCCGTGCATGGCCTTGAAAGCTCTGTTAAGGGATTTGGGTGTTCTCATCTATCCAGACGTCGGAAACCATCAAGATATGATGGCATGGAAGGACTTGATCAGACTGGCATCTTAGAAAGATCTCTGGTTTCCTGGTGGAAAATGCAGGAGAGAAATGGAGAGTGGATAGTTGAGGCAAGGTGGAGTCTCCCATAGCAATCAAGACATGATGTAAAACCACTGAATTGAGGGTATGAGCAAAAGAGATGGCACGAAGCAGGCAGATACCATCGCTAGTCTGGGTACAAAAGATGAGGAAATGGGGGGCATTGAGGTTGATGCCCAAGTTTCTGGTTTGGGAACAGAATAAATAATGTTTCCGATCCTTGAATTAGGGAAAAGAAAGAGGTTGAAGGGATGCACATGATGTAGAGTTGCCATGTATAGTTGTTTAGGGTGTGCACTGCCCAAGAATACCTGGCTAAGCTGAAGAAGTAGAGGCTGGAATCCAGCCTTTCTTTTACTTATCAGCCTTGTATATGACCCAGAGCTCCATCTTCCAGAAGAAAAGCACCTCTTTCTAGTTACTACAGAGGCATCATAGGGGCTGACCATAGCCCTGAGATGAATTTGACTTTGAACTTGTTACAAGTGAAGTGCTTATGGTGTAACCAAATAGAAATATCTACTGAAAAAGTTAGGCATACGGGGGCGCCTGGGTGACTCCGTCGGTTAAGCGCCGACTTCAGCTCAGGTCACGATCTCGCGGTTCGTGAGTTCAAGCCCCGCGTCGGGCTCTGCGCTGACAGCTCAGAGCCTGGAGCCTGCTTCGGATTCTGTGTCTCCCTCTCTCGCTGCTCCTTCCCCACTCCTGCTCTGTCTCTGCCTCTCAAAAATAAATAAACATTAAAAATGTTTTAAAAAGTTAGGCGTACAGGTCTGGAGCATTATAGAGATCTGGGCTGGAGCTACAGGTGTTGAAACCATGCGTGGATGACATCTTTTGGGAAAGCAAATAGAATGGGTGTTAGTGTTCAAGTGACAAATACACAGTATAAGTTGTACTTTCGGTCGTTATTTTATGGGCACTTGGTGAAAACAAAACACCTTAGACAACAGTACTGTTGACGTTCGTTCGTTGGAAAGACCTGATGATTCATGATTCTGTCATATGACACTGGAGGTGAGAAGGTGTTTCTGTTTGTCATAGAATCATTAAGATAAATGGATGAATTAAATTTTTAGAAATCCCAGAGAGCCCTCTTAGTGTACATGGAACCTCCTTTGGAAGCTCATGGAAGAGAACTTTCTGTTTCAGAATGGCCAAGATCGTAATCCTACGATTTTCCTCCTTGGAAGCATCATGTATGCTAAATGTATTTTTAATCATTTATTTATCTACTCTTGTAGTATTCCATCTGTAGTGAACCTCTAATAGAGCTGTCCAACCCCGGAGCCAGTGGATCCTTGTTTTTTGTGACCAGCGATGATGAATTTATCATCAAAACCGTTCAGCATAAAGAAGCTGAGTTCCTTCAGAAGCTACTGCCAGGCTATTACATGGTAAGTAACCGTCCCATCAGTAAACTCCTACTTGAGATTTCATTATTTTCCACCACAGTTTCCCCCCCCCGCCCCCTGCCATGCTTTTAAAAAAAATTATTTAGTTTTCTTTATCTTTGATTTATTTTTTAAGACTTTTTGTTTATTTGGAGAGAGACAGAGACAGGCGTGAGCGGAGGAGGGGCAGAGAGAGATTGGGAGAGAGAGAATCCCAAGCGGGCTCCGCACTGCCAGCAGAGAGCCCAACACGGGCGGGGCTCCGTCTCACAAAACCATGAGATCATGACCTGAGCCGAAAGCAAGAGTTGGACGCTTGATCAGCCAAGCCACACAGGCGCCTCTTTTCCTATGCCTTTTTACAGTGACCCTGTGCCACGTTTCTTTCCCTTTGGTGAGCTTTGGGGTGTGTTTGGATTATACTGTGACGGTTATTGGATAGATTTTACAAGGTAAAGGACCCTTGTTGTAGAGCAGAGTTGACCCACACAGTCCTGGGTTCAGATCCCAGCTCAGCCATCACCTAACTGTGTGACCACGAGTAAGTGACTTAACGTCGGAGCTGTAGTCTCCTTAGTCTGTGAAAGCTGGGAAATGCGTGTCTTTGACAAGTGTTGTGATGGAGGAAGGGTACAGGATGCGGGATAGAGGAAGCATTGCATCACAAGACTCTTGGCGTCCAGTACGCAGTAGGAATATGAGTGGTTAGCGTTCATCGAGCGCTAAGCTGTGTGTGAAACACAGCTGTAAAAATACTACTTAAGGGGCGCCTGGGTGGTTCAGTTGGTTAAGCATCCGACTTCAGCTCAGGTCATGATCTCATCGTCTGTGAGTTCGAGCCCCGCATCAGGCTCTGTGCTGACAACTCAGAGCCCGGAGCCTGCTTCAGATTCTGTGTCTCCCTCTCTCTCTGCCCCTTCCCCGCTCATGTTCTGTCTCTCTCTGTCTCAAAAATAAATAAAAACATTAAAAAAAAATACTACTTAATTTCAGAATCTGCTGGAGACATTAAATGTTGTAAATTATACACATAAATATAGGGGTCAAAAATCTAAATAAAAATCTTAGTGGAGAGCAGGCACAGATTTTAAAAGGTTTGTTTGCTCCTGGGGCACCTGGGTGGCTCAGTTGGTTAAGTGTCTGACTTCGACTTAGGTCTTAATCTCACGGTTTGTGAGTTCAAGCCCCGCGTCGGCCTCTGTCCTGACAGCTCAGAGCCTGGAGCCTGCTTTGGATTCTGTGTCTCCCTCTCTCTCTGCCCTTCCCTCTCTCCCTCCCTGCCTGCCTCTCTCTCTCTGTCTCTCTCTCCCTCTCTCTCAAAAATAAGTAACATTAAAAAACCTTTTAAAGGTTTAATCCTAAACAAAATGGAAATTGTTTTAGAGCATATGGTCTATGTACTTTGTATTAGAGAAAACAGAAGATCCAGAAAAGCCAGAAAAATGCAGCCAATTTTAATTCTTTTTCCAGAGATACATATTACTAACATTTGGTGTATGTCCTTCCTGATGTATTCTATTCATACACACATTTTTAAATAATATAAAATTGGGATCAAACTGACATTGCACTTTACTCACCTGCTAAGTGAATAAGTCTTAAACTTCTTTAGTTCTAAGCTTAGATAGAACTGCATTGTCCAATATGGTAGTCCTTAGCCAGATGCAGCTTTTAATTTGAAATCAATTAAAGTTAAATGAAATTGTAACCTTTAGTCAAACAAGTGGTTTATCTGAATCTTACTTGTAAGCTAACATAACAAATAATATAATTTACCCAGTTAACAAGAAAAAATGTGAACATCACGTGATGATCCAAATAAATGTTGGGTAGAAATGAAGGCGTTCAGAATTCAGCATCTCTTCCTAATTAAAATTCTTTCAACTGGGAGTGAAGTTTTTTAACATAAATAAGTGAACACACGTACGATGCACTCATCAGTCTCCAAGAGTTCACTTAATACCTCATGGAGAAGAACAAGGGCCCTTTCGTTGGAAATAAAGATAAAGGTGTCCTCCTATAGAGGTCCTGTCTGGTGTATTTGTGAGAATTTCTAGCAATAACTTTTGAGCACAAAAAGAAATAGAAGAAAAGTATAAACACCGTTCTCTGTAAACAAAACAGTTAAAAAGGAGCAAAACTTGGGGCACCTAGGTGACTCAGTCGGTTGAGCGTCTGACTTCGGCTCAGGTCATGATCTCACAGCTTGTGAGTTCAAGCCCCACATCAGGCTCTGTGCTGAAAGCTCAGAGCCTGGAGCCTGCTCTGGATTCTGTGTCTCCCTCTCTCTCTGCCCCCCGCCTTGTGCTCTGTCTCTCTCTGTCTCTCAAAAATAAATAAACATTAAAAAAAAAAGGAGCAAAACTTCAAGAAAATTAGCAGTTTCTAGAGATGATGAGAGTCCAGATTTGCAGGATATAAGATAGGTCTACACACGCCATTGTGTTCCATTATGCAGATCATACAGAGTAGGAGAATAGAAGGAAAAAAAAGGAGATCCTGTGTATGACAACAGGAACTTGTAGTGAACATGATTAGAAGAATAAAGATCCAAATAAATGAAAACATACTATAATTCTGATAAGGAAATCAAGTTATAGTAAGAACTATAATGTGTAAACAATAACCCCAAAAGAATTTTCTTAAGTTTGTTTATCTACTTAGAGAGTGAGCATGAGCAGGGGAGGGGCAGAGAGAGAGGGAGAGAGGGAGAGAGGGAGAGAGGGAGAGAGGGGGAGAGGGAGAGAGGGGGAGAGGGAGAGAGGGGGAGAGAGAGAGCCTCAAGTAGGCTCCACGCTGTCAGCACAGAGCCCAACTTTGGGCTCGAGCTCCCGAACTATGAGATCATGACCTGAACCGAGATCAACAGTCTGACGCTTAACTGCCTGAGCCACCCAGGTGCCTCCCCCAAAAGAATTTTTGTAATAAGAACTCTAAAATGCTTGCATCTGTAAAAACAAATATATAAGATCAATATGAAAGAAACTATAAATTGTTATTCAAAGACATACAAAGTTCTGAAATAATGAGACACGCGTTGTTCCTGAACTCAGTATTGTAAAGATTTCAGTTCTCCCTCATCAGTTTAGAAATCCAATCTAATTGCAATCGTGAAGGCTTCTTTGAGAAAACACCAAGTGTCAGCTGACCCCGGTGCTGCCGATGAGCCTGGGGGGTCTGGGGGCCCTGGAATGGGAGACCACGGTGGCTTCTGTGGGGGTCGAGGACAAGGAGTGGATCCCGGTCACCAAGCTGGGCCACCTGGTCAAGGACATGAAGATCTGGAGAAGATCTGTCTCTTCTCCCTGCCCATCAAGGAATCTGAGATCATTGACTTTTTCCTGGGGGTGTCCCTCAAGGAGGAGCTTTTGAAGAATATGCTGCTGCAAAAGCAAACCCGTGCTGGCCAGCAGACCAGGTTCTAGGCATTTGTGGCCATCGGAGAGGACAATGGACACGTCGGTCGGGTGTTAAGTGCTCCAGGGAGGTAGCCAGTGCCGACCGTGAGGCCGTGATCCCTGCCAAACTTGCCAGGGACCTGTGTGGTGAGGTGACTCCGGGGACAAGATCGTCAAGCCCCACACTGTCCCGTGCGGGGTGACCGGACGCTGTGGCTCTGTGCTGATGCGCTTCATCCTCGACCCCAGGGGCACTGGCACTGTCTCCGTCCCTGAGCCCAAGAAGATACGGACGATGACAGTACTGACGACTGCTACACGCCAGCCAGGGTCTGCCCTGCCACCCGGGCAACTTCACCAAGGCCACTTTTGATTCCCAAGACCTACACCTGTCTCTTCCCCACCTCTGGAAAGAGTCTGTTCATCAAGTCTCCCTATCAGGAATTCACTGGCCATCTTGGGAAGCCCACACCAGAGTCTCCGTGCAGAAGACCCAGGCTCCACTTGTGTTCACCACATAGTTTTATACAAGGAAAACAAAGTGAACTAAGTCTGTGTTGAAAAAAAAAAAATGCCAGTGGGATTTTTCCCTGAACTGATTCATTTGAAAACGAAAGCAAAACAAACAAAAGAAAGTGGAAACAAATACCGTTTTAAGAGCATTTAAAAAAATAAACGGTGGAAGGGGAAGGTTGTAAGAACAGACAAAATAGTTTTGATAAGAATTAAAATGGTGGATCTGCCAGAACATGTACCAAAAAAATCCATAAACCTGCACTAATATTAAAGATGTGGAATTAGTATAGTTCTAGACAAATAGGTCAATCGAGTCAGATAATTCCTATTTTCAGATCTTTCTCACACACACACACACACGAAATAATTCCATATGGAGTAAAAACCAAATGTAAGTGAACAAAACTAGTAAAAATTTGGAAGAAACTAGAAGAAATTATAAGCTTGGGGTATAACATCTATATAACAAATATATAGGAATATATATAAAAGTTGGGAATTGGCGGGGAGGGGGGGCACCTGCATGACTCATTGGTTGAGGGTCCGACTTTGGCTCAGGTCATGATCTCACAGTTCTTGGGTTCAAGCCCCATGTCGGGCTCTGTGCTGACAGCAGCCTGGAGCCTGCTTTGTATTCTGTGTCTCCCTCTCTCTCTGCCCCTCCCTTACTCACACTATGTCTCTGTCTCTCAAAAATAAATAAATGTTTTTAAAAAGATTTTTTTTTTAAAGTTGGGAATTGAAAGAAGGATCAGGGGTAGTAGGGAACCTTTTCGTGACTTAAATGCCCTCCAGCAAACTTCTTAATTTCTCTCCTACTTTTAAAGTGAAACACTAAAAATAGGCATGCATTTCTTAATAGTAGAAAAGATAACATGACTGGAAGAAAACATTTGCCCTGTAGAGAATAGGAAAATGCTAAATATTCAGAATATATTGAGAAACTCCCAACAATAACCCAAAACTACAGAAAAGCAGGCAAAGGATATTAATGCATAATTCTTTTGGAAATGGCCAGAAATAACATTAAAATGTTACATTTCTCTAATAATCCATGGTATTCCCATTTTTGAGAGAACAAGTGTCCGTTTTTTAATGATCTTGCTTACAGAGCCTTTAAAGCTCGATACTTTGTGGCCCTGGTGACGAGTGACAAGAAACAGATGGTCTAACAAAGTGTGGCTGTGAATTGGTCTACCCATTTTGGAAGACACTTTTTCAGGAGCTATTAAAATTTTAAGTGCTCATCTTTTAGACCCAGCAATGAGTTTTCTTTTTAGCTCCTTTAGAGCATAGTCACACATGGCTCTAATCCATTCTTTCCCTGTTTTGAGTTGGGTCTCATTTGGGACACTCTTTTCAGTTCAGCCACTTTTAATACCATGGGTTTAGAATGATCAAGTTACTGTTCCAGTGAACCATCGTAAGAGCCAGATCAGAAATAGCAATATTTTAGTAATGGCCTTTAAAGTTTATTTATTTTTGAGAGAGAGAAACAGAGTGGGAGCAGGGGAGGGACAGAGAGAGAGGAAGACACCGAATCTGAAGCAGGCTCCAGGCTCTGAGCTGTCAGCACAGAGCCCGACGCGGGGCTCGAACTCATGAACCGCGAGATCATGATCTGAGCCGAAGTCAGAGGCTTAACCGACTGAGCCATCCAGGCGCCTCTAGTTATGGCCTTTAATAAAGATAATCACATTCCATTTTTCATTATCATATTGGACGAAAGCACATATTTGATGGAGCATTATTTTATGAAAATTGGAGATTTAAAACATTTTTTTTCCCTTTTTCTCTTTTTAGAATTTGAACCAGAATCCGAGGACTCTTTTGCCAAAATTTTACGGACTGTACTGCATGCAATCGGGGGGCATTAACATCAGGATCGTGGTAATGAACAACGTCTTACCGCGCTCCATGAGAATGCACTTCACATATGACCTGAAAGGCTCCACGTACAAGCGAAGAGCTTCCCGAAAAGAGAGGGAGAAATCCAACCCCACCTTCAAGGACTTGGATTTCCTGCAGGACATGCACGAAGGCTTATATTTTGACACAGAAACTTACAACGCGCTCATGAAAACACTTCAGAGAGACTGCCGGGTAAGGAAATACCATTGCCGGGATTGCCCTGGGAAAGGCTTCTGTGATAATGTCACCTTGGTAAGGAATGTCCAGAACAGACGTGTGGAATCCCTTTGTTAACAATCCCATGTGCCCATCCATGCTTCCTTGATGTTGAAGGAATTGGTGGACGATAAGGGAATTGTCTAAGACTGTCTGTGAATTTTAGTAAAAAGCAAAGTCAGCTTTCTTTGATAAAATTAAACAAGAATTTTTTTTTTTTTTTTTTTTTTTTGCTTTCCATCCTCCCCTGTGGTTAAACCGGAGGGAAAAGGAATTGGATGTAATGCAATGATTAGCAAGAAAAGCCATATACAAATTTTGGCACAGGTAACATTCCAACCGGGGAGAGAAGTTCCCTGGATACTTGGTGTGGGTGCAGTACGCTCGGTGAAATTATTTTGGGCCATCATGAATGAGTCCCAACACTTAGAGCAAAGACCATAATGTGGAAACTTTGCCTGCAGGATTGTCAAAAGGAAGGAGGAATTCATAGTCCCTTAGCCTGCCACTCTTAGGAACAAAATAACAAGACCCAAAACCTGGGAGAGGTTTTTCCCGATAGGGTGAATTTACAGAAAGTAGGTAAAGGTTCCCTTGGAGAAAACAATGGAAGTGGAACTGGGATGGCTTCTGAAGAAGGATGATCATCTGATGAACATGTTCTCAGAAAGAGCGTTTTGTGCCCCAGGTGAACCTGGGAATACCGTCTAGCTCCAAGCTAAGTTGGGCATAGCAGAGGTGGCCAGGGCTTTCTCTAGGAGTGGATAGGCTTCTGGGACGTATGAGCTGTGTCTTTCAGACTGTGGCTTTCCGGACCTTGTGTGGCCCTGGACAGACGACCCACGTTGGTGCACCGGGGAGGGGGCGAATCCTTGCTGAGAAACACAGTCCTACTATTTATGGGTCGTTTCTTTCTACCTGTTAGGATGTGAATGACGATGCGCAAAGGTATGTCATTGAGTGGGTTGTTTCATTGACAGCGAAGTTACTCCGCAGCGCCTGTTCTTAATGCCCAGTGCGCCAGACCAGCCTAGGATTTTTTGATGTACGTTTCCTTTCATTTTCTCAACATCCGTTTGAAGTTTGTCACCATTCTCCTTCCCATTTTAACTGGTGAATCATCAGGCTCTTAAAGAGGGCAAGCAACCTGCCCAGCGTTACTTAGCAAGTCAGGGGCGGCGCCCACACCTCCTTGGGTACAAAGTATGTGCTGTTCACAATTGACGCGTAATGGCTCCCTGTAAGGAGTTTTTGTTTTTCATTATCTTTTCACAAGTCAAGGGAACTAAAGCAAACCAACAACAACAACAACAAAAATGTCCAGCTGAGCTATTCAGCTATCTGGGTGGATATGAATGATTCATGTTTTTCTTTAAAAAAGAAAAACGAACACACACACACACACACACACACACACACACACACACGTTTGAGTAGAAACCTTTTCCTGTGCTTTCTCTGCCCTCACAGGATGTGGGTGAAAAGTGACTCTCCGTTCCCTAGAGTTTAGTACAAGCCTCTCCAATTTTAGATTTTCTTTCTCTTTGTGTGCCTGTGTGCTTCTTGCCTCTTTAATATGGAAAGCCATTTTTTTCTGTGTCTTCTAAAACCACAGGTTCCTATGCCAAAAAAAAAAAAAAAAAGGCAGGGGGGTAGGGAGTCAAATGTAAAAGAGCCGTTGCACGAGACTTGCTGTTTATTAGTGTTTCTTGAGCCCAGTACTGACAGGACGAAGTCAAACATGTCTCTTCATCAGGAATGAGACCCTGGAGATTGGCTTCTTTATTTTTTATTTTTGGAAGATTTGTTGTCTTAAGGAAGGTCAGTGAAGAGGTCCTGAAGCCAGCTCCCTCTCATCCACCCCCTTGGGTCTTGACCCTGACTCAGACTGTGGAACTTTTTTAAACAATACACAACACTCGTCTCCAGAAAGGCTTTGCTCAGGCTGGTGTGGGAGCCTTTAAATGCCTCGCTGTGAGGGAACCCGAGTCCCTTCCATGATCTCCCTTGACCATGACCACGACCTTTGTGATCTGGAGTCAGCCCCTGGCTCCCCGAGCAGAGCTGCCTTGGGGAGCTCAGGCACATTTCCAGAATGGTGGGTCTCAAGGTGTAGCAGTCACAGGCCGCTTGGCAAAACGGACGAAAGCTGTGAACCGTCTCCCCAGAAGAATGCCCATCCGCTCCCCAGTTCCTGCGACCCCTGGAGCCCATCACAACCCACCCGCCTCCCCGAAGGCTGAGTCCCCGTGCCAGAGCCAGGCACGATCCTCTCCCTCTCTCTGTGTCGTCAGGTCCTCCTCAGAAGGGCCAGCCCTTCCCAGGCAGACACGAGAAGCCTCCTGACCTCATGCTGACCTCTCGCTTCCTGCCCATTCCACTTCTTCCGGTTTTTGGCTTACCCCCTCATCCCCAGGATCCCATTTTCCTTGCGTGAGCACCGGCCAGAAGACACCCGCGTGGTTCGTGGACCCAGCACGGCCTGGGCCTGTTGTGCCCTGCTCCCCACAGTCTCCTTCCCCGATTCCCGGCTTCCCCAGTCTGAGCTCGGGCCCTCGTCGGTAAGCCTGCCCCCCTGGGATGGTCCATCCCTGGCTGGCCCCTCCGCACAGCACCTTAGCCTCGGAGCTCTTCCAGAAAAACCGAATGGACTTCATCTTTCCATACGGTTGAGACAAAGATTCTTCCCAAAAGGGCAGGGGATCCCCATCCTGGGTCCTCCCCAGTCTCCATGTTGCTGTTCCTTACCGGCGGTGTCTGGGGAACATGGACGTGTGAATCATTAGGTCCCCTTTCTGGAAACATTTCCTCTCCCTGGGCCTCACTCTGTGCCTGTTGTGACAGCCCTCGGCACCCGTAAGTGAGCTTGACCCGGGATCCGAGTCGTGATAGTGGAGTACCATCAGGAAACCATAGGTCACTTGCTGTCGAAAACAGGAAGTAGGATTTATTCAAACCGTCCCCATGCGATGTAAGCTGAGAGGCAATTCTTTCTCTGGACTCAGTAAGTCACCATGTCCCGTCCAGTCCGCCTTCTAAGTCTTGGATCTTCCCCCCCCCCCGCCCCCCACCTCTTTCTGCACAGCCGCGGCCTTTATTGAAACCCCGACGGCTCATTGCTGGGAGTTTTGCAGTAGCCTCCTCACTCCTTTTCAAGATCTCTCTCTTCCACCACATCCAAGTGCTGCTGCCACAGTGATCAGAGGACCACCTGCCTGTGCACCAAAGCCCACTCTTCCTAGCTTGGGCCATTACCATCCTTCCTCCTCTGGCCCCGGCCACCTTCTCCGGACGCTTCTCCAGCTCCCTTCTCAGCCTTCTCTCACCTCCATGCAGAGCCCCTTCCTTCCGCAGCCTTTCCCATCTCCTGGACACATTCTGTGAAGGTTCTGGCCTTTTCCTGCGTGCCTCTCTCTGCTGGGCTCTCCCTCCCCGCTTTCCTTCACCTTTCTCCCTCACCTGCCCCCCTCAGGACCGCCGCCCTCACTTGCTCTGAGACCACCATGCTGTGGCTCCCCAAGCACCCCGGATTCACATCTTTTGTGGCATTTAATGCACTGTTTTATTTATTCACATGCAGGTCCGTGCTTGAGAATCAGACCTTCATCTGTCTTTGTATCTCCATTGCCCGGCGCTTAGTAAATGTTTACTGAGATACGTATTTGAACAAAGGAATAAGCACAGTAAACTATGTGATGACAAAGAGACACATTTAGGTTACATCTCCAAGAAAAAGCGGCCTTTGGTGACTTCTGTGTGTCTAGCTGAGTTTTGAGTGCTGCTTGTGGAGGAGGAAATATCCACTTTCACTGATGTGGCTGCCCTGTGGTCACAGAGATTGTAATGTGATAAAGCACATGATCTCCATTTCGAATCCCAGTCAAGGTACTGAGTGTCCCTGTATTAAGCCCTTTGTATAATAAAAGTGTATTTCTCTTTCAATTGTTTTTTCATAGGAACAATATTGGAGAAGTCATTAGACTTTAATACTGGCCCCTGTCTCCTTTAGGTGTATATCTGATCTGCCCAGCTAGACTGCCACTGTCTCAAAGGCCACAGCTCATTCCTTATATTTCTCTGCAGGTGCATTACCTGGCTTATTGTATGCACTCAGTACCTATTACAAGATAATGTAAAAAACTCTTTTGAATCGAAATTTATGTGTTCATTTTGGAAGAATAATTAGGAACTATTTTTATCTTCATTTTTAATTTACTGTAATTATTTCTTCTCCGACATAGCCTCTCTATGAAAAATCTAAAGAGTCCCATATCGTTTAATTAACTTGATAAATTATTACATCCTACAATATTTATCGATAACTCGGGGGAAATGACATTGTTGCCAAGTATATTAGTGAGAACTTGGGTTTATAATCCAAATATTTCTGATTCCTTCAAGTGGGAGCCCTATCAGGCACAGTCTTGGTCATTAATGACCCAAATGACTTAGTTTACATTTATTGTCATTTTTTGTTGAGCGGCAAAGTTATTCATTTTTAAATAGCGTGGCACCAATTTTCTTTTTTCACACAAATGGCTGTCACCATAAATATTAATAGATTTTCAGAATTTAAGGAAGCCAGTCTTAAGAATACTGAGACTTTTTGATGTGCAGAGTGGGATCCATCTAACTATGTGTGGGTCTAAATTTGCAGATCAGGTTCTTCTCAGCTATGGGCACGTTTGCCTGGGTTACCAAGTAGCTTATTTTCTATACTACTTAGTTTCGCATTATGGCTAGTGCTTATCCCTCAGCTGTAATTTTGTTCAGCATTATGATTTTACACTTAGTGTACACAGTTTTTTTTCTTTCTTTTTTATATCGGTCACCTTCCCAGTTATCATTAAAGAGGAAAAAATGCTGGGACACCTGGGTGGCTTGAGTCGGTGGAGCGTCTGACTTCAGCTCAGGTCATGATCTCCCGGTCCATGAGTTCGACCCCCGCGTCAGGCTCTGTGCCGACAGCTCAGAGCCTGGAGCCTGCTTCAGACTCGGTGTCTCCCTCTTCAGACTCGGTGTCTCCCTCTGTTTCTGCCTCTCCCCTGCTCATATTCTGTGTCTGTCTCTCAAAAGTAAATAAACATTCAAAAATTTTTTCAGTAAAAAATTTTGTTTCAAATAAAAAAGGAAAAAATGCTTATTCCTCATATATATAAGAAGAACTATGTAAGAAGGAATATATATATATATATACATATACATGTACGTATATGTGTGTATATATATATATACACACACACACACACATATATATATATGGTCTTATATAAAGACCTTATTTTTGTTAGGTACAGGAATATCACCAACTCCACATCTCTGTACCATTTCTTGAAAGATTACTTGCCCCAAAAAAGGCATAAATAAAGTCACCATCTTTCAAATTACAAACACTCTAATCCCATGATGTATTGGATTTGCTCCATTGTTTTAGATTATAAGTTTTGCTCTGTATGCTATTGTTTTGATAGCATTGCAATATAAACACAAGGCAAAGTCAACGTTGGTGAACAAATAAATAAAACCAACTCCTACTATCAAAGATTGTTTGAGCTGGAAGGAATCATAAAGGTCCCTGGGAAATAGTAGAACACTGCCTTCCATGCTCTGGTGTCAGAGAAAATAATTTTGGACCTAGATGTCTGTGCCTGGCCAAGCCAGATTTCCTTGTGAGAATAAAGACATTATCACGTTCTCAGGGACTTAAAAAAGGTTTCTACTTATAAACCCTCTTTTACAGAAATTTTTACTTTGAGATAATTGTACATTCACATGTAGTTGGAAAAAATAACACAGAGAGATCTCATATACTCCCCACCTGGTTTCCCCAGTGCTAACATCTTGTATGACCTTAGTGTAACATCAAAACCAGGAAGTTGACATTGGTTCTGTCCACTGACCTTCTTCAGATGTTACTAGTTTCGTATGCACTCTTGTGTGTATCTGTAGGTGGGCATATGTGTATGTGGTTTTATGCAATTCTGTGCATATATAGATTGACTTAACGGCCACAGTTAAGTATGGAAAGGTTCCTTCACAGAGATCCCTCCTGCTACCCTTTTAGATATAACTGGAGCCACCGCCCTCCCCCAACCCCTCCCAACCCCTTGCAACCGCCAATCTATTTCCTTTCTCCGTAATTTTGTCCTTTCAAGAACGCCATGTAAGTGAAGCCGTCCAGGATGTAACTTCCGAGATTGGCTTTTCTCACTCCGCATATCCATCCAAGTTACTGTGTATATCAGTAGTTGCCCCTTTTCACTGCTGAGTGATGTTTCATGGTGCGGATATACCGCCGTTTAACCATTCACCTGCTGAAGAACCTGGGGTTTTTCTCTAATGTTTGATTATTGCAAAAAAAAAAAACAAAAACAAAAACAAAAAAAACAGGTGCTGTGAACATTTCCTTGCAGGTTTTTACATAAGTGTTATTCAGTTCTCCAGCAGAAGTGCCCCGTGCATCTGCTGTGTCACATGGTAAGCACGTGTTCACTTTTGTAAGGAACTGCCATGCTCTTTCCCAGAGAGCCTCTACCATTTTACATCCCCACCAGCAGCGTATGATCTCATTTCTTTTCATCCTGTCCTGCGTTCACTGTCTTCCGTATTTTTTTATGTTAGCTATTGTGGTAGGTGTGTGTTTAAGTCTCTTGTTTAAGAATTGCTTGAGTATATGCTCCGGCAAAACAAAAGATAAACCCAATGAGGCCGTTCGGAGATGCAGGGAACAGTGCCGAAAAAGGAAGCTGAAAAACTTACAGTTAAGTTGAGTGGTTGATCAGTAGGGTTTCCTATGAAGGAGAGCCTGAGGCACAGGACTTGGCCACGTGTGTTTCTAGTAATAAGCCTTTCTCTGAGACTTTGAATGCTCACAGGACTTCATCTAGATCTATGCGATAGCCATGGATATTTCTCAATTATTCTGTAATTGCTTCGGTATGTGTTTAATGTTTGCCCACTAAAATCCACCCTTTAGGAGAACAGGAGCTATATGACTTCGTTTTGTTACCTTTAAACCACTTAACAAAACAGCACTTGGCCCCATGTTGGTCTTTTGGGAAAGCCTTAGAGATAACAATTTCTTGAGGGTGGTGCCTGATGTCCCAATTTAAGACAACACCACACCTGTTCATCAGCCCCGGAAAGGGGTTGATGTCTGCTCAGGCTTTTGCTGGTGGCCCCAGGTCCGTCATGATGCAGGTGGATGATGGCAGGGAGCTTCTGTTGGCAGTGGGAGAAGGGGGAAAGTGGTCAGTATGAGAGAGTTCTGGGGAAGCTACAGAAGCCATTGCATTGTATTGCTTTTCTTCTCTAGCTGTTCTTGACTTTCTGCCAACTCGGGAGGTACCTCACCTTGAGCCAGACAAGTAATTCTCAATACTTGGCAAAACCAGCTGCTCCAGTTTTTGGTGGAGGCAGGGTCCCGTCTTAGATGCAGCGTGCAGATACTGAAGTAGCTGAGCCTTTAGAACACATCATCCATAATACGTAATCCGAAAACACATGCACAGGATAAGGTACTTGACATCCTATCTCCTGGATTTCAAGCCATTTTCAAGGCTCATTGCGTCCGCAGGTTGGACCAGTTGACATTTATTGTGGACTTGCTTCGTATTAATTATAGGTGGGTTCTCGTTGAGCCTCCCCATGGCCCTGTGGCATAAGTGAGTGCCATGATTCCCTTTCTAATATGGAGAAATGGAGATGCGGGACAGGTGACACCTCCCGGGTCCCCAGAGCTCATGTTCTGGGACCCAGCTCACACACAGGCATCTCTGACTCCAGACCCAGGCCCTCTTACCAGTGTGCTCTCCATAAGGAGCCTCTAGGTACCAAAGGGGAACATCTGCTAAAATGAAAACCGTAAGTCCCACCACGGGTTTGAAGAGGGTGGGCTTCAAGTGCACGGTGACAGTTTTCCCGCTCCGACGCAGAGCTGGTGGGAAAGGTGCTGTAGAGAAAAGATGCTACGAATGCAGAGAACTCGGTTTGGACAGGACAGTGGGTTAACGTGCGACCTTCTTCACCGAAGGAGGGAGCGAGGAGAACAGTGACCGAGGAACACAAAATAAAATCAGGAACCCAAACATTTAATTTTAAAAGTTTAACGGAAAGTGTAATCAAGCCCATTAACACCTCCCAACTGTTACCAACATGCCTGTGCGTCAAATCCGATTGACTGAAGAGCAGGACTTCTTTCTGAGAAACGTGACAGTTACAGTGAAGTAGATGGTTTGACAAAGATTGTTTTTCACCTCGTGTGGAGAGGGAGACGAGGCTTTCTATGTGCTGTTGGGTCCTGCGTGAGCAGCTTTCAAGAATGCTCCTCGACTGCCAGCAGAAATGGCAGGATTTTCAAGCCAGTGTTTGTTTTTACCCTCCCTTCAAACCAAATGGAGCCTTGTAAAAATTTCTACAGAAGAAAAATAGGAGGCTGAAAGCATCTTCCTCGCCCCTACGTAAACTCCTTTTCCTTTGCCTGAAAGATCACCTAAAATGAGAGAATTTAAGTATCCCCGACATATGGCGGTGGTGGTTCTGTGCCTAACCAGCTTTCGTTTTAAGTAACTTGTCACGCAGAAATAGAAATATATAACAGTTCAACTTGATAGAAGCAGAAGTCCTTGGGCTTATGAAACGGAATGCTTCCATATCTAGTATATAAGGGTTTTCTGCTCGGGTGTGCAAAGAACCTGCCTGTCTTTGATTTTCTAGTTGACCGTAAACGTAGAGGTAAGGTCAAGCAAGGTAGGTTCCCGAATGGAAGGACTCACAAAATATCCGAGGGGAGGAAGGAGAGTGAAGGAAACGTCCCCACTGGGAATCCTGGGAAGCCTGAGGAGAGCCACAGCAGGAAGGGGAAGTGACCTCAGGGGGACGTGACCGTAGCAACTCTGCCTTTGAAGATGGGTCTGGAAAGCCTTTGAGGTTGGCCAGTGTGGATCCGGTTGTGGATTCCAGCGTGAGTCAGTCACATGGATGACCGTGTGAAGTAGAGCAGGACCGTCAACGCTCAAACCAAAGGAGACAAAGGACAGCAAACCCTAGTGGCTTCTAAAATGGTGCTGAGAAGCTCCATAGCTTAGGAGAAACTTCTGGAATTTGGTGATGGACGGAGTTGCAGAGGCCGAAGGAGCGTTCGAGAGTTTCCAAGGTCTGGGAAAATGTTACGAAGTTTAGAAAATGGCTCAGAACTATCTCGTGGCATGTTACCCAGCTTGCTGTGCACCCGTCACACGTGATCTTGTCTTCCTCCCGGAAACCTTCACCTCCAGCAAGTAGAAACACTTCCAAAGGGGGAAATCGGTTTGATTTCGGCGGGACTTTATTCTATTCGTTTGACATCCGTGCTGAGTCCCCGCGCTGCTGCGGGAACCCGGGGCCCGCGTGATGGCCTTGTGAAAGGCAAGGTACTTCCTGGGCCACGTCCTAGTTCCAGCGCTTTCCAAGAAGACGAGCACATGCTGGCTTCTGAGAGGCTTTGGCTCACGTAAATAGCTGCTCATCCCCGTCAGCGGCAGTCAACACTTTCCATCTGGCCCCCTCCCCTGCAAGTGAATGTTCCTTTGATGTCACCAGTGTTCTTCCTTCAAAGACATTTTTTAATGTAGTGCTTTGATCAGGCGAGTAGAACTCTTCTCTCCTCACTTTCATCCCTTGAAATTCTGCCCTCCTGCCTGGCGAGGAATTTCTGCCTCCCCCACAAGCGTGAAGTGGCCAAGAACAATCTGTTATTTATGAGTTTATGGATTAAATTTCAACTTTTTATTTCAGACGGACACACCTGTGCCCCTTCCTACATGTCTGCTTCGAAAAACCCGTTTCCAAAGGGGGTGCGTTTGCCCCTGGACACGTCGGTTGCCCATGGCTCTTCAGGATGCAGGGAAGTTAAACCCTGATGGTTACCTTAAATACCGGTGCCCAAACCTGAATGTGAGCCTGCTTGGAGTCCGTGTCTCGCTGACTTCCTCCCTTCGTTTCTCCACACGAAGACCTCGTGTGTAAACTTTGCCCGTTTGTCCACGTTCTGCCGGCTCCAGCCGTTTCCAAAACCAAACGTGCTGGATGCCAGCACTCTGCTCCCCAAGTTCTCGTTCTCACGCACCTGCTAACCTGGCTTCAGACAATGACGTGCATCCTCAGGAGGTAGAGATTAGACATCCGCTGACGGTCCTCTCTCCGAAACAGCTCCCCACCTTCTTTCTAGATTATTTGCAATTTCAGGGAAAAAAAAAAAAAGGCAACAGCCTCATCTTCACAGAACAACGAAAGCAGTGATCCCAGGTTGCAGATTTCCTTCTCTACGCTCAGATGTGCGGGGGAAAGTCGAGTTGGTTTTTTTTTTTTTAATTTTCCGCTACACTTGCTCACTAGAACCCACCTCCACAAACGTAAGCTTACACATTTAATGATGTTTCCGTCTCTTCTCGTTTGGTCACCTCCGCAGTTTAAATATTCTCCTTGTTCAGAGTTGAGCTCTCTCTCTCTCCGGGCAGGTGTAAGCCATCCCTCTTTCATTCCTCCATTTTTTTAGGGAAACACCATTGGAGTTTCTATCTCTCAGTGATACATGGAGACAAGAACATTGCCTCAAGCTCCATAACTTTCTGTATTTTGTTTTTCCCTCTCAAATCCTCACGCTCGTGCCCCGTGGAATGTGACATTGAGTCGCCCTCTTAGATGTTCTTCAGTTGTGACCGTGCACATGCTACTATTTTAAAAACTAAATTGTAATGCCTCAAGACCCCAGAGACTTTCTGTAACTTGCAGGGTTTTCTGTCCCTTCTCCAAATTCGCCCTCTAAGCATGCATTGGGTGTTCTTTTAGGCTGTGCGTTGCTCACCGCCAATGGTGACTTTCCCAAACCCAAGACTCCTCCTGCCCCGTGGAACCTTTCGTGATCTCGGAGCAGGGACTGGCTTGATTTCCCTGACTTCAGACCACACCGGCATCTCATTCGACAAATCCTTTGTCACCTCCCTACTGAATTAATCCCATGGCATTCAGCAAGTAGTTTTGAATTCTTGCTCTGCATAAAGCTCTGTGTGAAGTCTGTGGGTACAAAAAACAAAAAATGAATAGACTATGGTCCTTACCTTTAAGGAGCATAGAGTTTACAGTTTAAATGCAAACCGTCAAGTGCTTATTTATGGCAGACAGGTACTCCCATTTTTCTTCCCTCTCCTTGTCCATTAGAGTGAGCAGAGAGAGGGAAGGCGGGGGGTACTTTTTCCCCTTTACCCGGAGAAGAGGAAGACTGTAGTGGCTCATGATGAGGATCCGGGAATCTCACCTCATTCACTGAAGTAGGTGTGGAAACGTGCAGCAAGTGTGGTTTGTGAGTCTCCTTGAGCAGTTGGCCCAATGCCCAGAAGATAGATAATCAGAAAGGCTTGGCAGTTTTAATACATTAGGGGTTTTTTTCCATTTTTAATTTTTTTGTATTTTATTTTATTTTTAAACATGAACTTTATTGTCACATTGGTTTCCATACCACACCCAGTGCTCATCCCAACAGGTGCCCTCCTCAATACCCATCACCCACCCTCCCCTCCCTCCCACCTCCCATCAACCCTCAGTTTGTTCTGTTTTTAAGAGTCTCTTATGCGTTGGCTCTCTCCCTCTCTAACCTCTTTTTTTTTTCCTTCCCCTCCCCCATGGGTTTCTGTTATGTTTCTCAGGATCCACATAAGAGTGAAAACATATGGTATCTGTCTTTCTCTGGATGACTTATTTCACTGAGCATAACACTCTCCAGTTCCATCCACGTGGCTACAAAAGGCCATGTTTCATTCTTTCTCATTGCCACGTAGTATTCCATTGTGTATATAAACCACAATTTCTAAATGTGTTTACAAAATAATTTAAGGCATCTTTAGTTGTAGAAACAAAGTATCTATGAAGAAAAAACCCAAAATCACCCAAAACCGAAGTTGGTGTATAGATATGACTGTATATATGGTCATATATAATCTTTTAAAATGGTACGTGGCTATGTCTGATGCCTATAAAATACACTTTGAGGGGCGCCTGGGTGGCTCAGTCGGTTGAGCGTCCGACTTCGGCTCAGGTCATGATCTCACGGTCCATGAGTTCGAGCCCCACGTCGGGCTCTGTGCTGACAGCTCGGAGCCTGGAGCCTGCTTCCGATTCTGTGTCTCCCTCTCTCTCTGACCCTCCCCCGTTCATGCTCTGTCTCTCTCTGTCTCAAAATATAAATAAACATTAAAAAATTTTTTTTAAATAAATAAAATAAAATACACTTTGAGTATTGCAAGCGTTTCACGTGAGCACAGAAAGCAGTGGTACGTGTTAATCAAGCACAGCCCAGAGGTCTCAATCACTGCATTAGATACAGTGCAAAACACATCATTGCCGTAAGCAGACTAAGGATTGAATATTTATTTCAGTCTGGTTTCCCCGCCAAAATTGAAGAGCTCGTCACAGCCTATTTTTTCTTTTTATTGCATTAGCAAAGCGCACTCCGAGCCTTATTGAGGAAATTAAATTAAATTTAAAAGGCAGTATTCAGCTTTAACTGACTTGCACATACAGGTAATTCAGAAGCCGGACTCCAAGGGACCTACTTTGCATGGAACGACAGACCCTTGGGTTCATTGTTCCCTAAACCAGGGCGTCCAGGAATGTCTCCTTTCGTAAAAGCTACAGGAGACTACCTTCAGTTGTCTTATGTTGTTGAAATTCACACGAGTGTTTTTGCCAATCACGTATTCTTTATTCAAGCGCGAGACTATAGGCCAGCGGGGAACATTACTTGGGCCTTTGATACACCTTCCCGTCAGCTCCACGTTTTGTTGACTTGGTTATTCTTTAGACCTTCTGTCAGTGAGTGAGCAGGTGAGGTGAGGAGCAAACATAGCAAGTTTCCCGCTTTAACCCCTTTAGTTAGGATCCCAGATAATTAATTTTCATCTTTGTGCCCTCTCTACCTGCCACCAGCCGAGACAGTAGTAAGTGAAGTCCACATGGAATATAAATGCATTTCACCTAGGGCTGCCCCGGGTGGCTCAGTTGCTGAAGCACCCAAAACTTCGGCTCAGGTCATGATCTCACGGTTCGTGGGTTCAAGCCCCACATCAGGATTCTCTCTCTCCCTCTTTCTCAGCCCCTCCCCGTCTTGTGCGTGCTCTCTTTCTCTGTGTGTCTCAAAAACAAATAAAAAATAAAATGCATTTCATCTAAGCACCTCAGTAAATTAAACTTTCCTTTTGAAAAATTCAAATATACGCAAAAGGGGACAGAATGCATAAAGAACCACTACGTTCCCTGTACCCAGCTTCAGGAATTTTCAACTCCTGGCCAATCTTGTTTCATCTCACTGCCTCCTGCCCCCACCCCTCCCAGAATTTGAAGCATGTTCTGGGTATCCCATTATTTGACTCAAACATTAAGAATCCCTAAAAACTAAAGACTCCTTTCTAAAAAACAAAACAAAACAAAACAAAACAAAAAAAACAACTATAATTTCATTATCGTATCTTTACAAAATTAGTTAATTCTTACTTGTCAGTGTTCAAATTTCTTTTCTTTTTTTTAAAGTTGGCTCTGCGCCCAGGGTGGAGCCCAACACTGGACTTGAACTCACGACCCTGAGACCAAGACCTGAGCTGAGATCAAGAGCCAGACGCTTAACCAGCTGAGTCACCCAGGCTCCTCTGAAACCTCTAATGGTTTCAGAAACAGTTGGGTTAGTTTGGATTAGGATTTAAACATGGTCTACTTGTGGGGCGCCTGGGCGGCTCAGTTAGTTAAGCATCCGACTTCGGCTCAGGTCATGATCTCGCAGTTCTTGAGTTCGAGCCGCACGTTGAGCTCTGTGCTGACAGCCTGGAGCCTGGTTCGGATTCTGTGTCTCCCTCTCTCTTTGCCTCTCCCTCACTCGCATTCTGACACTTTCTCTCAAAAATAAATAAAACATTAAATAAATAAGGTCTACTTGTTAAGTAGCAGCCCCCCTGCCCCAACCCCCTCACTTGTGTTTGTAAATACCTCTGGCATCCGTAGGTTTGAAAACACTGTGGTCTTTATCCTTCTGACAACACAGAGCATGTAATCACAGTAAATACTTTTAGTACTGAGGATTTTTCACAAGCATTATCATCTTGAAATGCAATATCAAATTCTTATGTCGGAGTTATAAGATGTAGTACTGTAGATTCTTAGTGAATATTTTGGTTTTCTGTTGCTGGCTCACGTGGATAGCACTATAAAAAGTACACATTTCTGCTATGATCAGGGTGCACATCAGGGACCACAAAGCAAAAGAAGCCTTTGGTGGGCGGAACAGTCTGGTACGTATGATAGGAAAAGTGTAGATACAACCAAGCGTGATTCCATAGAGGGCCACTGACAGTGTGCTTCATTTTTCAGAGGGGAGATGTGTTCTCGATGTTTTATGGAGATCGTGAGTATAATTTTCAGGAAGAAAAGCGTTGAGATAGGCTTTGAAGAACCAGGAAGATTTGAAAAGATAGTAAGGACCTTCCAGAAGACACAGCATTAGCAGTGCTATCAGGGGTTACATCTTTAGGGCACATTTATGGGTAGTTAAGGGATTTCAGCTTGACCAGCCTGGAAGATATGTCAGTACAGATCTTAAGTATGGGATAGGCAGTTGTTGGCTGGGGCCACCGTCGCAAGGACCTTCAGTCACAAGGACCTGAGTGATGGTGAGAGACTGAAGGTTTTTGACCTGGTCAAGTGAGGGGGGTGGTCGGGAATCCATGGGAAGGTGGAGGGAAGAGAAGTTGAAATCAAAGCATTAGCACAAAGGAATGTTCCAATTAGAAGCTGCAGGACTAGGCAGCTTAATGAAAAGAGAAGGAGTCAGGGAGTCTGAAACCCACATGAGAATGATTTCGAATAAAAAAAAAGTAGGGGAAAGAACTGCTTTGGGGGAAAAATAAGCCTTTACCGTTACAGCAAGGCAGTCGCCTAGAAGTTTCCGGATGTCCAGAAGCCCAATGCAAATACGCAGGGCTGAGCTCAGGAGTGAGTTTGGCCTAAAGAAAAGATCTTAGGAATTGTCTGTAGAGAGGTGATAGCTGGACGTGACCCCCTAAAAGATGTTCACGTTTTTTCCACTTCTCCCTCGAACTCCCCTGCTGCCATCTGCGTTCAGGTATCCTCTCTTAAAAAAAAAAAAAAAAGTTTTTTTTTATTTGATTGGAGCTGATGTTACATTCGTTTCAGGTGTGGCACGTAGTGATTGGACAAGTGTAAACATTAGGCCGTGCTCACAAGTACAGCTGCCATCTGTCACCATCCAAGCTATCACCATACCGTCAACTCTGTTCCCCGCGCTGTGCCTTTTGTGACTTGTTCATCCCACAGCTGGAAGCCTGTGTCTGCCCCGCCCCCCCTTTCCCCATTTTGCCCTTCCCCCTACCCCTTCTCTCTGGCAATCATGAGTTCCCTTTTGTTTATTCTTTTTTTTTTTTTAATTTCACATATGAAATAAATCACGTGGTATCTTTCTGTCACTTGTTTCACTTTGCGGAATACCCGTTAGGTCCGTCTCTGTTGTCACAAATGGCATTATCTCATCCTTTCTATGGCTGCATAATATTTCATCGTGCATATACGCATATGCATCTTTCTTATCCTAAATTCGTCTTTCAGTGGACGGTTAGGTTGCTTCCATACCTTGACTATTGTAAATAATGCTGCACTAAACATAGGGGTGCAGATACCTTTTTGAATGAGTGTTTTCATTGTCTTTTGGTAAATACCCAGTAGGGGCACTATTGGATCATGTGGTATTTCTATTTTTTTAATGTTTTTGCTTATTTTTGAGAGCAAGAGAGAAAGATGAGGGGAGGGGCAGAGGGAGAGGGAGACAGAGGATCTGAAGTGGGCTCTGTGCTGAGAGCAGAGAGCCCCATGCAGGGCTCAAAAGTCGTGAACCGTGAGATCCTGACCTGAGCCAAAGGCAGATGTTTAACCGACTGGGCCACCCCGGTGCCCCTCTATTTTTAGTTTTTTGAGGAACTTCCATACTTTTTTCCATTGTGACTACACCAGTTTGCCTTTCCACAAGCAATGCGCGCAGGTTCCCTTTTCTCCGCATCCTCACCAATACATGTTATTTCTTGTCTTTATTTTTTAAGTTTATTTATTTTGAGAGATCGGAGGAGGCCCAGAGAGAAAGGGAGAGAAAAAAAATCCCAAGCAAGCTCAGCACCATCAGCACAGAGCCGGACATGGGGCTTGAACCCACAAACCATGAGATCGTGACCCGAGCCAAAACCAACAGTCAGATGCTTAACCTACAGAGCCACTCAGGCACCCCTCTTGTCTTTTTTATTATAGCCATTCTGATAGGCGTAAGGCAGTATTTCATTATGGTTTTGATTTGTATTTCCCTGATGATTACTGATGTTGAGCATCTTTTTATGTGTCTCTTGGCCATCTGTATGGCGTCTTTGGAGAAATGGTCTATTCAGGTCCTCTGGCCATTTTTTAGTTGGAGTTTTGGTTTTTCGTCTTGAGTTGTGTAAGTTCATATATTTCGAATATTAACTCCTTATTGGATATGTCATTTGCAGATACCTTCTCGAATTCAGTAGGTTGCCTTTTTGTTTTGTTGATGGTTTCCTTTGCTTTGCAAAAGCTTTTTATTTTGATATAGTTCCAGTAGTTGAATCTTGCTTTTTGTTTCCTTGCCTTAGGAGAGACACGTAGAAAAATGTTGCTATGGCTGATGTCAGAGAAATTACTTACTACCTGTGCTCTCTTTAGGATTTTTGTGGTTTCCAGTCTCACATTTAGGTCTTTAATCCGTTTTGAGTTTATTTTTGCATATGGTATGAGAAAGCAGTCCAGTCTTATTGTTTTGCAAGTAGCTGTCCGGTTTTCCCAGCGCCTTTTATTGAAGAGACTGTCTTTCTCCCCAATTGTAAGTTCTTGCTTCCTTTGTCATAGATTAATTGACTGCATAGGCGTGGGTTTACTTCTGGGCTGTCTATTTTGTTCTATTGATCTGTTTTTGTGCCAGTACCATTCTGTTTTGATGGCTACACTTTTGTAGTAATATCTTAAAATCTGGGAGCGTGCTGCCTCCAGCTTTGTTCTTCTTTTTTCAGGATTGCTTCAGCTAGTCAGGTCACAAAGTAATTGCTGTGGAGCCTAAGTATCGTCTCTTATCCAAGCTATTGAAACCCTTTAGTCAAAAACAGGCACCCTTTGTGTGGGGTATCTCTACAGTTTCCTGACTGTTTTCTTCCAGGCCTTATTCCAACCTGTAATTGGGGTTTGTGTGATTTTGAGGATGGTATTGTTGTCTATTTTACTTAGCTCTGAAGTCCTGGCAACTTCATTGTGCCTGGGACAACACTAAACACTCACTTCTAGTCGAGTCGAGAGCCCATGAATGTCGCCGCTGAGAAGCAGAGAAGAAGAATGTTGAGAGAATTTCAGTGAACATCTTTGGATCATTGTCCTGCGGATGATCCAGAGGAAGTCGGGACTTGGGATCACGATCCAAAGGAAAGACAGACCGGAAGGCAAAGAACAAGAGCTGAGGGCACGTGGAGATTCCGGGGGGCGTGGTCAGCCCGGATGATTGCACGGGCGGGGGGTGAACGGCGACGGTAACAGCTAACAGTTATCGGGCACTCTGTGTATGCCAGTTGCTGTCCTAAGACTCAACGTGGATTAACTCAGTCTTCGAAGTAACTCCGTGAGGCTGGAGTTCCCGTGATCTCTCTCTTGCAGATGAGGAAACGGGGCCCAGCACAGTCCATACTTTGCCCCGGGGGCGAACGAGTAGGGAAGCCATGGGTCGACCAAGCCCACCTGCCCCCGGAGCACAGAGTCTTAACCACCGTGCAGCTGCTGTCGCTCCTCGTAGCAGGGGGACAGAACACAGTGCGTGGCGGGGGGGGGGGGGGGGGGAGAATGGGGCACAGCAGGTGGAATAGAAAGAGGAGGACCAGGCAGTCTTTGTCACATGTGGCCACGAGGAGAGGACAGAAGTGCCTGTCGTTCTGCATTAGGACGTTTCCCACACCATGTCACCAGGCCTCCAGAAACCACATGTGAATTAAGAGCAGTCCCCACCTGTCACCAGCCGTGAGAACACGGAGAAGGTGCTTTCTTCAGGAACAGATAGTTTTGCTGCCGTCCTCAGGATGCTGCTTTGACCTTGACTTTTTACTATCTTCCAGTATCATTATTGCCTTAAAACAGTCCTTGGGAAAGAAGGGGGAAGCCAATCTGACTTTGGCAATAAAAGCGTTAGCGATACTCCGTCTTGATTTCGTTTTTACACGCGTCTGTGAAATCAGTCCTGCTTTCTTCTTTTTACAAGTGGGGAAGTAAAGTCTCGCCAAAGCTAGACAGAAAAGCACCTGTGTTTGCATTGCAACCTGAGTTTTGCACAGCAGCCGCACGGGCGCAGGATCCCCCAGCGACAGCCAGGTCAGGCAAACATTCTGGAAAAAAAAAAAAATGCGCCTCAGTGACAGACTTGACTGACGGGTGTCTGTCCTGTTGCAGAATGTTGCACACTCTCAAAGCCCACACATGCAAAGATTTTGGCAGATATATTTGATTCCTTTAATTAAGGAAGCAGGAGGATATGCATAACAACGACTTTGTTCCTAATTGATGTGGGTCTGCAATGCACATGACTAAAATCTGTTCCCAGGATTTTTCATTACGGAAGTTTTTGAATTTGACTTAAAATACATGCCTGCATATTTATCTTTTCCTTCCTTAACATTTTTTTTTATATAAGTGGTGACTTTAACCTGTAATCTAATTATCATAGCCAACTTCCCACACATGGGAATAGAACTTATCTTTTTTAAGCCTTTCACTCTGAAAGCGGGAGCCTGGCCTGCTCAAGACAGTTCAGGGTCCTTCAGGGACTCCCAACAATCCAGTTTAGGAGTACAGGGAAAAATGATTCACTTTTAAAAATTTATGTGTAGGGGCGCCTGAGTGGCTCAGTCGATTGAGCGTCCGACTTCGGCTCAGGTCATGATCTCACGGTTCGTGGGTTCGAGCCCCGAGTCAGGCTCTGTGGTGACAGCTCGGAGCCTGGAGCCTGCTTTGGATTCTGTGTCTCCCTCTCTCTGCCCCTCCCCTACTCGCTCTGTGACTCTGTCTCTCAGTAATGAATCAACGTTAAAAAATTTTTTTTAAATTAAAATTTACATGTAGCTTTTTCTTAGTTAATTCTCCCTTGAGGCTTGTTTTTGTTTGTTTTTTTAAGTAAACCAGATAGATACTTGGCCACTTACAGCATCAGGGGTTCAAATTGGACCCCAGCTTGACTTTGTGTCACTTAGAAAGTGCACGTGTCCTCTTTGGCCTGTCCTGAGGCAAGAGAAGTGACTGGAAGTACCAACCAAACTGTATAGGTTGTACGTGGCATTGAAAATATAAGAAAAAATGTTTCATAAAGAAAGCTTTTGAACAGGCACAGCTAACTTGTGGACGCTCTGCAGGGACAAAGAAAGAAAGATGATGGTGTCAAGATTACCTTTCCATTTTCCCGCCTCTCAGTTTACCTCTCTGGATGCCCGCCAGGAACATTCACACCGTTGTCTCGCGGTCTGATGAGCACTTGCTTTTGAAGCCAGTTTGCCGCCCTGAAGGGACTTTTACCAGTGGGTAGTTCGGGGGCTGTGCCGGGCATGAGGCTGTGATTTTTTTGCCCTCCGAAATCAGGACTCTTCCCCCCGACGGATCGTGCGGTCATCGCTTTATACCCATTGACCAGAATTGCCGTTCTGTCAGCTGATCTTTTCCTCGTCGACCTTCAACCCAGAACTTTTGACAAGGCCCACAAGGGCGCTGGTGAGCAGGCTGAACGCACAGTTGTATTTTCGGTGGCTTTCTGTGCATTTTTATTTTCAGCAGTGTAAGGTTAAGGGCGTTTACTTCCGAGATGACGTCTGTCATCTCTCACACTAGTGTGAGCAATGAGTCACTATGACTTGAAATCAGGATGACGATCGCAAGCAGTTAATTCGGCATTTTCTTTGTACCCGGAATGTTCCTAGGCTCTTTCTCTGCATGTCCGTGTTGAATTTTTACAAAGCACCCCATACAGTATACAACATTATTGTCACCACTTTATAGAGGAGGAAGCAGGCAGAGGGGAGTGATGTAAGCTGCCTAGGCCACACTCTTTACCTTTTATGTCCTTCCCCCGGACACGTGCGCACTGACAAATGTCATTGGGAAGACTGGTGGCAATTGTCGTGCAAGGTCTCTGATGCCACGTGGGTGGGCACTGTTCCCCAGCCATCTTTGCGGTGTGGCTGAGAATTGCAAAGCCCAAGGACCTTGTACCCTTGTTGCTATCTGAAGAAAGCATCCAGTATCTGTGAGGGTTTCTCTTCAAGAGGCTGGGTCCTTGGCAACCGTGATGCAGAACTGTTTTGTTTGCTTATGTGGCTCCGTGCCACCGTGTGGGGGCATAAGGCACCGATAAACCTCTGTGGGGAACCGACCAGTGAGTCTGAGGCTCACACGTTGGGTCAGTGGTGAGGAACTTTTCCTGCCACCCTTCCCGCCTCCTCCAATCTTGGCCTCCATTTCTTCTTAGGGTAGGGAGGCTCGGTCCACACTGCTGTCAGGCCACTCTCTGATCTCGTGGGTTATAAAGTTCCATGGCCGAAACCTCTAAAATAGTAAGATTTTCCTCTCAGCTCTTGCCTGCCTCCTTTCTTTTTTATTTATTTATTTTTAATTTTTGTTTTAAATGTTTATCTATTTTTGAGACAGAGGGAGACAAAGCACAAGTGGGAGAGGGGCAGAGAGAGAGGGAGACACAGAATCCGAAGCAGGCTCCAGGCTCTGAGCTGTCAGCACCGAGCCTGATGCGGGGCTCGAACCCACGAACCGTGAGATGATGACCTGAGCCAAAGTCAGACGCTTAACCGACCGAGCCACCCAGGCACCCCCTTGCCTGCCTTCTTTCTTAATTTAGTAAACCGTAAGATGAACAGTTGATACTCTGAATAATCAATGCTCATGTACAGCCCCTTTCATTCTTCCTCATTGATGGCAAAGATGTACGAGACCCAGGGATAACCGTATTTCTGGAAGGCCTCCTGTGCCATAGTTCACAAGTCCCGTGACAGATGGTATTCATGAAGTGGCAGCCACAGGTGTTTGAACCCTCGGGCTCGACCCCTGTTTCCTGTATCATAAATGTCTGATCAAAAAGCAGCTGGGCCGAGGGGGAATGAGAAGCCTTAGAAATGCTGCGTATTCTGTCTCTGGTTAAACAATGACTATAGACTCTGATCCTCAGAGGCGGTTCCTAACTAGGGTACAGTGACAGATTATCATGTTGTTCTGCCATGCAGGCTTGGCTTAATTTCTGGGCTTTTTTGATTTCCCAAACAGCTTTGTGTGAGAAACGCCAGGCATTTAAAACCCTGCTGTACAGGAGATTCATGTACAAAGCACAAGGAGGAGAACTTTATCATGGAGGAAAATGCCCCATTTTCATGCGCTCCTGAATACTTTTCCTCCACTAAGGAAGCATCCTGAGTGTCAGAGCCCCACCTACTCTGGGAAGCCGTGTCGACTGCTTCTCCCCTTGACCTTACCTCCTACCGTTTTCCTGTCAGAACACCTCTACCTCCTTTGTCTGGCGGCCTCTGCTACTTTTATTTTTATTTATTTTTAATTTTTTTTTAATGTTTATTTATTTATTTTGAGAGTGAAAGGGAGAGGGAGAATCCCAAGCAGGCTCCATGCTGTCAGCACAGACCCTGATGCGGGGCTCAATCCCACAAACATGAGATCATGACCTGGGCCAGATCAAGAGTCTGACGCTTAACCAACTAAGCCACCCAGCTGCTTTTGAGATCCTAATTTTTAAAAACACTTGTACAGGGGCCGCACCTGGGTGGCTCGGTCAGTTGAGCGTCCAACTTCGGCTCAGGTCATGACCTCGCGGTCCGTGGGTTCGAGCCCCGCGTCAGGCTCTGTGCTGACAGCTCAGAGCCTGGAGCCTGCTTTGGATTTTATGTGGGTGTCTCTCTCTCTCTCTCTCTCTCTCTCTGCTCCTCCCCCACTCGTGCTCGCTCGCTTGCTCTCTCTTTCTCAAAAATCAATAAACACGTTTTAAAAAGTTTAAAAACAGTTGTACAGGGAACCGAATGGCAGCTTTGAAAGACACGCTTTCCAAAGGAGACCACCGAACTCCAGCAAGGTCAAGATTGGGACAACAGAATCCAAACAAAAACACATTCCGGCTGAGTCTTCACGCTGAGGAGGTTGCAGGCTTCTAGAGACCAGTACCCGTTGGTGTCTGTGCTCCTCGTGCTGAAGAGTGTGGCTGCTGGAGTTGCCTGCCCGGGTTCCTATCCCGACAGCACCACTCATGAAGTGTGTGATATTGAGCAAATCACTTCCTCTCTCTCTGTCTCGATTTGTTCGTAAGATAGACACAATAATAGTACCTAACTCAAAGAGGTGTGAGGGTTGAATCCAAGGTGACCTACTTAGAACCTGGCCCGTGGGAAGTGTTCAATAAATGTTACGGGTGAAACATTTATGAAGGGTTGGGAAAAGATGTGCTCCCTTTAAATTTGCATAAAAAATATCATCTTGGAGCCATTGTGATAATCCTTACTAAACAGGACCTAATAACAACCACAAATGTTTTTATTTTGATTCTTCCTCTGTCAGCCGTGTGTCTGCTTATCTAGAGCTCTCTGATCCTCCCCAGATGAGACTTAGGAGCCATTTCAGTTGACTGGCCTGCTGGTTCTTGTTCTTACTCAGGTGCTGGAAAGCTTCAAAATCATGGACTATAGCCTTTTGCTGGGAATCCACATCTTGGACCATTCCCTCAAAGAGAAAGAAGAGGAGAACTCACAAAACGTGCCTGATGCTAAACGGTCGGGGATGCAGAAGGTCCTCTATTCGACAGCAATGGAATCCATCCAGGGTCCAGGGAAACCAGGAGACGGGATCATCACAGAGAACCCGGACACGTAAGTGTGGTCGCCTACCTGCCCACCCTCCTGGCCGGGGGAGCCCACGTCGGTGACGTAATTAAATGCAGTCATGTTCCTTTCCTGGTGGCTCTTGGAGAATGGCTTCCTATCTGGTGCTAAAATGGATCAAACAGCCTTCGTTACTCTTCCTCTGCGGATGACTAGAGGAGTAGCAGCTCTTTGGGTTATTATCATTCTCTGATGCGCGCGGTTTCAGTGTTTCAGATGGCCCCATTTTTGAACAGGCTGAAAATGTTTCTACCCCTATTTACTGCATATTCAAAACAGGCACCACGACAGGAGACTATGAATTTGAATAAACATGCGTTGAAGCAAACATGTGACAGGAATTACGTTCACAATTCAGAGCCACTTATCCACATAAAAAGATTCTGCTGTTGTAGGTCCTGTACCCTGGCAGATGTAGTCTCTTGGCCTCAGCCAGATGTGATGGTAACTGCAGGATTAGTTGGCACAGAGAAAGTGCTTCTTGACTAACAGAAACAGCTACAACCAAAGAAAGCGATTGAAATGGTTGACTATGTCATGCGTGTTCACCAGCTGTGCAGGAGACTGAATGAAGGGCATCATTTTCCTAGGCCATAAGGGGCTGCCTTCTGGGGGTCTCCAACAATGACTAAATCACAGGCGTATTTCACCTTTAGAAAGGAACTCCATACGTATTAAAGCTTTAAAAATTCCTTTCTTATGATTCTGTCTCAGTGTCCAATAATCAATTAAACCAATTATTCTCTATCAGTATAGTGAACTACACAGCCATTAAAAAACGCATTAGCATTGAATATGAGGAAATGTACATCGTTTAGCAAATGAAAAATGCAAGTTGTAAAATATGCTAACTTAAATGCTTTTGCGGGCTAATAAATACATATACACGTCTGTTTCCCCTGGAAAGGTGTACCAAATGCTAATAGAAGTCCTTGGCATCCTTGGAATGGGTTCTTTTGTATATTTAAAATCTCACAGTAGATATATAAAAGTGTTGCATTTTTAAAACGTAGTGTTTTGGGGCACCTCGGTGGCTCAGTTGGTGAAGCGTCTGACTTTGGCTCAGGTCATGATCTCACAGTTCGTGAGTGTGAGCCCTGCATTGGGCTCTGTGCTGACAGCTCAGAGCCTAGAGCCTGCTTCGGGTTCTGTGCCTCCCTCCCTCCCTGCCCCTCCCTTGCGCTCTCTCTCTCTCTCCCTCCCTCTCAAAAACAAATAAACATTTTAAAAAATGAAATAAAAAGCAGTATTTCAGTATATTTTGAAAATTCGTGCTTGCAGTTTTAAAATAGAAAGAATTTTTTGTTTGGATTCTTCTCATCCAGCTGTCCAGAGGTGACAGCTCTGGTTTCACTCTCCTGTGTGGGAAGTATATCATTCTGGATTCCCAGGAAGACTCTACCCAGGGGCGGGGGGGAAGGAAAGAAAGAAAGAAAAGAGAAAAGGAAAGCAAGTCCAGAATTCTTAAAGTTGTCCATTTTTATTTAGTCTATTTTAGAAATTATGTCCACTTCCTAATATATGTTGTAAAATCTTCTCTCTTTTGCTCTATCAACAGAATGGGAGGCATTCCAGCTAAAAGCCATAAGGGAGAAAAACTACTTTTGTTTATGGGCATTATTGACATTCTGCAATCATATAGGTAAGTAATTTGGGGAAGAAGCCTTTATTTATTTCAAAGTAAATCAACAAAAGGCTTTGAAAATCCACCAGATGGGAGTGATTTTATATTCTAATTTTTGTTTCTGTCTGTTTACATTTAGGTTAATGAAGAAGTTAGAACATTCCTGGAAAGCGCTTGTTTATGATGGGGTAAGTGACTTACCATGTTCCTTGTTAAACTATATATTTCTCTGATTTCTCAGACTTCAACGTATGTGTAGGAAGTCACATCAGCAGACCAGACGATGTTCTCTTTTTTGTTGTTTTTTTTTTTAACATTTATTTCCGAAAGAGAGAGACTGAGGGTCAGCGGGGGAGGGGCAGAGAGAAAGCGAGACACAGAATACGAAGCAGGCTCAGGCTCTAAGCTGTCAGCACAGAGCCCGATGCGGGGCTCGAACCCATGAGCCTTGCTATCATGACCCGAGCCGAAGTCGGTTGCCTAACCGACTGAGCCGCCCAAGTGCCCTAAAAGGATGTGTTGTTTCTATGTCAAATCTCCAGGACCCTCTTACAAGAGGATGCTGGGGAAAAGGGGGAGGGAGACTGATTGCAGAGCCCCTGGGAAGAACAGGAGGACCATTGAAATGAGATTCTCGGTTCTCACCGGAGTAAGCTGTGAAGCGATCTGAGCCTGACTTTGGTGGGACACAGCCCTGGATGTGAACCCTGCATTCACCACTTTACTAACCGTGTGATCCAGTCACATTGCTTGTTATTTGGCCTCCCTGGGCCTGGTTTCCCATCTGTACCAGAGATATAGTGATAGCCCTCACAGGGCTAATGCAGGGATTAAATAAAATAATACACTGTCGTGTTCGACACAATGCCGAGCACAATAAAGACGGAAGAAGTGAAAACTTACATACAAGTTGTTACGGATGTACGTGACTAAGACTGAACGGTGTGAGGGTCTCTTAGACCCAGAGTTGCATAGCAACCAAAAAAAAAAAAAAAAGAAAAGAAAACAATCAATTATCCAGAGGTATTCTCCCTCCCCCCCTCCCTCCTGCCCACTCAGTACACAGACATGTTCCTATCTACGTGTTACATGCGAAGTTTTTGCTACTGATGGAACATTTACTGGCCTCGGCCTCCCTCAGTTAATAACCTGACCACAGAATATATTGGGCAGAGGTTTGCTCGCACATTTTTTAAAGATGTTCGCAGCTGCTTTCCTTTGAAAGAAGATAAATTATAGATATTATTCTCTTCCTTTATTGGAAAAGAGCACTGACTTCCTCACTTCTGTGGAAGGCTGGTAATAACCTCTCTGCATGAAAGATCTGCATTTTGTCCCCAGGCTGAGGAATGGGCTTTGTCAGAATGCACTCGTAAACAACAGGTTCACAAGTTTGCTTCTGAGAAGTAAACGTAGGCTTACTATTTAAATCGAAGATTCCTTTTGTTTAAAGGCCAAGATGGCGGACTAATATTCTCCCTTCCAGCTGACAAAAATAGAGACTGTTTAATGCCTTTTTTAAAATATTTATTTATTTTGGGGAGAGCACAAGCGGGGGAGGGGCAGACAGAGGGGGACAGAGGATCTTAAGTGGGCTCTGGGCTGACAGTAGGGAGCCCGACTGATGTGGGGCCCAAGCTCACGAACTGCGAGGTCATGACCTGAGCCAAAGTCAGATGTGCACCCGAGCCACCCAGGTGTCCCAAGACTGCATAATGCTTTAAACATGGAAAGGAAAACAGCCAACACCCTTCCCGTTCTGTTTCCTAAGACGACTTTAATTCCCTGTTACCAGACTAAGATTTCTGATCTGAATGGCCTAGTACTCAACTGGTCAGATGCATCTAAGAGGCCCCTACCTTTGTCTAGTTAAAATATATCTTCCGTGTTTTGGTGGTGGTTTCTTTTTTTTAAGAGAGTCTCTGTGTTGATTGTTTACTTGTGGAATTACAAGCGGTAAATAAGACTCACTTTTGTTTATTTGCAAACGTGCCTCTTATTTAAACAATGTTTCTTCATACCGAAAGAGAACCACAGCCCAGCTTCTCTTGGAAAGAGAAGGTCTGGGTCTTAATCATCTTGCACCATAAGATATTCCTCAATATCTTATGCACTTGTTGTGAATATGGGTCCACTTCAGACAGGAGCTGCCAGAGTACTGGGGGGGGGGGGGGGGGGGCACGTCAAACCAGTAGGAAATTCCCACCACGTCTGCAACATCACTGTCTAGGGGACCTTGGCCAAAGAAGGTTCCTCTACGCTGTCCTTCATTACATGCTAATTACAGAATTACCTTATGCCTCATGTAATTCCCTATTTCACAGATGAAAAAAAACGGAGGCACCAAAACACTGCCTTTCTCCTGGATCACACAGCTTCTTAAAGTTAGAACTAACACCAGAACCAGGTCTCCAGACCCCTGGTCCAGTGTGGGTTTTTCCCTCCACACCTGGAGCGGGAACTTCATACCATCTAAATTTAAACTTTTAGAACTTTTTTTTACTGGAATCCACAAACTTAGAATCAAAATGGAACATTAATTTGTTTCTGGAAATGTATATCTTGGAGAGCAGGTAAATGATCACTGAATAAACATACAGAATTCGCTTCTTCATCCATCTCCTGTCCTGGATTTGTAATAAAACGCCCCTTCAGTCCTGAAGACTCCTGCCAAGCATGAGAGAATTGAGTTAACAGTTTAATTCAATTCAATTCTATCTAATTAGTGGATAATTCAGCATAACGGAGGTCATCAGTCAGCCGTGTCCCCTTGGAACCTTCCCCATGTTTTGCACCATTTTACTAGGAGATAAAACCAGTGCTCCTTTTTGACCTAGATGCCATTTTTCCATTAGGGTTGTTTTGCTTATTTGTGTCCTCAGTTTTTTTTTTAATTTTTTTTTAACGTTTATTTATTTTTGAGCAAGAGAGACAGCGCACGAGCAGGGGAGGGGCAGAGAGAGAGGACACAGAATCTGAAGCAGGCTCCAGGCTCTGAGCTGTCAGCACAGAGCCCGACGCGGGTCCCAAACCCACAAACAGTGAGATCATGACCTGAGCCGAAGTCTGGCATTTAACCGACTGAGCCACCCGGGCGTCTATGTCCCCAGTTTTTGTCCCCAGCTCAAACCGTTCTCCTTCATTTCAGCTGAGACTTGAGGCGCTCGTTGTCTACGTGTGAAACAAAGAATCTAAAAGCCCCACATGGCACACAATGCAATCAGAATCAACTTATTACATGTTTTGCTTTATAAAGCAGCATCTTTTTGCTAGCTCTCCCCAGCCCCCCTTCGTACTCTGTTTCATCATGAGTATCCACAATCTTTGCTCAGATTGTCTTTGCCTCCTTCCGCAGCCTGACTCTTGGGCACCACAGGTCACAAGACTTTGCTCTTCTCTGACTCTCAACATCCACACCTTCTGGTTAAGGACATGGGCTTAACAGAGAACCGATTGAATTAGATGGTTCTTCTAGCTTAAAATGAACTGCAAGATAAACCTGTGATAACTGATTTGTATTTTCAGGATACTGTTTCAGTTCATCGACCAAGCTTTTATGCTGACAGATTTCTAAAGTTTATGAATTCCAGAGTTTTCAAGAAAATTCAAGGTAAGGTTCTTAGAATTTTTTTTTTTTTTACTTTTAGCACTTACTTGCTGACTTTCTGGTGTGTATCCTTCCAAGATTTTTAGTGGAAGGTTTGGAATAATTTATCTCCTAAAAGCTGTGATCACTTAATAATTATGTAATTACCAGTAATTTACTGATGCCATAATCATTAGAGTCTTATTGTGGAAAAAATTAGAAACTGCCTAACTATCCAGTCCTGTAATTTACAGATTATATGATGTATTAAATATATTATGGTACAATCTAATGGAATAATATGTACAATAAAATTCATATTCTAAAGGTACATTTAGTCCTTATAGACATAGATTTATTCACACAGACACACACACGTATATGTAGTTCATTGGTTTGCATATGTAAATTCACAACAAATGCTAATGGAATATATAAAAATCTGATACATTAACAAGAAAAAGGATGAAAACCAAACGATCATCTCAACAGGTGCAGAAAACGCACTGGACAAAGTACAGTATTCATTCATGGTAAAAACTTTCCACAAAGTAGGTTCAGAGGGAACATACATCAACATCACAAAGGCCATACATGAAAAACCCACAGCTAACATCATACCCAATGGCGAAAACCTGAGAGCTTTTCCTCTAACATCAGCAGCAAGACAAGTATATCCACTCTCACCACAAGCAGTGCTCAAGTCTTTGGGCCTCAGGGCCACTTTACGCTCTTTTCAATGATTAAAGACCCCGAAAAAGCATTTACACATGTGGGGCTATGTATATCACTATTTAGCATATTAGAATTTAAAATTAAGGAAAGTTTTAAATACTCATTAATTCTTACAAAGTAACAATTTCAAAAATTGCGTGTAAAAAGGTCAGTTTCAACAAAAAGGTAAAAAAAATTTCACAGAAAAAATAATCATGAAGGGATGCCTGGTGCCTTAGTTGGTTAAGCGTCCAACTTCGGCTCAGGTCATGATCTCACAGTTCGTGGGTTCGAGCCCCGCATTGGGCTCTCCTGTTGGCTCATGCCCTTTCTCTCTCAAAAATAAATAAACATTAAAATAATAATAATAGTAATAATTAGGAAAAGCAATATTTTCTAAAACAAATAATTGACTGAGAGAAGTGGTATTATTTTACATTTTTTCAAAGCCCCAATTCTGGCTTAATAGGAGACATCTAGAATCTCCTATCAGCTTCTGAATTCAGTCTGTGGCTAGATGTCCTGTGGCATCTAGAAAACTCATTAGAGAGTGAGAAAGGCTAATTACGCCTTAATATTGTTATGAAAATAGGTTTTTTTAGTTATTTTATTTGTTTTTGTTAAGTAATCTCTACAGCCCTGTGGGGCTCCAACTCATGACCCCAAGATCATGAGTCACAAGCTCCACTGACTGAGCCAGCCAGGAGCCCCTGAAAATAGTTTTAACATTGAAGACCTTCTAAGAGGGTCTCAGGAGCCTCTAGTACTCCCTGAACCACATTTGAGATCCTCCGACTTAAAAGTTTTAAAATATTATGTTGGAAGACAAGAGGTGAAGGTTCATAAAAGTCAGCAGACAGAACCTTAAAGCAGAAGCCAGTGCGCGTAATCCCTTCACACCTAGATAGCAGGTGTCGCCATTGTCTTCATAGGATGAGGAGTCAAGGTGAATGTGACTTATTTGGGCCACTTATTTTCCAGTAAAATCCATTTTGATCAGTTTTTAAACATTCAAAATTTCCTCCCCTCCAAGAAAACCCAGGTCTGGTTTTATCTCTTCTCCCCCTCACGTCAGCCAGGAAATAGAATGCTAGCGAGCGAAGAAATGAATACCGCTTAAGACAACTTCAGAGAAAAGAAAGACACCTTGGGTTTCCTGCTTTCTCCTTCTGTGACCTTGGGCAGGTCACAGCTTTTCAGCTCTCTATTTCTGGTCCTATAAAAGGGCTCAGACAACCGTTGTCTCCCTCAGACAACCGCGTGGGTAATTTGAGATATGGAGTGTGATGTTAGTCTCCAAACCCTAAAACCCTCTACAAAAGTTATTTATGATGATGATCATATGATTATGGTTATAAGACTGCTCACAAGACACACAGACTTTTACTTCTCCAGAACTGGAGAGAATGCCCACCATTCTTCCCCATTTGTGTGTCCCAAAGTCCTTGTCCAATTAAGTTCTTGCAAGCTGCCTACGGGCAGGCCCCAGATGAGCGTTGCAATCTAAGCTCTGAGCTTCCCAAGGCCAGACGCAATTATTCTAATGCATCAGCTGTCAGGTCACCCCTGCATGCAAACCTCCACAGGTGGAGAGACACTGCCAAAAACCAGTTCAGGCAAGGCATAAACAAGCCGCAACTTCTCTCCTCTCCAAGGAAATTCTTTAATAACTGCGTTGAGCCAAGAAGAATTATTGGAACGAAGACTGAACAGAGATGGGGATTGTGTGGCTGCGGCTAAAACAGCTCCCAGTGATGTAGCCGAAGTACAGGCACAGCCTTCAGCGAGCAGGATTGATAGCGAAGTCCATTTGCCCTGGTTCGGGTTCCCAACACACTTCTGAAGTTGTAGAATGCTGTTGGGACAAAGGTCAGGAGTGAACGGTACATCTGATACAGCCGTGACCTCGAAAAGACCCAGAGGGCAGGAAATTTCAGTGGAAAGTCACTTAAAAGAAAAAAGCAACCCGAAGTAACTTGACTAAATTAGGCTTCCTGAGTATAAGATTAAACATTGGCATGTTTAGAAATTCCTAGTCCCAAGTTAATAAAACCAGGGTCATGAGAATTCTCTTTGCTTTACCATCTGCCTTTACCAACCCACCCGACCTCCTCCTAGCAGTAGGAAAACATTGCTTGGAGGCAGAAAAATTCTCCTTTAGCCTCAAAACATTTGAATTTCACCTCGGGTGAGACTTAACTTCAAAATCTGGAGATGTATTCCAGTTTGCATGGACTCTAGGCCCTTGTAATCGAAGTCAAGTCACTGCGGACAAAAAAAATTGCCCAAACGCCAACAGTTTTGTCTCCCTTTCCTCGTGTATGTAAATCAAAGTTTCTTGTTTTATTTCTCCTCAAACAATGACTAATAAGGTAATAAATAAAACCTTAATTAAAAATATTAATGTGCTTTTACAGTAAGTATCTTTCTTTGTCACTCCTTTGTCCTTCCTGTCTAGCTTTGAAGGCCTCACCTTCTAAAAAACGGTGCAACTCCATCGCTGCCCTGAAGGCAACCTCCCAAGAGATCGTGTCCTCAATTAGCCAGGAATGGAAGGATGAGAAGCGGGATCTGCTGACCGAGGGGCAGAGTTTCAGCAGCCTTGACGAGGAAGGTAAAGACATTCAACTTAAAAAAAAAGGGGGGGGTGGGGAGGAGTTCTTCTGATTTTATTTATATAGGTGATGTGGATTCACAATAGAACAATTAGAACATTAGAGGGGCGCCTGGTGGCTCAGGCGGTTGAGCGTCCACCTTGAGTTCAGGTCATGAGCTCACAGCTCTGAGTTCGAGCCCTGCGTCGGGCTCTGGGCTGACAGCTCGGAGCCTGGAGCCTGCTTCGGATTCTGTGTCTGCCTCTCTCCCTGCCCCTCCCCTGTGCAGGTTCTGTCTGTGTGTCTGTCTCTCAAAAGTAAATACACGTTAAAAAAATTTTTTTTAAAAAAACATTAGAACATACCTGCTCTCAGAAACAAAACCTGGGGGCACCTGCCTGGCACAGTAGGTAGAACTTGCCACTCTTAATCATGAGTTCAAGGCCCATATTAGGCGTAGAGCTTACTTTAAAAAAAAAAAGACACAAATTGTGTTAATGAATTTTCTAAAGGATACTTATAGTATGACTCGCTTACTATAAATTTTTTAAACACGTAAACAATATAATATATGGCTTAAGGTAAAAAACGTTAGAAATACACTAAGATATTCAGAAATAAGGATCAGTCACCCCACTACCTGGAGGTGACACATATGAACATCTTTGTGTTTTTACTACTTGGACCTTGTTCTGTGCATGTGTATAATGTGTGTGTGTGTGTGTGTGTTTCAAACATACACATTATATGCTTATATGTATGCACATATACATATACACACACTGTAACAATGAATTACCAACTTATTTAGGTCTTTAATGAATTTAATAAAAGTTTTAGAACTTTCCTCTTGCTTGTCATATATCCCTACCTTTCGTTAGATTTCTTCTCTAATGGGTAAAGATGTAGACCTGTATTTTCTATCTTTCCAAAGGGTATCTTTTGAAGATGTGGGTTTTCCAGCGGTTGGTTGCTGCGGTGTTAGACCTCACCTCTTTGCTCGTTCCTTTGTCACTTGCTAGCTAGAACTCCTGGTACAGTGATGAATAGAAGCGGTGACCGGGCGGCCTTGCCTTGTCCTGATTTTAAAGGGAAGGCTTCTCACATTTCACTGTTGAGAAAGAAGTTTGCTGTATTGGATACCCATAATCGGGTCAAGGAAGTACCTTTTTATTGCTGGTTTGCTAAAAGTTTTTATCAGGAATGAGTATTGAATTTTATCACATACTTTTTTGTCTGTCTGTTTGAATTGATTAGGTGTTTTCCTTTTCTAATTGTTAAAGAGGAAGTGACAGTTTCGACTTTTTTTTAATCTATGTATTCTTCTGGGAATCCCAGCAATTCCTGAAAATTTCTTCTACTTAGATTAGCTCTCCAGGGGCGCCTGGGTGGCTTAGTCGGTTGAGCCTCTGACTTCGGCTCAGGTCATAATCTCACGGTTTGTGAGTTCGAGCCCTGCCTAGGGCTCTGTGCTGACAGCTCACAGCCTGGAGCCGGCTTCCGATTCTCTGCCTCCTTCTCTCTCTGCCCTCTCCTGCTCACACTCTGTCTTGCTCTCTCTCTCTCTCACAAATAAACATTTAAACGTTTTTTTTAAAGATTAACTGTCTTCTCGGGGTTTTCTTTTCCTCAGAGTCACTAGGACAGGGTGATACTCCTTCTCCCCTCCTGCAGCACTTACCCACATGTTCCACGCTGGGATTCTTTCTTTTCTCATCTCCCTAGAAACCAGCTCAGACCCAGATACAGTGATACCAACAAAAGAGTTAATGAAACGCGCTTGCTCCTCTCTCTGGCTGGATGGCTGCGGTTTGTGGCAGCCGTGACTCCCTTTTCCTAAGCACCTCTGCACCAGCACTGTCCCTCCCACACTGCTGGTCTTCTTAGAGCACACAGAAAACGGTAAGGTGTCTACAGTCTGGGAAATAGGATTGATGGATTTTTAAACTGTATTAGTTCATCTTTTTTTATTTTTTTTTAATGTTTATTTTTGAGAGAGACAGAGCATGAGCGGGGGAGGGGCAGACAGAGAGGGAGGCACAGACTGCAAAGCAGGCTCCAGGCTCCGAGATGTCAGCACAGGGCTCGAACTCACGAACCGCGACATCATGACCTGAGCTGAAGTCAGATGTGCAACTGACTGAGCACCCCCCGGTGCCCCATAATCTTTCAAATAGGATGCACCATGTGACTTCTGAAGTTAAAGCAACAAGTCTAGTTGTCGGTCTGGGGGGGAGGAAAGGGGTATAATACATACACTACATAACATCCAGAAAGTCTGGATGGAAACGTTGGAAGTAGGGCACATGTTGTGCTTTTCTTCAGCTGAGCTCTTGGACCCACTGTTTCATATCTAAATGAGTTTATCTGGACAGTTCTTTCTACAAAGTTTTTATCGTGCTGTGTACTTGGGGCCTTCCATTTTCATAGTGCACCAAATTGCCTCTAGTTATTAATCGTCTCTTCTGTGCCACTGTCAGCATATCTTGGTTGTATTAGTTTTCTGGGGCCATGTAACAAATTACCAGAAAGCCAGCCGCTTAATAGAACCTCCAGTGATTAGCTCACAGTTGTGTAAGTGAGAAGTCTGGAAAGGCTCCCCTGGATTCTCCGGGCACCGTTTATCAGGGATCTGAAGGCATCAGCTGGGCCGCGTTCTCATCTGGAGGTGTTGGGAAAGAAATCCTCAAAGGTCATCGTGTGGGCAGAATTGGCATCCTTGCGGACCCCATGCCTGCCTGTCTGATAGCTGTGGGCCACATCCGGCCCCTCGAGACCGTGCACATACCTTGCCAGGCAGCCCCCTCCCATCTTCAAACAGAGAATTTTGTACAAGTGAATCCTTCTCTCACTTCCAATCCCTGACTGCCAGATACACATTTAAAAGGCTCAAGTCGGGGCGCCTGGGTGGCTCAGTCTGTTGAGTGTCCGACTTCGGCTCAGGTCACGATCTCACGGTCCGTGAGTTCGAGCCCCGCGTCAGGCTCTGGACTGATGGCCCGGAGCCTGGAGCCTGCTTCCGATTCTGTGTCTCCCTCTCTCTCTGCCCCTCCCCCGTTCATGCTCTGTCTCTCTGTGTCTCAAAAATAAATAAACGTTAAAAAAAATTTTTAAAAATAATAATAATTAAAAACAAATAAATAAAAGGCTCAAGTGATCGGGCGCCTGGGTGACTCAGTCTGTTAAGTGTCTGACTCTTGACTTCAGCTCAGGTCATGATCTCGTGAGATCGAGCCCCACGTCGGGCTATGTGCTGGTAGTACAGAGCCTGCTTGGGATTCTCTCCAGTCCTCTCTACCCTTCCCCTGCTTGCACACACTCTCTCACTCAAAATAAATAATAAGGAAAAAAAAAAGGAGCTCAAGTGATGAGGCCAGGCCCATCTGGATAATATCCTCTAAGCTGGAGTTAAGGAATTAGTAACCTAATTACACCTGCATAATTCCTTTTGCGGTGTCAAATATATAATTACAGGAGCCAAATCACATTCACTGATATGACCCCCACTCAGAGGGAGATGGTTCAAGCATACATATCCCTGGGGATCATCCTAGAATTCTGTCTACCATGTTAGTTTCTTAAAAAAACTGAAGGATATAGGAGCTTGAGGAGATAGTTCTCTGTTTTATTTTATTTTATTTTATTTTTTTCAACGTTTTTTATTTATTGTTGGGACAGAGAGAGACAGAGCATGAACGGGGGAGGGGCAGAGAGAGAGGGAGACACAGAATCGGAAACAGGCTCCAGGCTCCGAGCCATCAGCCCAGAGCCTGACGCGGGGCTCGAACTCACGGACCGCGAGATCGTGACCCGGCTGAAGTCGGACGCTTAACCGACTGCGCCACCCAGGCGCCCCGATAGTTCTCTGTTTTAAAGAGCTGCTCCTAAGAGATTGGGGCTCACCAGTATCTGGCCCAAGTTTCTGGACAGGTCGCTCAAACAACCTCTGGTTGATGAAGTCAAGCTGGGTGCACCCAAAACTGGAGTCTTGATGAGCTCTTTTCAGTCCAGCCCCATCTGCCTTATACTGAGTAGCAATCCTTTCAAATCTGATAGACAGTGGTTTTTCGGACCCACTTTTCAATGTTATTGAGAGTTTCAGTGTTTTCCTCTATATTGAATGAGAAGGTGGGATCAAGCATATTAAAGGTCACTAGTCAGTTGTCCTATAACATTGAAGGCCTCTCTGATTTTTTCATGTTGAGTGCTTGGGGTACCTGCTTTTTTATACAGTCTGTTACCATCTGTTACTCATCATGGTAATTCTTTATTTTGACCAGAATAGGAGGCAGAGATGTACGGTCTCACACGTCTTACTTTATTTTATTTTATTTTTTTTAATTTAATTTTTTTTAATTTAATTTTTTTTTAATTTACACCCAAATTAGCATCTAGTGCAACAATGATTTCAGGAGTAGATTCCTTATTGCCCCTGACCCATTTAGCCCATCCCCCCTCCCCCACCCCCTGCAGTGACCCTCAGTTTGTTCTCCAGATTTATGAGTCTCTTCTGTTTTGTCCCCCTCCCTGTTTTTGTATTATTTTTGTTTCCCTTCCCTTATGTTCATGTTTTGTCTCTTCAGGTCCTCCTATGAGTGAAGTCATAGGATATTTGTCTTTCTCCAACTAATTTCGCTTAGCATAATACCCTCCAGTTCCATCCACATAGTTGCAAATGGCAAGGTTCCATTCTTTTTGATTACCGAGTAATACTCCAGTGTGTGTGTGTGTGTGTGTGTGTGTGTGTGTGTGTGTGTGTGTGTGTATCCCACATCTTTATCCATTCATCCATCGAGGGACATTTGGGCTCTTTCCATACTTTGGCTATTGTCGATAGTGCTGCTATAAACATGGGGGTGCATGTGTCCCTTCGAAACAGCACACCTATATCCCGTGGATAAATGCCTAGTAGTGCAATTGCTGGGTCGTAGGGTAGTTCTATTTTTAGCTTTTTGAGGAACCTCCATACTCTTTTCCAGAGTGGCTGCACCAGCTTGCATTGCCACCATCTCACATATTTTAAAGTGTGTCTGGTCTCGTGGTCCAGAGTCCAGCCCTTCCGTGCCTACCCCCTTTCCCTCTGTGCCTCACTTCATCCTTTCATCTCCCCCTCTTCAAACCCCACATCTAAAACCTCACACTCATGCGGTAGTGCCTATTAGGACCATTTTCCATGCGTATGCTTCCTAAACATGCATAATTTTGAGCCCGTCATGCCAATGAAGGGATCCCAGAAACACTTTAAAGTTATGTCATATTTATTATCGCCTGTCTTGGTTTAGCTTGGGGGAATGATGAAAAAGAATCTGGGTACACATGGTGATGCTGGTTAACAACAGTCTGTTGTATATTTGAAAGTTGCTAAGAGACTAGATCCTAAAAATTCTCATTACAAGAAAAAAAAAGTGTTGTATTGTAACTACTATGTGGTGATGGATGTTCACTAGACCATGATGATCATCTCACAATATACATGTTTATCAAATCATCACGTTGGACTCTTAAAATTAATACAGTGTTATATGTCAATTATATCTTCATAAAAATTTTAAAATGAAATTTGGGGTGCCTGAGTGGCTCAGTCAGTTGAGTGTCCGACTCTCAATTTTGGCTCAAGTCCTGACCCCAGGGTCATGGGATCAAGCCCCGTGTCAGGCTTCATGCTAAGTGTGGAGCCTGCTTAAGATGGTCCCTCTCTTAAGCCTCTCTCCCTCTGCCTCTCTGCCACCCATTCTCTCTCTCTTTCTTTTTTTCTCAAAAAAAAATAATAATGATGATGATGATGTCTCCCTAGGTTAAAAAAATCACCCATTCTCTCTTTCTTTCTAAAAAAAAAAAAAAATAATAATAATAATAATAATAATGATGTCTCCCTAGGTTAAAAAAAAAATCAGTGTGGGCCTAGTTATAAAAGTTTAAGGACCAGGATTTGTCCATAACTGTTATGTCCACAGTGTTCTAATTTTTTTTTAATTTTTTAGCATGTATTTATTTTTGAGAGAGCATGAGCAGGGGAGGGGCAGAGAGAGAGGGAGACATAGAATCCGAAGCAGGCTCCAGGCTCTGAGCTGTCAGCACAGAGCCCCACGCGGGGCACAAACCCATGAATCGTGAGATCATGACCTGAGCTGAAGTTGCACACTTAACCGACTGAGCCACCCAGGTGCCCCACACAGTGTTCTATTTTTAAAGCAACTCTGTTCTGTGTGACTGACCTGTCATTAAAGCACTGTCTCTACCAGGCTGGGCAGTAAGGGATACAAATTTGTCCAAAGTTTAGGTTAGGATGATTAAAAATGGTCTGGGAAGCATGTGTTTCCCGGCTGTTAAAAAGTCTGAGTACTGGGGCGCCTGGGTGGCTCAGTTGGTTAAGCGGCCGACTTCGGCCCAGGTCACGATCTCGCGGTCCGTGAGTTCGAGCCCCGCGTCGGGCTCTGGGCTGATGGCTCAGAGCCTGGATGCCTGCTTCCGATTCTGTGTCTCCTTCTCTCTCTGCCCCTCCCCCGTTCATGCTCTGTCTCTCTCTGTCTCAAAAATAAAAGTTAAAAAAAAAAAAATTAAAAAAAAAGTCTGAGTACTTAGATCTAAATTGAGGAGGATAAATAACGTGCATATCCCAGGGAGGGAGAGCAGGTGCCCTGTGTGTTTCTACATTGGCCAATCCTCCTGTTAATCTCTGTCACATTATCTCCTTAAGCTCCTACGAGCTTTTGATGTCATCTTTTGAAACAGTAAATCACTTTCTTAGGTTTTTCAAAGAACATTCATAATATCATTTCCATAAGCTGTTTTGTAAATTAATGCAGTCCCCTTTCTGTTTAACCTGTTTGCAAGGAGCTGTCTTACGGGTCTGCTGTAGTTCAGACGAGTGAGGTGAATTCATCATTTAACTCGCAACCTGATCTGCGAAATGAGTGCTTTTGACTCGACTCCACTGCATTTACTACTGAGATTCATGAGTCTCTGTTCTGCTTTTGTCACCCAGCCCTGGGATCCCGACACAGGCCGGACCTGGTGCCTAGCACTCCTTCACTCTTTGAAGCTGCTTCCTTGGCAACCACGATTTCTTCTTCTTCCTTATATGTCAATGAACATTGTCCACACGACAGGACTACGCTCTATTCAAACAGGTAAGACTTCGCGCGATCACATTACCCGTCTGGCTGTTACCCCCTTAGTGCCACAGTTACACGGGTATCTCTGAACAAGCACATGCTGTCCCTGACAACCAGGGTGTGACCGTCACCTCCCCTGTAAGTGAGAAGAAGTGAAAACATGCTTGGTTTTTACTATGTCAAGAAGCACCTCTAGGGGAAAACCCTTCTTGTGTTTCTTCACCGTTAATCATTATGTCCTATAGACATTATATACTCAGTTCTCGGGAAAAAGATGGATGTTTCATCATTTCATCATTTCACCGTTTCTTATGAATGGATTTTTTAAGCAGGTGTTCTTGGTTAATATTGCACATAGCTGCAAAGATATTTGAATATTCCCTTTTCGTTCGAGTGACCTTAGTGGCCATGGTAGAAACAATAACTACCCCCCAAAGTTGTCCCCATCCTAATCCCTGGAACCTGTGCCTTATATGTTACCTTATAGAGCAAAAGGGACTTTGCCAATGTGTTTAAGTTAAAGATCCAAGGTGGGAAGTGTATCTTCAATTATTAAGGTTGTCTCAATGAAATCGCTTGAAATGGTCTTTTTTTTTTAATATTGTTTTATTAACACTACAGTGGTAGGCAACTTTATGCTTCTGTTTTTTCCTGGATCACTGAGTCACACAGAATTCAAAATCCACTAGGAGGCTGAGAGCCTTTACATTAAATGTATCCTCCCTAAAAATCCTTAACTGTATGCCAGTCTGTCCTCAAACAGTAAAATTCAGTTATGCACAGGGTCTTTGTAAGGGGAAGACAGAAAGGTTAGGGTCCGATAAAGAGAATTGCAGAAGCAGAGGGCAGAGAGAGATGTTAGAAGGCCCCATGCCGCTGGCTTCAAAAGGCGGAGGACAGGGCAGTGAGCCCAGGGAAGCCAGCAGCCTCTAAAAACCAGAAAAGGCTAGGAAACAGGTGCCCCCTTAGAGCCTTCACCGAGGAAGACAGATCTTCCAACATGTTGAATTTCAGGATTTCTGACCAGAGCTGTGAGAGAATAAGTTGTGTTGTTTTAAGCCATAAGTTTGTGATAATTTCTTATAGCAGCAATAGAAAACTAATACAGTGACTCTCAAACATGCAATGATTTAGTGTTTCAGTGTTGGGGGGGGGGTGGTACTATTATTTCCTAAATAGAGAGTCACTTAGTTATTAAATACTTTGGCTTTTTATTTTTATTTCTTTCTCTGTTTATATTTAGAGGGAGCGTGTGAGGGGGGAGGGGCAGAGGGAAAGAGAGAGAATCTTCAGCAGGCTCCACATTCTGCACAGATCCGAATGCAGGGCTCAATCCCACGACCTGAGTCGAAATCGAGAGTCAGACGCTTAACTGAGTCAGCTACCCAGGCGCCCCTCGATACTTTTGCTTTTTAAACAAAACATTGTCAAATATTGATTCTAGTAATAGGAGATGATATCTTTACACAAAGATCACAATGTTGCCTATGGGCATAGCTGGTTGATTTTTCTCTTTCTGTATATGCAATTTTGGTTTTTTAAATTTTTTTAATGTTTATTTTTTTTTTAGAGAGAGAGAGAGAGATGACAGTGCACAAGCAGGGGAGAGGCAGAGAGAGAGAGGGAGACACAGAATCTGAAGCAGGCTCCAGGCTCTGAGCTGTCACCTCAGAGTGTGACACGGGGCTCGAACTCACAAACTGCGAGGTCATGACCTGAGCCAAAGTCGGTCACTTTACGGACTGAGCCACCCAGGCACCTCTGTATATACAATTTTGTAACTAGCTTCAGTTGCTGGACAGGGACTACTCTGTATATGTTCCTGATAATTATCTGTTAAATGTTGAACTGGCTCTTGTCAAAAATCTGGCTCTTGAAAGAGAGCCAGAAGGAGACACAGATTCTTGTCAAGAATCAAGATTGGATTCGTGCAGGTAAAGTCCTTCTGGCACAAGTCATTTTCCACCTCCACGGTTGCAGCGTGGCTTACTTCCAGAATGAGGACTCCGTATGGTAGGCTCCTTTTTAACATACGCATATTTGTAGATTCCAGCTTGGTCTGGAAGTTAAGGTTTGGTAATTGGAGCTTCTGTAGAAATTTCTTCCCTCTTGCCGTTTGCTGCTCTCTCCGCTAGATACCGGTTGGGGGATAGTGGGTGAGGCAACCAGTCTTGGTCTGGAGAAGTGGAATGAATGGCAGGGTGAGGCTTCAGTCTTAGTGGGGCTTCAGTTTAGATTGCTCGGGTGGAAAAGCCAACAAATAAGGCTCCATTATAAATTACTCAACTCATCTAAACTGTAAAAGAAATTTGGTTCGCTTCCTTAGGCTAGAAGAATTTAAAGTGACCTAGCAGTGATGTGTACCTGAATGTTCAAATTTGTGACATAAATAGTCAAGCGACAGCTTTCCTATCTGTGTGGTATAGCTAAACACCATTGTTTTGCTCTCACATAGAAATAGCGGCTCAAAAAAATGGCTGGAAAGTCACAGGAAGCTCCTTGCAAGGTCAAAAAACAATTCCACATGAAGGCCTGGTGGTTTCTTTTTTTTTTTTTTTTTAACGTTTTTTTATTTTTGAGACAGAGAGAGACAGAGCATGAACGGGAGAGGGTCAGAGAGAGAGGGAGACACAGAATCTGAAACAGGCTCCAGGCTCTGAGCTGTCAGCACAGAGCTCAACGCGGGTCTTGAACTCACAGACCATGAGATCATGACCTGAGCCGAAGTCGAAAGCTTAACCAACTGAGCCACCCAGGCGCCCCAAGGCATGGTGGTTTCTTATGTTTGCTACTGTTCTCATTATCAGGGTCACGTAATTGGATATGCTATTAATTTACTAGAATTTTCAGCACAAATACAAAAGGGTTTTTGGCTTGTGGGTTTGTTTGTTTGTTTGTTTGTTTGTTTTGGTGGCACTAGTCGTTAGTAAGTATGCAGTATCTTGGCCAGAAGTATTCAATTCTTGGGTATTCATAAAGTTCCCCCAGAGTCTGGAACTGTCTCCTTCCTAGCCAGCGTTGCAAGCTACCTCTGCATACTCCAGGGCTGTGGTATAATTCTTGGTACTTTTACTTATGAGGATGCTGGTTATCATATATTGGATGGGGAAAACAGTGTTATCTGTGATATTTTTCCCTTCCTTTTTTTGAAGTGAACTGTTGGAGATAAACCTTCTTTGGCATGGTATCTCTAACTTGCATTTTGATATGCTTAGCGGGCAGGTGGCAACAAGAAACCACTCTGTCTTAGACAGAAAGGGATTTGATACGGGGAATTAGGTGCTTGCAAAGTCCCTGAAAAGGCTCTGGGCTAGACATCAGGAAATCGCTCCTGGATAATGCCACTGAATGGGCCCACCAATAGCCCCGCAGCCTTGGCCGCAGTCAAGCAGGTGCCCTGCCAACAGAACGCAAGCTAGCGAGAGCATTTTGGTGATCCCTGAATGTTTTTAAAATAAGCAAACATTTGGGGTGCCTGGGTGGCTCAGTCGGTTGAGCGTCCGACTTCAGCTCAGGTCACGATCTCACGGTTCGTGAGTTCGAGCCCCGAGTCAGGCTCTGGGCTGATGGCTCAGAGCCTGGAGCCTGCTTCCGATTCTGTGTCTCCCTCTCTCTCTGCCCCTCCCCCGTTCATGCTCTGTCTCTCTCTGTCTCAAAAATAAAACAAACGTTAAAAAAAATTTTTTTTTTAAATAAAATAAAATAAGCTAACATTTAAAAATCAAGCAGTTTTGGGGCGCCTCGGTGGCTCAGTCGGTTAAGCGTCCAACTCTTGGTTTTGGCTCAGGTCATAGTCTCACAGTTCGTGAGATCAAGCCCTGAATCGGGTTCTCTGCTGATAGTGCAGAGACTGCTTGGGATTCTCTCTCTCCCCCCCTCTCTCTGCCCCTACCCTGCTCTCGCTCGCTCTCTCTCAAAATAAATAAACTTGAAAAAAATAATAATAATAATCAAGTCGTTTCACTAAAATCCCCTTTTGAAAAATCAAAAGGGCCCGTTTAGTCTGGGCCCCTCTTGGCTCTGTTGCCTTTGGCATTTATCCGCTGGAGGGGGGAAGCCTGGACCCTGCTTCCCTCACCTCTGATGTCTCCTGCCTGTTCCTCTGGGCATTTCTGGTTTTAGCCTGAAGATAGAAAAGAAGCCAAAGACGTGTCTCCTATCTTAACCACTGCTTTAGGGGAATCATAAGGAAAAGGGGCCAAAAAGGCCCAGAGGTGCTAAACAGAAACCTCTAGCCTGTGAACTCCTGGGAATCAGTATCCCTACCTCCCCCCCACCACCCCCAACCCTAAAATAAACAAACATGATTCTAAGTCTCTTCTGGCCTGCTCAGTTTTAAAACCTAATCCAAATAGCCTGGAAACAAAATGAGTTGAATATTGAACTTAAAATTCACATCAGGTTTTTTTTTTTTTTAATCTGTGAATCATTTTTGTGTTAAGGCACAATGGCCTGTTTTGTCCATTTTGACTCTGTGCCTTACCTATCTGCACTTAAATAAGCCATAAATACTGCAGCTAGCAATGGTCATTCTGTCAGTCTTTTTAAAATCCTTTGAAAAGTGTCGATTAGTGCCGGGATGTGTCCACACCTGAATTGTATGTTGCAGTGGGAAGACTGCTCTCTCTTCAAATTATTCCACCTTTTAAGGGACTAGTCTCTGTAACAGCAAAAACTCCAATTGCAATCTCTTCTTCCCCTCCTCCTCCCCCTCCGCCGCCGCCGCCTCCTCCTCCTCCTCCTCCTCCTCCCCCTCCTCCCCCCCCTCCTCCCCCCTCCTCCTCCCCCTCCTCCCCC